>NC_034411.1:12395553-12737405 GCF_002078875.1 Numida meleagris | reverse complement strand
CGGGGAGGAGCCGGCGGCTCCCGGGGACGTGGCGGTGTGGGACGGGGCGGAGCGGAGCGGCCGCACCTGGGCGCCGGTGCGGCGAGCGCTGCCTCGAGCCCTCCGCCAAACTTGGGGGAGCGGGAGTTCGGGGAGCACGCGGAGCGGCGGCGTGCCCCGGGGCTGGGGGCGGCACGAAGAGCGGCGCGAGGGGCTGCTGCCAGCTGCTAGTGGTTCGCTAGGGAATAAAACTTCTTAGAGGAAAAAATTGTAACCGGTCGCTGTTTGACCTAAATCCTTTTGCTTGAGTTGTTGGCCGGGTGTCCGCGTGTCTGGAAACGGAGCTGTTTTACGCGAGGCCCAGCGCCTTCAGAGTTGTTTTGTTCTGGGGCAGGTCTGCAGGTTGTTCTCACCTGAAGTGAGAAAAAAGCTGAAGTTTCCATATGTAGTGCTCCTAAGGTGATTATCAGCATTCCTAATCAAAGCAACCAGGGCTGCCTGTGTCCTGTCTGAAGGGTACTGGGTAGGTTTGCCGTGCTCTTTTTGCAGCCTTCACAACACTTATTTTTTTCAGTGTTAAATTTATATGTTAAGTTTTTATTCTGTGTCCCCGGCTTCCTGTTTGCAGAGGATCGTGGTGTTGAGTTGTGTGTATGCAAAACTACATTTGATTCTAATGTAACTGTCCTGTGCTTGACTCAGGCTTAAAATAGGTTTTGTTTTGGTGGAAAAGAGCTGGTCTCATCATTTCCTACAGAAATTAAGTGCGCTTTGTCATAACGTGTCATATCTTGGCAATTTATTAACTTTACAAATTAAATACTTTAGGACTTTATGCATTTGAAATAAGCTCTGTGCGATTGCCAAAATTGACCGTAGCGTGCAATTCTATTTCTGTAACTATTTCTCCGCAGCAGCAGAGTGCATGATAACTTTCCTGGTGTTTCACCTCCAGTGATCCTCTGCTCTGCCCTGGAGGAAACACCTTTCAGAAGCAATCCGGAATTCCTCTTTGCTTGCCATATAAGGCTGAGAGAAAGGGTTCAGCTATTAGTAGTAATATCTACCGTGTAGATACCTGCTTGTTAAAACTTGTGGTAGAATTTTTTTTTCTCAAGTTCCAAAGCAGCTGTTACGTTTATGATGAAAGTTTCAGTGCTATGGTCGGCTCAATTAAAGCAGAGGTCCAGTGATGATTTACTGTGCGTTATGCTGTTGGGAGAAATTTAGGCCTTTATCCATTGTGTGAAGTTGTACAAAGGACGCTAGTTCTGCAGCAAAATGTCGCTCGTGCCTGTCATTAGCTTTGTCAGATCATTCAAGATGGTTCTCGTGACTTTCTCTCCACTAACTCACCAATCTCACAGGCTGTTGTTTTGTTGAACAAAACTCAGGGGGAAGGCTTAGTCACTTCATTTGTATTTGCGGGCTTTGTGTTTTTCTGGCCTGGCTTGTCTCTTTTCTGCTCCTCTTGGTTCATTTGAATGTGATCACATAACTCAGCATGCCAGAGTGAAAGAAGACTTAAGTGAGTTCGGTGTCCGCAGAGTATTTGCATTTTAAAATACTGCTGGGCAGGTCGGTGTTCTGTAGTGTTTGCTGGTCATTTGGGTATGTGGAGTGTGCCATCACAGAAAACAGATGTGAAAGACGCATTGAGAAGTCCCCTTATCTTTCCCTGTTACCTGCCTCATGAGGCTGCCTGGTATCCTGAATAGTTTCAGTCACCAGAGGGTCAGGTACCCCACTTCAGTATGCTTCTGAATGAGTTGTTGATAACATGTGCCTCTGACAGGGTGGGTACTCATGTGCTGGATTGCACTTTGCTTCCACCCTAGCTGCAGTTTCTCGTATTCTACAGAAATGTAAAGGAGTCATTTGGCTTCAGAATGTTCTCTAGCATTACAGTTTTGTTAGCTCACGTTTTGCTCGATGACAAAGGTTCGGTGGCAAAAGTTTTTGAGAGTAATAGCAGAAAGTAACTGTTCCATCAGGTAGCACGTTTGCTTGCACATAGTAGCTGTGAGATTTTATACACAGGCTTTTAAGGTGGAACAAAATCCTGTTAAAATCTAATCCATAATGTGGATGTCACCTTGCCCTGCTAGCAGTGGGTGAGGGTGAAAACTTAAGCCATGCTCTTTGTGACTGGGGAGGAGCTGAGGCAAAAGGTATATAGGAAGGTATACAGTGTGATGTTATGGTAGTGTTGTGCCCGTAACAGTGTACAAAGTACACCTAGGTGATATTTGATTTTTGTTTATCAGACTGAGGTGATAACTGCTGCATGTATGAAAAACCTATGCAGGTTTACTTTGCACAATCCCTTAAAATACCTATATGTGCTCACTTTAATTACTTACACCTTCAATTTTTTCTCTGCCACAACTCTGAAAATAGGGCCAATAAGATAGCATTGTCGTGAGGGAGAGTCAGCATTTAGGATACTCTAGTATTGCTGCACAAATAAGTCTTAGTGCTTAAAAATATAACTTGAAACCAGAATTTAAGGAGCATATTAATGTCCATCTTGAAAATTCATTACAAGTGAATGGCAGCTAACTTGCAGTAAAGAGGAGGAGAAATTAATAAAAATACTAAAGCATAACTGATCTAATTGGCAAGCGTGACTGAGGTATTTGCAGTGGAGGAAAGTAAATCTGATTTTGTGAAACATTTAAGCAGATAACAATCTGGCAACAGTTTTGTTCGCCTGTGGAATCACCATTATAAATCCAAACAGAACCTAGAAAGAAAGTTAAGGGTGAGCAACAAGATCCACAGCTTCTAACATGTGGCCGAAGAAATTTAATTGAGTACAGTGCAGTCTAATGGACTTAGTGTTTGGGTAATTATTTGGATGCAGTGATTGGTCCCTCATAACCAAAAATTTGGGGTTATTAGACAGTTGTCAAAAAATTGTATGAGTATTTATTCATGGAGTTTGAGACTTGCTTGAAAAAGGAGAGCTACTGTGTTCAAGAATGCATTTCTTTGCTTTGCTGATGGACTAACCTGTTCCTTTTTCACTAACTAACTGGGATAGTCTTCTCTTCTGTCGTTTAAAATGCACTGGAAACAAGAAGCTGTACTGATTTTTTTTTTTATTTTTTTTTCCCCCTTTTAAACTTATTCGGAGTACTTTTACTGAATGGTTCCAGGTACACTCTTCTGTAAACAGAAGTGTGCCAAGTCACAGATCTGCTTTGGGTTGTTAAGCCAGTCATTTCACAGCTAGTGAAGCTCAGGGTCCTATGGATTGGCATGATGCCATTTTACCATGGCAAAACCCGATGATGTGTATGTTACAACACCTAACCAAGCTTTTCAAGTCTCCTGTTTTTCTCTACTTTGTTAAGTTGCAAACTTGGTGCATCTGATAGCATAGCAGTCTCAGGAAATTGAAGTTTGCAGGCTGCTGAACTGTTACAGTGTGGGTCGTAGCAATATCCTCTTCCCTCTTATGTCCCACAGGCTACTTCATCACTGGTTTGATGTGAAAGTAGATGATCCGCACATGAAATACAATCCTTGAATTATACACTAACATAATGAATGGTAATGCATTGTCCCTTTGGGTGTTCATGGGGTAGATACTCTCTTAGTGCCATCAGCTCTCAAGCTACCGAGAAGTTGTCTTCTCTTTATCTGTGCTACCTTTTGGCAGACTTAACTGAGCTGTGTGTAGGGGAACAAAGACATCTGGGAGACAATGAAGGAAAAGAACAGGATCGGTTGTCTTTGTAGATCCTAATGTAACTAATTTAATAAAGTATTTCTGAACCAAGTTGAAGTAAGTATTAAGGTTTGCCTATTATAAAATCTGCCTGTAAGATAGGAAGGGAAGTTGTGGCTGTAGTTACCTGATCACAGTCTCTCTGTTGAAACAGCCAGCATGTGGGTACTAATTGTAGTGCTGGTTTCTCTCAAGTGCACTGAGATCGCTAGCTTCTTTCTCACAGGGCACTGAATGATCATTAAATGCTAATGACTTTTGATTACTGTTGACCTCGGTCAATTTAGAGTTAGTGACCTAGAGATGAAAACCACTGTATCTCATTACCAATTTCCCGAGCTATCTGATCTTTCCTTTGTAGGTCAGATTTGATAAGAGGCAGAATAGAATTAAAGTTGACCTCTGTCTTGGAAAAGGGGTTGAATGCTTTCAGGTTTGCAATATTGTGCTTAGAAGCAGCAACAACAACAACAAAAGGAAGCAGCTACTAGGAAGAAACTTATCTTTTTGACCCCATGGATTCTAAAGAGCAAAACTTATCACTTCTAATAGGAAAAAAAAAAAAAAACAGCCTATCACCTGTAACCTGGTGTTGTAGGTTTTTGTAGTTGCAGGTTTTCTCATCTCAAGCATCCATTTATAATTCTTGTTCTTACTTTGAGCTATGAAGCAGCAAATGAATATTTATAGAATAAATTGCAAACTCTGCTCTGAGATGTTTTCTACCTGCAGTTCCCAAACTATGCGTGGGATGGTAAAATCATGTATTTCGTGTTGTGATGAAGCATTTCACTTAATTTCTTTCCATATGCACAGAAGAGAATGTGTCATAATTCACTGTTATTGTTCACTGTAGACTCTTTAAATGTATGGGTTTTTTTATACAGTTGTGGTTTCTATAGACTGCCATTCATACAGCATAATGAAAATGCGTAATAAATTTAAATATTTTTTCTTACTTTAATATGCTTACTTTAATAAGCTGCATTTACTTTTATCAAACTGAAAACAAAATTTCTAACTTTAAAAGCAAAACTCCACAGTGAAAAAAAGAAGTCTTTTGGAGTTATTTTAGTATGTTTGGGGAAGAAATAGTCAGTTACTGAAGCTCTCACTGTGGTTAAATCGTAGAGGAGAAGCAGCTAAGGAAGAACATAATGAAAAATGACAGGAGGAGATGTTGCACTTGGTTTGAGCCAGGCCTAAATTGGTGAGCCAGCCGAAATACGCGTGCAGGGAAGGAGGATGTTTCTGATGAAATAAATATGGGGATAAATGTTATTCTTATATACTGTGTTTTGATTTGATTGCTTTGTCTCAAACATGACATTGCTGTAAAAACTGAAAGGGGGCAGTGAAAATGTCTGCAGGTAGAAAAAAGGCATATTAAAAAGATGAAGGTTGTCTTGGTAGGGAGGTCAATAAGAAATGTTGTGCAGCGATGTGGCCCATATGCTAGCAAATAATACAAGAATGTGAAAATAAAAGGCAATTTTATTCTCTGTTCTTCTATTTTATAAAAGTTTGTATTTAGCTGTTGGCTGGGATGCTCAGAACTCCCTGCATTTTGTTTCCTTTCAAGCACTAAGAGCATTTATGGGGGGGGGAAGTAAAAACATCTTTGTGGGTAAAATTATTCTGAGGATTTTAATCTTCATACTTTAAAACATAAGATTATCAGTAAGCAGAGTTGGGAAGAATATTTGTAAACAAGCATTTTGCTTGTTTAGCTTCTAGCGTTGGTGCAAGATGCAATTCTACAGTGATGCTATTCTGAGAATGAAATGCTCTATATTTTCTTTTTACCATGTATTCAAACTTCTTTGATAGCCGTCACAATGTTACCCATCTTTGTCCCTGCTTGTAGTCGTATTTTTTTTCCAAGGGAATACTCACTGAGTGAGACTTAGGGACCAACTTTTTGGTGCAACAGACAGAAACAGTTACAGTCCTGGTTTGTTTCAGTGCTGACTATCAGAAACTTGAGAGAGCGAGGCCGCTGGAAGTTTCTGTCAACTCTAACGTGCTTTTTTACTTGAGGAAATCAAGAATAGAGCTGTCAGTCCCATTTCCAAGTGAGCATTTTTACACAGAAGGGTTGGGGTGGGGTGGATTCTTCCAAGTGACTAAATAATTCATAAATAGTTAAACAGTGTTAAGCTCCTCAGCTGTGTGGGTTGGGTTTCTTGGTTTTATTGTTTGCTTTTTTGCTCTTTGGACTCGTACACATCGTTTTCTAATTAGTATTTAGAGTGAGCTTAAAAGCAATGTGAAGTAGCAGCAGACAGGTAGATCTGTTAAATATTGAGTTTGTATTTATTTTGGTTAATAGAGATGTACCATCTGAAACTTGCTTCATTGGGGAATCCAGAATCTAAACAAAGAATTTTAATAATGCATAGGTATAATAACAACCAAGGAAAAGACTTGGCAACTTTACAGAGAAAGAAATATATGCATTTTTGTTTTGCCGAGTTGGAATTTGTTTCACAGCTCAGAATCTGCACCAGCCTGCTGGGAATTGAGATGAAGTCTTGGTTTTTAGGGAAAATGTCCACTTCATGTTTCTACATGAAGAACAGAGCTCTAAATATGAGATAGAGGAAAAGCACAACCAATGGAAGAAAAAAATGGAAAATTTGGGGTACGCTTGCTATTGCAGAAGGAAGGAGTGATGTAATATGAGGAAGAGTGCTCCCATCAACCCTGGAAATTCAATGATTTCTCAACTGTGAGTTACCTTTAGCAAGGCGTAAATATATATGTTATAGCACCTAGCACTGTGTGCAGTGTGATTCCTGTGACAACCTTCCCAATGGTTTCACGGCATGTTGTGGTCTTAAAGGATAATTAGAACTGGGAATGTAGATATATTACATGCATTTGGATTTAAACTGTAAAATTAATAATCCTTTTTGGTTTTGATGGTTTGTTTTTTAAACTTTTTTAGCCAGGAGCTGATTTCCAAGGGCTTGTAACTTGCCCCGTATCTTATGAAAGTAGGTGAAAATGGATGCATAGTAGCTCAGCCTCACAATGTAGCCTTTTGCTAAATTCCTCACATCTGACATATAGAATTTTCATTAGGCTTGTGTTAAGATTTAAGCATGGAATTTCCTCCACCCTTTAACTTAATACTTCTGGTTTCATTACTTTGCTTGCAAGCTAATGTTGGTGTCTCTGAAGAATTATATTTCATTTCTTTCTAAGTCAAGTTTATAAAGTTCCTTTCTGTTAATATATAATTAGTGAAGAAAAATGAAAATTGCTGGAGAAAATGAGGAACACATCGTAACAAGCTTTCGGAAATGGATAGAGCTTTGAGTGAGAGGTGGTCAGTTTCCTTGATCCTCTCAGCAGAGACAGACTGCTTTGAACTTGAGGTTTTGACTTGGCTTTCAACAGGGCACACATCTGAGCGTGCTTCTACTGATGGCAAACAGCTGGAGAGTCATTAACAGTATGCATATATTAAAAAAAGAAAACTGCTTTATAGGAAAATAGATGGAAGTTGCCGCTAAAACTGGAAGAATAGTGAGTGCAAGAAGCAGGGATTCTTTCTGTGCTTTTCTTTTTCCACTTCACTTGAGACTAAGAACTGATACGTGACGCTTTGTTTTGGAGCTAATAAAGTTCAGTGGAAGGTGATATGAAGCCTGTTAAGAGGGTCATAACTTTTTAGTAGGAACTTCTGGGGTCTCTTGTGGAATCATCAGTACTTTTCCAGTTGTAGCAGACCAGATTTTGATGGGTGGCTTAGGAAATGACAAAGATGACTGTTAGGCTTTTTATCAACGGGTGTGAAGTTTGATCTTTGGCTACAAGGGGTCTGACTGGCTTTTGGATTTGGCAGAACATACTTCAGCCACAGCTTTCCCTCTCCTCCTTCCCCAAGAGAGCACATGTTTTCCATTGTGTTTTTTGGAAGTTGAAGGTATGGTTGATTCCTGCTGGTTTACATTTACTAGTAGTCTTTCCTAGGCTGACTTAACCAGTGGCTCTGTTGTTCCCTTTCTCTTCTGTAGCATCCTGGTAATTTTATCTGCTTCGGGTATAATCTTTGGGCTTCCATGGGCTGAACTGTTTGTGGGGACCTTGCTTCTTTTATTCTATGGGATTAGGTAAAATGGATTTATGGAATGGAAATGAGATCTCCCATATGAATCTCCTAACCTCGGCTATCTTTCTCCTGCCAATCACGGTGATGAAAACTAGATTTTCTGATGTGTGGCTCTTCTGTATCTTTACACTTTATCCCCTGTGGAATGGCAAACAGGTTGTTATTGTAACTGGAAGAGATGGAAGTTTACCTAAGGAGGGGGAAAAACACTTGCACAAATCCAAGAATACTTTGTATTTCCATTATACATTCTTTGCTGTGAGCAATTGTAAACATCCCATGTGTGGGATGAGTTTCTTTTCCTTTACCCCTTCTTTTACCTTCACAATTCAACATGACAAACATGGTTAGTTTCTGTCCCAAATGAACCTGTCACAGATCAAAAAGAAAAACAAGTGAGAGAGTAAAAAATGGAAAGAAAAGCTTGCTAGGAAATATTTCTTTGGAAACTGCATAACCTGCCTCTCCATCTATTTAGGAACATGTCTGTACTTCTCAGCCACACCAGGTATAACCCAGCATTTTCTTTTAAATTACCGGACAGAGGAGATAGATGCGTGTCTGGAAATAATATCTTATCAAACCACTGCAGCCAAATCTTGTGATGGCCACTGCCAGTGTTTTTACTGAGTGCTTAATGTGGAGTTATCTCTCAAGGAGACCTAATAATCTTTGCAGTAGCTACACTTAGGCTTTACATTTCTGAGATTGCTTGAGCCACAGCTATAGCTCTGTAACACAATTGCAATGTTTTTTCAGTAAATAGCCTGAGTAGCATCTCTGTGCTTCAGTTTAAGTCAGTGGCAGACTCTGACAGGGATTCCTGCAAGGTCAACTGTTTGTCCACCAGCCTTCGGTGAATTTTTTATTTCTGTGTTGTGCTCTCGTCCAGCAAAATTAATTAATGGCTGAAGTTGCTTGAAGAGCAAAGGGGATTTTTTTCTTTAGAATTTGAAAATAATTGTGAAATGATGCTTGAATTGTCAACACATCCAGTGTTTTAAGGTGGGAAATGTTGACACGTAATACTTTTATTATGCTTTGCCTTTTATTTTTAATGCTCTTGACCTTCTACTAAGGAAATCTGATCTAAATTTAATTCTAGGTAAACTAACAACTGAAAAAATAGTTTTTTTTTAATTTAAATGACTTCATTGGCGTATCTTATATTTATTTCAGAAAGTATTTGTTAATAAAATCAGAATATGTTTGCTTCTTAAGAAATACTTTCTGCCTGTGATTCATAAATTGGTCAGACTAGCGTTGAACGCTTAGAAACGTTGATTAAGTGTATTCACTCCGATTTGCTTTAATCTGATTGCACATGTAGAAGTTCTCTTCTGATGTGATGCAGCCACGTCTTACATAAACTGGCCTAATTAATGCTACTTAGTCATTTGGGACCACTGTCAAAAGCTATTACATTGTCTAGAAACATAAGGAGTTAAAGCTAAAGCTGTGACCTCATCTCTATTCATGTTACACTGGAGTAGAAACTGCACGGAAGGGAATTGTTTAACTGTGTCGCTGTCTCTGCTACTGCTGATCTGCTTTCATTTGGTTCCGATATATATAGTGTGCTGTTTCTGAACAACTGCCACAGTAGGGATTTGTGGGACTACTAGATGTGTATGAAGTCATGCTAATACGAATTGCATGTGGAAATAGCTCCTACAGAAACATTTGGGCTCAGAGATGTCTCTCTACCTGATTTCCAGATTTTATCCCTTCTCCTGTGAAATCCAGGCAGCATCAAAGAGAGCTAAAACACACGGGTTTTTAGCCAGTCATGCGCTTATGTAACTGTGTGTGCAGTTTCCTTTCTTACTTAGCACTGCGTGCTAAATGAGGAGTGCAACTGCTGTCGCTTTAATGTTGGAGCCGCGTACGTTACAATAGGTGTCACTGTGTGGCTGAGTCCAATCGTTATCAGTGACTTCAGCTATTGGCTCTGGATGCTGGCTGACTCCATCTGCAGGGCTGGAATATCTAGTCGCTTTGGATCCGTTCATCACACAAGTTGAGCTCGCTGAGCGAGCGAGCAGCGCTACGGCACGTCTTGCTAGCCTCGGTCGGGAGGCTGCTGCTACAGCCGCGCGTGTGCCTCTGCGCTGGGTGTGCTGCTTTCCAGTGGTTCACAGTCAGGAGATCTGGGAAGAAATAAAACTGGCAGAAATGATGGGGATGTATTTAACAATTCAAGTACTGGATCAAACTTAAAGCCGGTTTCTTACTCGGAATGCTGGAAAGGTCACCTTGTCTTGCTGGAAGAGAAACTCTCTCCTCTGCTGCTCTGTGTTTAACAGCTTACACGTGCATTTTTTAATGGTCTTAGCTAGTCAGGTTATCTAGCTATACAGACAAGTATACTCATGGTAGATGAGAAAGGAAAGAACATGAAATGTCTCACCTTTTTCTTGATGCTTCCAGAGACGGTCAAGAACAGGTCCAAGAAGAGCTCTAAGAAGGGAAACAGCAACAGCAGCAGCAGCAAATTGCCTCCAGTTTGCTATGAAATCATTACCTTGAAGACCAAAAAGAAGAAGAAGATGGCTGCTGATATTTTTCCCCGAAAGAAACCAGCCAACACTAATACAACTGCTGTCCAGCAGTACCACCAGCAAAATCTCAATAACAACAACACTATTCCAGCGCCGAACTGGCAAGGACTTTATCCGACCATCAGAGAGAGGTAAGTTCAGGAAAGTTTATTTTTGTTCTTTGAATAGAGTCGTGAAAAGTAGCAAAATGTTCACAATGTATACTTTTAGCTATCCATTTATTCACTGAGTAAAAACAGTTCTTTTTCTTGGTGAGTGCAGAAGAAAGTATTCTGGTAATGGAAAATATTTTAGTATCTGTTTTCCTTACAGTGCAGCTGTTTGAATAATAAAAAATGTAAATAAGAATGTTACTGGCTGCAAGCAACGGTGTTGCTTGCAGATGTTAGTAGAGATTTGACTGATTTCCACTTTTTGAAAAGTTTTTGTAATTTTTTTATACCCCACCCCTCCAAGCTTTGCTTTTTCCCCATACACGATGTGTAATGTAGCTTGAAACAAAGTGTAACCTGTTTTTCATTCTACTAGTCTGTAACTTCAAAGTGTTCAGAAATCTGATTTCTTTGGTTTGCACAGATTTTCTGGGCACTATAAATTAACGTGTCAACTCTGTTTGTAGAAATGCAGTGATGTTCAACAACGACTTGATGGCAGATGTTCATTTTGTGGTCGGGCCACCAGGTGGGACCCAGCGGCTGCCAGGACATAAAGTAAGCAACAGCTGCATGATCCGCTTTTCTGGGGGGAGGGACAGCAGGAGAACTCCTGCTGTTACGCCAGGACGCAGCATGCAGGACTGGGCTCTTCTGGGGCAAGCATAATTCTATGCAATAAAAGACTACATGCAGTGCTGTCCCTTGCTTTTCTTTGTTTCTTGTATACTTGTATTGAGGCAGTCACTGCAAATTTAGGAATGCTGCTTGTGCTGTTGATTAATATTACTCTTGAGACTTTCTAGAAATAGTTAACTTGTGTAGTGGATATGAGCGTGTTCCAGTAGCTAATGCATATATGCCCTTGAGAGTAAAATGAAGCGGAAAATGTGTAATTCTGTTCTTAACTTTGACTTCATTTCTTACTGAAGTGCATCTAGTGCCTGTCAGTGTAGCCCAGTAGGCTCAGAGTAGCTCTCCCACATTGTTTTTGTTGGCAGCTCCTTCAGCTTAAAGCATGAAATAAGATTTCCCTTTCTCAACAGTATGTCCTGGCTGTTGGGAGCTCTGTATTCCATGCGATGTTCTACGGAGAACTTGCTGAGGACAAAGATGAAATCCGTATACCAGATGTTGAGCCTGCTGCTTTTCTCGCAATGCTGAAGTAAGCATCGTTCATCTGCATTTTCTTCATGATGTACACATACTTTAACTATGACAGTACCAATATATTAGACTTGAGTATAAACAGAAAGAAAGCAGTTGCTTAAAATATTTCTTGTTTTGTGTTTTAAGTATTTCAAACTTTTACCTCGTTTTGGTCTCCCCTTCTTCTTCCAGGCACGCATATATTAGACTAACGCAGGCAGTTATAAATAATGACTTTGACAGCGGATCTTTGGGAGCATTGTATACTGTAATGCCTATTGATTTGATTTGTTGCCACACATGGTACACAAAGGAATGGAGTTACTAAAAAGAACTGTCAGCTGTAAAAGAAAAAAAAGAAAACAACTCACTACACAGGCATAGCAGAAAGTTAAAAAGAAAAAAAATCAGAATTGCTGTGTTTGTATGATGGCATAGTTACAACTGTTTTGTAAACTTGCTGTATATAGGTCTTGTCCTAGGGAAAAAAAAACACACCCTAAATACTGAATAGAGCTTCATAAAATTAATTTTCTCCTCATCTATCTTACTGGTGCATCTGGAAAGTGATAAAAAGGCAGTTTACTTGAATAGAATGGGTTTTACTCATTTTACTTTGACTGGAGGGGTGTGTGGGGGGGGGTCAGTTTACATGATTATTTATCTGTGTCTTTGATTTCTTCTTGCAAACTGCATAAGAAATGCTGCTGTTTCTAAGTGAACACAACAAATCAGTTTCCCTGCTGAGTTGTCCTTGAATGTATCTGTAAACTCTGTTTTTTAAAGAGAAATTCCCTATCACAGAACTGCTGTGCCTTTGAGGTCACTTTTTTTTTCTTCCCTTCAGCTTTAGTAACTACCATTACATCTGATAAAGAGCATACATTAGTACCTGATTGTAATCCCTTTAATATGCCGCAGATTTTATTGCGTGTAATGATGTAATCACTAGCTACTTATTGTATTCCATAGATTCTTTTGACTTGCCTGTGATTACAGAGTGATTTCTTTTTTTTTTTCCTTTATATCCAACTCTGTCTGTTCCTCTGCCGACACGTAGAGTTCGCGTAGAGGTTTTTATAGGTTATTGTGAACATCAGAATTGTGCAAGTATCAATAACTGCAACAAAAAGCTGAGGTTACGCAGCTATTCTATAGAGCTGGAATGTAAAGACAGAAGGTTATGTCAGCGCTGCGTTGCAGATCCCTGCTTTGGGCCTCTCTGGTTTTGCAGGTGTTTTATGCAGGGCTCTGACTTGTGCTTTGCTTTCATGTAGAATTTTACAAGGCACAAATACAAGATACTTGGATACCCCTCCCCCTTTTTGAACAGCAAATCCTATATCACTGTGTCTGAATGTGACATGCCAAGTAAAAACTGAGTGCTTTTTGAATTTATCAGTGTCATGAAGAAATATATTCAGAGTGCAAACCTAGAGATGAGAATATCGGTGCTGATAGATAGGTCTTGACAAATTATTTAGCCCATGGCAATTTAGGAAAGTATCTTGGAAAGCGTGACCAGAACCCTGGAATTCTTCACCCTCTAAGCTTGTATTTTAAAAAGCAGAAGATGACACAAACTTTTTGTGTTCATTGCGGATGTTGAGCTAACCTTCCCAGTGCTCATTTCTGCTGCTGCAGTGTTCCTGAGCCCGCAGAGTGCACCAGTGTCTGCAAACGCTGGAGCTGCCTGCAGCTGTGACTGTGCAGGGATGGGGAAGGGATGTTGCTCAGCAGTGCAGCGTTCTCCTCATCGCATGATCCCGAGCATGTGCTGCACTAGGCGGAGCCTGGGGTGAGATGTGGCCCCTTCGCTCCTCTCTCCCCCCAGGAAATCTTCCCCATGAGTGCTGCTGCAAGTCGTGTGAGTGGTGGATGGCATAAAGCTCATGGCAAAGCTCATGATACTAATTCTAAAGAAGGAAAAGACTTTTTACCCATCCCAAAGCAGTCTTATCTCTTATATGGTGCTTTCCATGGTCGGGAGGGACTTGCAATGATCTTTGTAAGAAAATACAAAGTTACAAAATACACTGTTATTTTCATTCCTCGACAGTGAATTCTTCTAGCATAAATATTTTTTGTCATTAACTATATAGTATGCATAATTGGAGTGAAGATCTGATAAGGCGTTGCAAGATATAACTTAGGAAATAGCACATTGACTGATATGCATATATGAATTATTCTCCCAGTAAAATCAATTTGGCAATTTTCTATAGTTTTATAAATAGTCAGGAGGTTGTTAAAATTCATAATCCCACCATCACACTCGGTGTCTTTAGTGCATTATATCCTAATATTGACAGTTCAAGATTAAACTATGGTCTCTTGTTAACCCAGGATGAGTGTATTACTAAACCATCAAACTCCATGGTCTAGCAAATTCCCCTTTATAAGAATAGAGTGAAACTGGAATGTAGGTAATTGTCAACCAGCATCGAGGTGCACTGGCAGAGCGAGAAGTGTGGAATATTGCTGACAGCCGATCTGTGCTGTCTGTTGTAAATCAGTGATACTAGTTCTCCACTTTCATGAATATTAAACTAGCATCTTTTGTACTATTTCAATATAAAACAGATGTCATCATTCTCTTTGGTACTATCAGGCAAAGGGAAGTAATAGAAGGGAGAAAAGAGTTGAAGAGCAATGACGAGAATCATAAAACCAGATAAACTGACGCATTCAAAATGTTTTGGACAGTAAAATACCTAAGGCCTAAGCCTTTGTTGTTACAAATAGCCCAGTTGAAACCAAGTAATAAAGGTTTGGGTTGTTTTTGTTTTTGAAGTTTGTAGGAGTATTCTTTTTCTCCATAACTATTTTATTATATTGCTTGGGCTGCATCTGCTCTGAGCACAATTTGTTGGCATGACTTGGAGGATAGCACCCTACAGCTGCAAAAAAAAAAAAATACAGATAAAGACATTTACAACTACAATCATCTCAGTGTAGGTACTAATTCCCCTTTAGAAGCACATTCTGTTCTGCCAAAAATACATTGTGTTGGGAAACCTTCTAACTAGAACATTTTAATTACTCCAGGGTTGCGTAGAACTTCAGCTTCACTAGAGGAAGGTGCTTTTATCAAGCATAACCATCAAGACTTGCTTATCCCCGTGAAGAGTAAAATTGCATTTGGCATGGTTTTAACACATTGCATTCACCAGCTGCAAATGGGGCCCTGAAGCATGAGATATTAAAAAGAACAAACTGTACAATGCTTCATTTCTCCAAGTGATGAATCCTAGCGGTTTAGTCACAAATATAATTTCACCTTCATCTATTCCACAACACTACTGTGGTAGTAAAAAGCTTTTTTTTTTCTCTGTATGTGCTGACGCTGAAAGAAAACACCATATTAGTGCAGCTACGATGTTGTAAGCATTAATAAACCTGAAAATTAATTTTCTATGCCTTTTGTTTTTCTTATGTTTCATTGCCTTGTTTAAAAACTAACAAAAAAGAAACATCTGTAATTAAGAAGATGAGTAGCACCTGTTATACTTTAATAGTGTTTCTGTTCTGAGAGACTAGCTAGTTATTAGCAGTAAGCTCGTTTTCATTCCTGTATTGGTATATACCTCAATAAATCATCATTGGTCGCCATCTTGGGACAGTCAATCCAAGTACCATTTGTAACAGGTGTTCTAGACTGTTCAGATAGCCAAGTAAGTTAGCACTTGAGGAGCTACCTTCTGAGGACAATAGTCTATCATTAGTCAAAGCTAATGTACAGAAGGAAAACAGCTGAAGAGGTTGCATTCTTTGTAGACTTAACCATTTCTCCATACCCTGTGCCCCAAATGAGAAGTTTTTTTTTCACCTTAGTCTTAAGCATGTTCTCTTCCATGGTCTTACATGAGTGGTGATTTTAGCTTGTACTTTCCTTATGAATTTAATCAGTGTTCCCCAAAAGCACTACTTAGTTTTCCTGAGGAGCTACTTAAATATTCCTTCTTCGTAATTTTGAGATGCTGACAGATGATCCCTTTGCATTAAGCATGCTTGTTTCATTTCAGATACATATATTGTGATGAAATTGATTTGGCTGCAGATACTGTCCTGGCCACTCTTTATGCTGCCAAGAAGTACATCGTCCCTCATCTTGCCCGTGCCTGCGTCAACTTCCTAGAAACAAGTCTAAGTGCGAAGAACGCATGTGTGCTGCTTTCCCAAAGCTGCTTATTCGAGGAACCTGACCTGACCCAGCGCTGTTGGGAAGTGATTGATGCCCAAGCCGAGCTAGCTTTGAAGTCCGAGGGCTTCTGTGACATTGATTTTCAGACACTTGAAAGCATTCTCCGAAGGGAGACTCTGAATGCCAAAGAAATTGTTGTTTTCGAAGCAGCTCTGAATTGGGCCGAAGTGGAGTGTCAGCGACAGGAGCTAACTGCCACCATAGAGAATAAGCGCAAAGTCCTCGGAAAGGCTCTGTACTTGATACGTATCCCTACCATGGCACTCGACGACTTTGCAAACGGCGCTGCGCAGTCTGGGATTCTGACTCTCAACGAAACCAATGATATCTTCCTTTGGTATACGGCTGCCAAAAAGCCGGAGTTACAGTTTGTAAGCAAGCCCCGGAAAGGCCTTGTTCCTCAGCGGTGCCACCGTTTCCAGTCCTGTGCTTACCGCAGCAACCAGTGGCGTTACAGGGGCCGGTGCGACAGCATCCAGTTTGCTGTTGATAAGAGAGTGTTTATAGCTGGCTTTGGGCTATACGGCTCCAGCTGCGGATCAGCAGAATACAGTGCCAAGATTGAACTCAAACGACAAGGAGTTATCCTAGGCCAGAACTTGAGTAAATATTTCTCGGATGGTTCTAGTAACACTTTCCCCGTGTGGTTTGAATATCCGGTACAGATTGAGCCTGACACCTTCTACACAGCTAGCGTGATTCTGGATGGTAATGAACTCAGCTATTTTGGACAGGAAGGAATGACAGAAGTTCAGTGTGGGAAAGTGACTGTTCAGTTTCAGTGCTCTTCGGACAGTACAAATGGCACAGGGGTACAGGGAGGGCAAATTCCTGAACTCATATTTTATGCTTGAATGTGTGGAGACAAAGCATTTTTTCCTATGAAAAACCTGTCTAGTTCAGACCTACTGACGCTTAGCTTTTTATCTGCAGATACGTGATCAGTACAAGTTACTCATCACAAACGCTATAGGCGAGTTACTGGCTTGCAGTACTTGTAGCATCATTGGTGATGAAGTTTAAGTGTAATATTTAACTTTAAACTGGAGGCTCTCTTAAAAATAAGCAAGTTTTGAATGCTTAGTAAGAGAGGTACCTGTTTGCTGGTGATGCCAACCCTTGATTTGATGCACCTGTGAATCACCAGAGGATGCCCTTGTATCTCGTGGGTTCTAGAACTCCTTCCACTAAATGCTGTCATCTTTGATCGGTTTTCTCTTTTTCCATTTCCTGCTCTTTGCTTGTAACTATTTGGGGAGACGGGTAGAAAACAAGGAGCCTTGTTTTATAGCTCTCTTCTGTCTGCTCTTCAAACTGAAGAGATTTCAGTCAGCTGAGCTGATTTTGATCATGGAAGCTAACAGAAGTGCTTCAGTTTTAAACAGAAAAAGTATAGGTTTATACCATCATCCTCTGAGATTCTGCTGTGGCCAGCTGTTTGAGGAAGCTACGCAGAATGCTGACCACAATGCATGGACACGTTTACAGGGAGTGAGGATTTGGGCTTGGTAAGTGACCCTTAGAGTTCATATTCCAGGAATCACACCTAGAAGGCAAGGAACTACTTGCACATGTTCAGATTACATACGCAAGTTGAGACCTCGACTCTCTTGACCTAATTTTGCTACATTGAAGTTGATTTGCTATTTAAATTGCTTTTCTTCGAATCCTCACTAAATAAACAGGAGTTAATATCTAGTGTTTGATGTAGGACAGTTTTATGTTTTTCTTCTTTCTAAATGTTTTAGAAGCATGTTGTAGAGAAACAAAAGAATGTACTGGTCTCAGCTTAGACTTTTTTTTTTCTATAATATGAGAACTTAGAGAGAGACAAGATTCCCATCTGTGGTGATATTACAGTTAGTGTATATCATTAGATAAAAGTAAGGGGGATCTCTTACAACTGTTTATGCAGAATCTTCACTTTATCTGAGTCTTCTCTCAAGCTTCCTGTCGTATGTCCATCAACTCTGGAAAAGTATTAGGGTTCACAGCTCTATCTGGGAAGGAAATAAGTATAACTAACAGATGGAGGTACTATTTAAACACAAGAAAATCTTTCACCCTTGCATTGTGACGCTTCCATCTCAGAGGGACGCTATTGTAGTATAACTCATTTAAGCTCTGAAGTGGGTTCTTTTTTGTGTGTATGTTTTAACAAAATGAGAGGACCAAATGATTATTTAGACAGTCTGAAGATTAATATTATATCAATTCATTAATGTAGCACAACCCTAAATTGACTTGTCAGTTTTGTAATGAAAATCTTTTTCCCATATGATTTCTTATCAGTTTGACACTATTACTCTTAAGTGTTTCATGACAGTTGGAACCCTAGCCTCTGGCCATTGTTAAGTGCCAAAACATCTTTGCAGTGTCCAAAATATCATCTGAGATGAGAAAAACTGGAGAGTAGATTACAAATACTTTATGGCCAAAGCTCAGCTCTTTCCTCTAGGTAATAAAGGAGGGCCAAGTGAAAAACCACCCTACAAGATCTATGCCTTTCACCTATCTTACTGTCTAGTGTCTTATATACATTCATGCGTGTGTGTGTGGAAGCAACATTCCTTCTGAAATGTAAATACCCTCAAAATATGGTGATTTTTTTTTTTAACAGATGTACATAATCCAGACTTACTGAAATTTAAACAGAATGGTCCATGGAAAACTCACAGAAAGAGATTTTAAAACAGCCTCCAGTTAAATATATTTAGATGTGCAGCTTAAAATAAACAGGAATGTGTGGACTGGAGAAAGAATTCCTGAAGAGACTGCAAAAAGGAATCTAAGATTGTCTTGAGGTAATGGTCATCTGCCTGGAGAGAACATTTGAGCTGCAATTCCATTTATTTAAGTACACTGGGAAGCAGAGCAAGGCACTAATCAGCTGGCTAAAATTTCTTACAGCAAGTGGTTGACATGTAATAATTCGAGGTGAATATCAGATTGACAAGCTGCTTGCAGTAGCAAGTAGCATTCTGAGTTTGGGGAGGAAAAAAATGAGGTGCCTCAGCTGTTGGGACAAATCAGTACTGCACTGCTATAACTAAAGTGGTTCCCACTTCTAATTTTGTTGGGTTTTTTTTTTTTTGCTTGTCTGCAAATAAAGGTAAGCTGTCTGCGACATTGGCTGTATAGCTGTATAAAATTAGCTATTATTTAATTATTTTTATTTGCTGGTTTTATTAAATTGTTTTGACGAAGCAGGATGAAAGCTACCTCTAGCTTAATTCCTCTGAGTCCTTTCCAGGTTTTAGGAGCTGCTGCATGGAAAGTTTTTTTTTTAATGTGGATCAATAAACATAAGCACTCTGAAACAGCTTTTGAGCTTGATTGTGAGCCCTGCTTGATGCTGACAGGTGCTGCTGTATTGAGAAGGTGGCTAGTTGTAGTCCCTTTAGGATGTCCAGGCACTTAAGTAGGTGTCCACGTGTGGATTTGGTCAGTTTAGCAGTAGTATCTAAGCTTGAACACACTGATGTTTGCAAGCATCAGCTGTACCAACCTGGAGTGTAAGCATGTCAGTGGAGATAACTTTTGGTAGATTGTCTTCAACTGTATCTGGCCACCTTTGCTACTTATAGGTTTGATTTTTCTGGGTAGGGGAATCTGTGATAGAGAGTATAATGTAATATACTTTCTGCATATCTAAAGTAGTATTTAAGTAAACATTTTAATTTCTACATGCTTATTGCACTGAACTGATTTATTTGTTGTTGTTTGTTTTGTTTGGATTTGTTTTTTGTAATTAAATGCAGCTAACTTCAGGTAACAGCACCCGTCTGTGCTGGAGCAGTGTTGACTTTGGCAGGCTTACAGCATTATTTATAAAGGACAGATATATAAATATGAAGTACCTCATGTTGAATGTTATTGTACTGTATCTTCAATGTCACAGTGCAGATCTTGTTGGACTCATGAATGTGTATAATCGCATTAAACCTACGAATAAAAATGGTTCTTAAATGTTTGCTTCCTGCAGTACCTTTGAAGCATGAGCTGTGAAAGCTTTTACTTAGCTGTCTTCTAATGATTCCTATTGTACAGTTGTGTGCAGATATTTGTTGAGCTTATGTATTCAGAGATCTTTCGATCCCCAAAGAAATAAAAGTCTGAGGAAAAACAAGGAAGAACAATGAAAATGTTAATCAGTTACATTGTAAAAGGGTTGACGATTAAGCTAATGAGCTAGCGTGAATGAATTCATTTATGTGCTTTATGAAAGACCTTGTCTACTAGCATTAATATTTTAATGCTCTATTAATATTATTGAGTATGCACAGATGAAGGGGGAGGGTCTCGAGATTTATAAAAGATGCTTGGCACAGGAGAGGCCCTGGTTTTCAGTCTCTGATCTGTCTGGATAAAGGACATGATTAGTGTAAAGAGGCTGTTATTTGCTGGAAAGTTAATTATCTAATATTATTCAGAATTCTGACTATTTTCTTAATATCTTTTTTCCAGGAGTTTTGAGTCTTCACTTTAAATCCTTTTATTATCAGTGAAGCTGAAGCCCCACTTCCTTGATGTCCGTGTGCCGATACCTCTCATATATTATTAGCTCTTCGTTAAGAAGTACTCCACAGTGCAATATAGAGGCAGGAAAATTTAAATGAGGAAACCTTCCAAAGTAAAAACTTTAACTTCAGACTTTATCCAAAATTCTGATTAAAGCATGTTTACAGGCATCAGGTTTAAAACTTGGTAAGTTTTTTTCTAAAATTCTTGCTGCTGTACTTGATACTATACTGCTGTATACTTGATCCAAATTCCCTTTGGTGTCCAGAGCTTTCCATTAATTTGGAAGAGACGTCAGGTAGGAACTGTTCATTCTGTTCTGTACTAATGATACCAGTTCTTAATTGTGTGGTAGACAGCAGTGTGATTGGTGCAGGACCACATCTGCAGCAGCAGTCTAGTAAGTTATTTAGTGGGAGGACATAGGTCATTCTTTGTTTATCTTGTCCACTCAGTTCTTTACTTGTGTATCAGAGAAACTGGGGCTGCAAACCTATCTCATCCAAAGGGATGTTCTCTGTTTCTGTCTGAAATGTAAAAGAAGTGCCAGGATGCTTGCTTTGGAAATCAGTTCTAGGTAGAGGTATGTTTGTCTCTTGCACTGTGTCCACTGATGCAGTGAGCCAGTTCTTACTTTGTTGTGCAAATATAGAGTTTTAAAAAGGGCAGGAAAACACTATTGCGATGTTTCTGGATTTGGGAGGAAGAGGAGTCCAAAAGCAAAATTCAATGTTTATCACAGTTAAAATCCTGTTAAGTGAGGCTGTCTGCTGCCATTTAGTTGGAAGGTCCTGAGGAGATGATAGCCACTGCTTCTCATGAAGGGAAGCCTGCAACAGACTCCTTGCAAGTGCTCAGCTCTCTGTTCTAGGAACCCAGGATTTCTTGCCTTTCAGAGGGCAAGAAATCTTGTACCACCACCCTTAGCAAGCCTGTACCTCCTTATGGAAGCCAGTTGGGACTGCTGTAAACAGGAGGGCCTTGTTGGACCTCCCAGGCTCAGCACTCAGTAGGAGCCAAGGCTCTGTTCCTGGCACAGGAGTGAGATGGGGACTTAAGCCCATCTCACTGGTATCTGGACACGGAAAAGCAGAGGCTTTTAAGCCAGCCTATTCTACCATGCTTGCAAGCAATCTGTGGGAGGAGGAATACCTGCTGATTTCCTGAAGGCAGTGAATGGAGCTGCTTTTTCAAACATGGCAGCGTGACTGTGTTCAAAATAAAATTACAAGAAGGCTTTTTGGCATGCTGTTCCATTTCCAGAAGTCTGAATTTATTTTCTCCCTAAGACTTCCTCACAAAGCGAGGCGCTGGCCCAATTGAAATCAGTAGGAATTGCCCTAGTGACCCCCTATAAAGCCAGGATTTTCGCTTGCAGTATTCAATTTCTATGATTATTCTGAGAACACAACACAACTGTACAAGAAAGGGAAAATAATTTTGAAATTGCACCATAATCTGATTATCTCAAATAGAGGTAGAAATCTTTCTATTAAATTTTACAAAAAACTCCTGCTCATCGGGAGATTTTATACATTCTTGCCAAAGCCTTCCTACTGCAAAGGAAATGCTTTGTCTTCAGCCATAAATCTATGAGAAGAGCAGTAAATCTGTATGAGGCTTTATATAGATTTTTTACAATTTGCATTTGAAATTTATAGCACGTAAGATACATAACATGGCTAAAGTATTGTTAAGATGAGAAGGTGTGTGTAAATTGCCCGTCTTTTCTTCAGAAGGAAGGAAGAACAAAACCAGCTATTTTGCTTGCAGGCACTTATTTTGAAAGAGCTTCTTGAAGTCTGATGAATTTGTGGATAGCATCACAAATGCGTTTATATTAAGCCCTTAATTGTAGCATTTTAAAATTAACTTTCTGCTTGTTTTCAATAGAAAAAGATAATGTAGTTGTCCTTAAGGCATCCTCCTTCCCTTTCCAATGGAGCTCACATTTGAAAGCATGCTGGTAGATGCAATTCTCTATAGATTTCATTTTTAAGCTTTGCATGCAGTCAAGTTAAGTGCTGCTTGGGGAACAGCACTGTTCCAGGAGTAGCCGTGGCTTCTTTCAGTCTAACAACAAACAAGGGTTTGCGTGGAGGGATTTCCTGGGAGATGATGCTGTGTACAAAGGAAGGGTTTCAGTTCTACTGAAGGAAACACCTGGTGTTGACTCATGTTGACAGCACAATGTGCTGAATGTCATGTCCAACAATTCAGCAGCCGTGCAGAATTGGAAGGCATAAACTGCAATGGGAGACCGCTGCATGAAGGCAGCAGTGAAAAGTCCTGGGTGCAGGGCTGTTTCACGTAAGCTGATGTATAAATGTGTATATTTCAGTGGTCCCTAGCCTCACTTTCTACTTATTGGTTGTTCTTACAAGGGAGAAGCAACATTAATTCACTTTTTTTTTTAAGGGTATAAGGATTATGGACTAATTTATTTCTCTGTCATTTACAAAGCCAACAGCCTCAGGGGGCTCAGGGGAGGTGGTGTGGGACAGGACTCACAGCTACGCTAGAAGCATGCGTGGAAATGATCTGCTTTCTTGTGTCTTGTTCTTAGGAGAATATTGTGCAATACAATAAATTTGTACAGAGCTGGGATTTGACACGTTTAGTGTGTTTCTATAGCATGACAGAATAAAAGCAAATAAAGGAAGCAAGCAGTATTTAGCTTAGAAATACTAAATTCTGCAGAAATGGCAGAGCGTGGGGAGAGTACAATATAAAGGCATTTGCAGACATAAGGATATTGCCCTTTGCTTGTGTTCTTGAGCTAAGGTGTGACACGTTTTCTTCTTACCCAGCAGGGCATGCCACTAGTGATACTCACATCAGACCCCATTAGCACTCAGGGAGAAGTGATGCAGAGGGGAGAGAAATGAAGGTCAGAGATCTGGAATATGAAGGAAAAGTATCTAATCAGAAATAAGAGCCTTCATCAGGCACAGGCGATAGATAGTAAACTGGCTTTGGGAGATCTATTCAGGCATCACGGGAGTCCGATCAACAGACAGAAGGTAAGAATACAGAGTCAACTATTTAAATGATTCCAAAAAGTTGCTTATGCTTGAGCCCCTCCTAGGCACTACGAAGGAAGGAACTGTTTTGCTGCCTTAGAGTGGAGGCTATACATATATTTTACCTTTTTTTTTTTTTCCTCTGTGCTCGTAGAGTAGTTTCCTTATGATACATGCCACATAAGCTGTTTTTCTTCCTCAGTGCTGGGGTATGAGCAAGCTGTCTGACCATGCTAGGAATGTAATTTTCAAATATAACCTGTACATTTTGTATCGCTCTCCTTCACCCCACTCCATCTAGCCTTTGTTGGCTCATAATAAGATGACAAAGAGCTGACAGAGAGCAAGGGTCCCCAGACACATTTGGGAGGCGAAGCTTTCCCTATATCTGCACTGTTTCCAAGGACAGCAGTAGCAAGGATCTGTGTTCAGTTATCAAATACTCATACCAATTTGAGATGAATTGGGCATGGGCTCAATGCGCTGCCTTTCTGTAGGATTTGCTGGGGCACATGGGATGGCCTGTGTGAGTTCTGTAGTTTGCGTCACCTTTCTGCCAGCTGTGGGGGACGGATGATCCCAGGAGTAGTATAAAGACTGCCACTGTTTGGAGCAAATATAAACTGACAGAGTGAGTTCATACTGGGTCAGCTTTTCACAGCATTTTGGAGCTGCTATTAGGAGCTTTAAAAATCACTGAAGTACAGCATGAGATATTTAAAATTTGGGGTTCCTTGTTGCTCGTGACAGCCATTTTTGTTCCCATTTACAGGCAGAATACCCCAGCAGAGCCAGATGTGAAAGCTCAAACACTGCCGTAGCTCCAACTTTCCTCATTGTTTGTCCAGGAGCTAGATGTAGAAGGTAGCGTTAACCCCTGTGATGGGCACTGATTCACTCCAGCCTGGCATCGAGGATCAGATCTGAGTGCCCAGGGAGACACCCTTTGCCCTGAGTACTCGGTGATCACGGGTAACAACCAGGGTTGGGGACACTGGGAACAGGCAGAGGCTTAAAACTGAAAGAGCACTAAAGGAGGATTGTGATGAGTAAAATCAGCTGAAAGATGGTGCGCTATGCTGATTCCTGCCTAGAGATTTTGAGTAACGCAATCTGCGCTGACAGGTTTGTGGTCACCGCTTGAAGGTGATTTTCAGGTAATGAAATATGACTCTCAGCATCAGCAGAGCTGAGAGCAAATACCTACTCTTGTTCACCTAGGAAAGTTGGCATTCAGCGTTCTGTATCTGCTTCTGTAAGAAAAAAAGGAGAGTTTCTTGTTAGCACGATAAAAAAGAAAAAAAGTGAAATTAATTGAGCTGTAGTTAGTGTGACTTCATGTAGGGAAGCATCTTCACGGAATAAAACTTAGAACTATGCAACACGGGAAGGATGTAGCACATTAGGTTATAGTAGGGCTGCTGAATTAGTAAGGATCCCCTAGCCATAATTTCAGTGATCTGGGACAGACAGGTAGGAGAGAAGATGATGTTCACAGAGAAAGAAATTCTTGCATAGGCAAAGATCAGGACAAGTCAAAGGAAAAAATATCAACCTAGTTAAGGGAAAAGACAGCTACCTTTGGTTTCTGCCATTTGTTGTGCTGCCCAAGTGTCTGTGTAGGTGAGGTGCTTTTGCTGAGCTGCCATTAAGACACCATGGTTAGAGAAATGAATTACCCTGAAAAGGCCAGAATGGGGTCTTTCAAAGGTCGTTATCAGAACTGGTTTCTCATCAATACTCTACATGATTGGAGGAAAGGACTCAAAATTGCAGGGCTTTGATTGCTGAGGGGGAAGCTTTCAACTGCTTCCCGCTGGTCTGTCATTTTGTGCGAACCCAAAATGACCCTGTTAAATAGATGTCCTGTTTCCCATTTGCTGACCACAAATCACTCTTCTCCTGTTAATATAGGAAACATTGGTACGTGCTAGAAACTGGAGTAGCTAAAAAGTAGATCTAGTAAAGAACTCAGAAGTGTTTACCTACTGACTGAGGTTTTTTCCCCACCAGTACTTCACAACACTCAGCTGTGAATTTCATTAGAAAATACAGAGCCTCATGTCTGCATTAAGAGAATCTTCTCACCGATACTGTTCCCAAATAATGTGCTGTGAGTCTGGTTTATCTGTGCTTGCTGATTTCTAGCAGCTAATAGAAAGAAAAAACAAAGGCTCAGAGAGATGCAGCTGTTCAGGCAATAGGATGTCATCACTGGCACTGTGCGTCTCTGAGTATTGCTGCTGTGGGTTAGGTCAGCAGTGAAAGCAGCACAATAGCCCTGTTATCTCAGGATGGCAATCCCATGAGAGAGTGCCTAGAGCCAGGAAGATCTTGGCCCTGAAGGGCAATTGGTGTCTGAGGCTCAGAAAATATATATTTTTTTAATTTGCATGGGTCTTAGAGATTCACATATGCATACATTCTTGCATCTAGAATTGAGTCATGCTGCAGATCCTGCCATTAAGGGCTTTTTATTGAAGTCCACTTTCATTGTCAGATTAAAATACGTAGACTGGACGTGGAATGGTACATAGTCACCATTTATCACTGTGTTGGTGCAGAGGTCCTCCAGCAGCAGAAAGGACAGACAACTGGAAATACTAAAACAAGAGTGGGTTACCCAAGAGTTCTCCAACAGTTCTCTCAGGGTACTCTGAGACAACTGGAGAGGAGAGAGGGAGTGAGCACTTTGTAATCTATATCATTTGTTGTGAGCAGAGAAGAAAAATCAGTCCTTCTTCCACTGCCGTTCCCTTCAACTCCATGTCTCTATTTCTGCCACCGAAAAAATGGGAGGATGAAGTTGAGCATCTCTGCAAAGCACTTTGAAATCTACTGATTAAAAGTGCCCTGTAGGCAGCAGGTATCAGGCGAAGTGCAGTGAAGCCCCACTTTCCTTGGGCAGCTCAGACTGCGGATGTACTCTGACACTGAAACGTACTCTTAAATGTCACGAAACTGAGGAAAAGTAGCACTTACTGAAAATCTGGATGAAAGTGGCCTCAGATGTAAATCCTTTCTAAAATCTGTGTAAGCCTCAATTGCTCTAGTTCTATCACCTCTTCCTTTATAAATGAACTACCAGCCAAAAGGTAAATAGAAATGCAAAATGTCCCCAAAGCAAACATGTTACTGTCTTTTAAAATAAGTCCATTTAAATAATGTGGAAATAAAGAAATGGAATCTATTCAGGTTTATGTTTAAAGATGAATTAATGCAAATATCACAGGTTTATCCTGCATTGCTCTGTTGAGAGGATTCACTGGGGAAGCAATTTGTTTCTTTTTAGCCAAGTCAGGAAGCTTTGAAGTTGGTGAGTTGTCTGTCTCTGCCAGTAGCCCATTTAATCTTGAGGAAAAGCATCAAATGTAAGTTGGCATCATTAACTACTTGTGTGTCTGCACACCATTGAAAGCTCTGGCAAGAAGAGGTCTTCAGCAAGCCAGCAACCAGCAGTATAAAGGATACTGGAAATTGCACAAAGAAATTCTGGAAAAAAAAAATTATTGGCTATTAATAACCCTCATGCAGACCTGAAGACTGAAAGTCATGAGGAGGGCCTCCACTGGGCTATTTTTATTTTATGATGATGACTGCTAGGCTAAAGGCTCTCCTTGATTGCTTTCTGATGCCTGCAAGTGAGGATGATTTCAGTGACAAATGTCTGAGGGAAAAGCCATTGCGAGTGACTTATTTTCCAGGCATTCTCCATAGTTTTAGGGATGTTCATGTATCCTGTATACCCAGGCTGCCCAGGGAGGTGGTGGGGTTCCCGTCCCTGGAGGTGTTCAAGGAATGTGGAGATGTGGCACTGAGGGGCATGGTCAATGGGCATGATGGAGGTGGGTTGATGGTTGGACATGATGATCTTAGTGGTCTTTTCCAATCTTAATGATTCTGTGATCTCTCCTGGTACAACTTACTGCTTTCTTGGCTATGCTCATAAAATATTTCTGGAGCTGTACTGGAATTGGATTAGGTAAATGATCTGGATTTAATTTCTTTTAATTTCTGCTTGTGATGTTTTGCTGATTTCACATGTAGGATTGCTCTATGGTCAGCTTGCTGGTACTTGCTGAGCAGGCAGTGGTTTGTGATGGCTGGGTGATGGAAGCAGGTGCCACTTATTGGCCATTCCCCTGTGTGGGGAAATTTCAAAGCTAATGTCTGAATCTGTGATGGAGCACATGGCAGACTCCACCTTTGCCCCAGAACTGTTCTTCTGATAGCAATTTTTCCACTTTTCAGTTACAAATGAGACCCTCAGCTATCAATTAGCGCAGCTCCGCTGAGCTGGTTTACAAGAGTTCTGCACAGTGTCGGCTTTCTGCCTGGAGATACCGGCCGTGGGGTATCAGCTGCAACGAAAATCTCTATGTGCGCAGCCTGTAAAGCAATCCAGGGAGGTCAATATGCATCTGAAGATAGCTCTAAACAATAGCCAGAGGGGGAATATAAACTGTTTACTGCAATTGGATTTGTACTGAAATCTACTGATGCAAAATTCATAGCCAACATGAATTAATTTGCTCCTGATCGTTTCCTACATAAACTCCAGCTTCTCCCCCTTCCCCTAATGATTTCTGTTCAACAGCTGTGGATTTGCAAACCAAACTGTAGTAGCAGTGTAGATGTTAACATTTCAAAACAGCGCTAAAAACAGTGAACTGAGTTGCCTTTGGAATTTCAAAGTTGCTGCCAGTTTATCACAGATTAAACTTTTGAAATTTTTCACGGGCTATGTTTAATCTTTGAGCATTATTTATCTCATTATCACTTGGGAGAAGTATTGACTCTCTTTTTAAAGACAAAGAAAGGAGGCACAGAACATCTGAGACAGCCCTGGAAATGGCCCCGCTAAATAGCACTGTCTGAGTCTCAGGAAGGCACTCGCCCTTATGCGTTAGCTGAATCAGCTGCAAGATCTCAAATTGGTTTTCCCGGCGTGCCTCAGAATTTAGGTCAAGTTCCCCCTGGGGACCAAGCGGTGAGATGTGCGGTGTTCCTCATGCTCGGTACCAGCTCCTCTGCAGGAGAGCAGAGTTGGGCACTGCCGTGTAAAATATTGTCCCTGTTCCTCCTCTGAGGGGTGAGGTGAGGGCTGCAGCCAAGTTAATGGCTTCTACAAACACACTCTAAAGTCAGTTTATGTAACGACCTGGAATGTATATCTTTGCAGGAGCTGGTGGCTGTTTTAATGACTAGCACATAGTGTAAATACAATCCTCAGTTCTTTCCTCAGATAGTCTACATGAGGGCTGGTGAAGTTAAGGAGAGCTGGACTGGTATCCAAGGACAGAAGCTGGTTGCTTGTGTGCTTAAGATACGTTGAGAGCATTAGGAACCAGACATGAGAACAGAAGAGCAAATACACTTATTTACCATGTGAAAGAGAGCTGCCTCATAGAGTCAGCTGCAAAGTGGTTGGCTAAGGGCTGCACTCAGCTGTCTCTCCTAGCTCACAGGCTCACCTGTCCTCTCTGCCCTCATCAACTCCGCAGTGAGCCCTGGTACAGACCCACGTGCTCTTGTCTGAAGAGCTAAAGGGATGACAGAAATGTTGGCACTTTTATGTTTCTGTAGTTGAAAAGCGTCAGGATTAAATGTTCATGATATTTGCTGGAGAAAACTCTAAATCACGTCAGAAGGAAATGAGGTAAAAAGGTGTTTTACTGACACAGATATTTGTTTGTTTTTCTCTTTAAAGCCTGCCTTGCTGCATAAGTTTATGATAAGCAGCTGGTGTAGCAGAGCATCCTGCCTGTAAACACTGACTTTGGTACAGTTCCTCTGGTTGACGTCAGCGTTCAGTGCTGCTGCAGGAGGACTGACTGCATTCACTGCTGGGTGCTGGTAAGCTGCAGGGAAAGCCCTCACACCTGGCAGTGGGGAGGGAACAGCAGGGAGTTTCAGGGGCTCCACATGAGTGATGGGTGCAAGCAAAACTGGGAGCTGGCTCTTCCCAGGCTGAGTGCAGTGAATCAGTGCAGAGGAAGATCACCTATACATGAGATTAAAGGTCAGGAGGGTACCTAATATCATGCAGAATCTTATACTCCATAATGGGTGTATTGGATGTGTTGTAAATTAGGGGGCTGGTTCAGAACTCAAAATGGTCCACAAAGCTTTGAGCTGGAGAATCTAATGCAAACTGACACAAGTGACTGATAGGCTGCTTCAGGATTAGAAATCTGCGTGAACATTGTGGCTGCAGTTTACCCTTTATTAGTCAGGCAGTTGTCACATTAATAGTATAAACCAGGCCCTCTGCAAATCAGGTGGGAAAAGAAAGCTTGTTCCTCTTCACTGGAAGAGATCCCTCCCAAAGTGAGATTGCAGGAGCAGTGCGTGCGAGGGAAGGAGAGCATTGCAGAGGGGTGGAAGGCCTTGTTAGCCAGAGCACCGCCCTCTGTGTGTAAGGCTTTCCCAGTAGCATTAAAAATATATCAGGTCTAAGGCCTCAGTAAGTGATTTCAAAGGAAGACATGTAGCAAAAAGAACTCAGCAATGCAGCGGGTACTGCTGGCCCATGTGGCTACAAGCCAGGAACAGGGAGAGTCTGGGTCTGCTTCTGCAGGAAAGTTATAAATAAAGGAGCAACGGGGAAAGGAAAGTGTAAGTCCTGAGGCAGCCAGAATTTGTTTAATGGTTCTCAGGACTTAACGCTAATCACAAGGTAAGTTTACACTCATGGTTCCTCCTCCCACCCCCACACCTCCAGAATCTTCTGATTTATAGCCTACCAAATTCCTGTGCTTTTCATGAGTGTGATGTACATGAATGGAGCAGTCTAATATCTCAGCTGCTCCCAAAGCCTGACAGTGTTTTCTCGCTGCTTCTCACTCCAATAAATCAAAGTGTTCGGATCTACGGACTGCACAGCCAATAAAATTCCTATGGTAGGGAACAGCGGCTGTTTATGCATTTCTACAGCCGTGAATCTCCTGGATGGCATTCCTGATGACTGAATGCCTTGCAGCAGTTATATAATCGCAAGAGAAAAAATCACTGGTTTGCCAAATTGCTGAACCAGAAGGGTTTGCTTACTAAAGGACCGGAGGGAAGAAACTGAACAGGAGATGTAAAGCCGAGAGGCTTGGGCTGTGATCAGCGTTTTGTTCCTTTTAGGAATTTCTCTAGGCTGGGGGGTTGTGTAGTGAAAGGTGGGTGAATAATTAACAATGTCTACTTTGGTCAATGAGTATGGCTGATTGGGAATTATCTACAAATGAGTTTTTGTGTGTCAGATATTATTCAACATCTCTTTTCTGTGGATAATTTTTGGGTTTTAGCTTTATCCTGAGGAGTTTGTTTGGGTATTTGTTAATTAAACACTGAAGAAGGGAGAGCACTAGCTCACAAAAAGAGAGTCACGCAAAAGGTGCACGTGTAGTTTCATTGACTTCTGAAGGTGTACGATAGGGAAAGTTTGTTTGAACTTTCAGCTTTGTCTAGCCTTTGGAGAAGTCACCTTAAATCTTGAGAGCATTTAAATTTGAGGTACTATCCAGTCCTATCATATATTTCTCTTGCCTGAACCCAGGTTTTGGGGATCTGAATACCTATTTGTCTGCACAAGATTTCCACATGAGTGTTTCATACAAGTAACCAGACAAGTAAGCCTATTTCACTGACTTATTACAATTCTCACTCATGAGAGTAAGGATGGGGGAGAGGTAATTCCCTCCCATCCCTGCATTAAAATGATTTACTCCTCCTCGATTATGTTAGAGCTTATTCAAAAAAAGGGCAGTTTCCCCTGAAACGCTTGCAGTGGAGCCTATGCATCACATGCAATTTTAAGATCTTAGTAACGCTCTTTAGTATTCGCTTCCAAGGCTCTGAGGAAAAAACAGGTGTTCTTTAACCTCCCCTCCTGGTGTACCCTTGGATAGATTAATTGCTCAGAGAAGTTCTTTTAACCCCATCTTACAGCTGAAACCCATTTGGATGATAAAAAACACTTGTGGTCATGAGGCTGAAATCTCAGACGCATGCATCCCAAGAACTGCAGTGGGAGTTAGGAGAGTGCATGCTCAAAATGTCTAACTCTACACTACCTCCATCCACAAATCCAGTGTCACAGCAAAGTACAGAATGTAGTCATCTGCAGATGCTGTTGATGGAGTAAAAGTGAAAGGCAAAATAAAAAAAATAAATGGGAACACTTTGTTTAGGTGAAAAACTTTATGGGACAAAATTTGAATTTCTTAGTGGCAACTTTAGAAGCTTTCAACTTTTCTTTCAACAAGTCAGTTGTATTTTACCTGTTTAATTTAAATTGGTATCCACACATGACCTGCTTCTCTGGACGACCTCTTAGGACTCAAGACAGAACAAAACGTCCTGAATTCAGAGAGCTTAGCTTCGTGGATATTTTGTAGCAGAAAAATAGAAGATACATTCATTCATAAAGCTGAAATATTTTTGGGGGGGGAGTGGGGGCGTGAGGGGTAAAAAAACATCCAGTTCTGTCTTGGCATGTAGCTTTCTTGTGCAGAGTTCACATTCCAGGTAGCAAAACTGGCCTTTCCTAAAGCTGTGTACTCTGTTTGCCTTCTGGACCCATGTTTGCATCTCACAAGAAGATTGCGAATGCTCTTTTTTTGGTCTGTTTCAGTGCTTTCATTTAGTGGGTGACACTCATGACAGTGCGATTACTTGGAATTTGAGATGAAAATGCCCAGCCAGAGAGATCAAGTCAAGACAGAGAAAAATGAGTAGCATGTTAACGTAAGAAAATCAGGCTTTTTGTGAAGAGCACAATTGCTTGTTCGTGTGTTGCTGAAGTGCAGAGGTACTGCTAATAACTTTTTAAAGCTCAACTTTTTAAATAATCTTCATAATCATCACCCAGGACTGCAAGGTAATGATTTGTGGCTGTGGCATGTATGACAGAAAAGCCGAGCAGCTTGACAGAACATCAAATGTTTGTGGCACTGAAGTTTTATGCAGCCATTGCAAAAATCTTTCATGCTTGAAACAATGATGAAAAATGATTGTCAGCTATGAAACCAAAATCACATTAATCCACTGTAGGGTTGGTTTTTCCTCCTTGTGTGTGTTTGAAAACGTGACCTACCCTAGCACAGTTCACTTACTAGCCTCAAGTGCTCCATCAAGTTTGAAAAAGAATAGATCTTAGTCAGTATGTACATATTTCATGGTTCACAATTGTATATTGGAATGTGAAGAGAGGAGTTCAAAAATAAAAAATAGAAACAAGAGGGTCAGTGGCCATATACCCCATTTTGATTATCTGTTAAATGTGTTATATAAAGACGGTGTATCTGCAGTCTAGATTTCCAAGGGGAATATTCAACATAGAGCAGCTGAAATGGAAGTTAAAGTTACTGTGAGCTTTAGTTTTTCGGCAGTAATGCTGCAGGTAATTTTTCTAGCTATAAATAAAATGATCTTTAAAGCTAAACAGAAGTTTGGGGGTGACTTGGCTTGCCATCTCCATCACTGTCTAGTCTTGTTAAATATCTTGTTAGTTACCACCACACCTGCTGTTTCCTACACAGAGGTCTTCAGAATGTACCAAAGAAAGGGAATGAGATGAGAGCAGGAAGAAAGGTGAGGCTTAAACTATTGTCATCAACTCTGTCATGTGAGGTATGCACATCTAAGGGAGGCTGCATGTAGCTGCTGCTACTTACAGAGCCTGGCAAACATGCTGCACGCATGCACCCAATCATGTGGCTGCGCATCTGTGGCACAGTGGGCTGTGCTATAGGTTTTCCTGGAAGAATCCAGAGATCCAGTGGCAGGCTTGGCAAAGACTGACTGGTGGAACTTATGCCCCCCAGGACTGAAGCACGTTAATCTGCTGTTGTGTAGCACGTTGCTGCTTCAGGAGCTACGTACTTGTAGAGTTCATTTCAGGGGCTCACAAAAAGGAAATACTCTCATCAGTCACAGAACTTTATGTAGACAGCAGCCATTTTGCACCATAGGTAATTTTTTGTAGTTTTTTTTTTTTTTTTTTTCCTGTTGGAGAGAAATGGAAGAGAGTCAGCTTGGATGTGAAGGAGACATCCCATCAGCACGGTGCCCTCAGTGATCCTACTGTGAGGGCTCCTTCCCTCTCCAGGCTATCCCATATGCTGATGAGAATCTGATTCTCCCCTACAAAGCTATGTTTTATTCTCACTGCTGAGTATTTGCTGATTTTTCTCATCCATTTGCTTAGCAAAGTTATGTTCTAATATCCTGATCATACTATGAAGCTGATTAGCACGCATGCACACAGTCAGCATCAAACACATGGGAACCTTCCAAAGATATGTCAGTTCTGAGGAGATGCTGCTTAGCTTAGTCACTAAGTTGGTGGTGTAATTTGATATCTCTCTGCTCTCCTTCCTATTGCTGCTGCTGCGTATTTTCTGTACCACCTCTGGCAGAGAAGTGGGAGGTCAGACAAAGAAAGAAATGAAATACAGTTCAGTGAGAAAAGGTTATAAAAATAGATTGTGCCATCCAAATGTGCTGCAGTTGTGTGTTGCATAGCCAGAATTGCTCCCTGTTGATGAGCTGTGTCACCTTACCTGTTTCCAATGCTTTGTCTTCTGCTGTTTTGCTGTACATGCAATGACAAAGATGGCATTAAGCCATTTTATCCTGAAAACCCAAGTGCTTAATTTAGACCAGGCTTGTTCTGCTCCTTGGCTAGAAAGGGAAAACCTATGCCAGAGCCTCGCAGGATCCTTCTCTGGGGAAGAGAATTTCAAATAGTCGGATAGGTGCGTGTTGTCTGCTCAGTGTTAACTCATCCACCCACCCACCTACCCGCTTCATTATCAATATGTTTGCACAGTGTACCTCCTGTGACACCTGGGCCCATGAAGTCCTACATTTCCATTGCTCCTTCAGACACTGTGCGTCTTGGATGTTAGGTGACAAGTCAGCCTGCCTCTCCAGATAGCATCCTCCAAAAGCAGTCCCCTTGCAGTGGGGATATGCAGTATGGCACGGGGAGCAGTAAGGAGTAAAGCAACATGACAAGGGCACAAGCCAGCAGCTGGTATTGTTTTACTTGTGCATCTGTATTATAAGATTTTGTATGATTAAATTGTCCCACAAGGTAGCAGTAACTAAGTTATAAAAAGTCTCATAAATGTTCCAGCTGGTAGGTAGCAGACTGTGAGATGCAACTAATGGTCAAATGTATACTCTAATCAGTCATGAAATATTATATTTAATTCACTTAGGTTTACTTGAGAGAGACTTGAAATATTGCCGAAATGTCCTTCAATTTTGAAACTTTTTTTTACTCAATTCCTAAACTCTGAATATTGAAGAGCTTCATATTTGACATTTCAAACCAGAACACATCTGGTCCTTGTGGCTTAAACCCTCACTAACTGTATAAATGAACTAACAAAATGATCAGTGATGCTCCTTTTCTCTCAATAACGTTCCTAGGAAAGCACCATTACTGTAAATAAGAAGGCCCTCATCTTATAAGCTTCGGTGTTCTGTCTCAGGGATTTTTATTTTGGTAAACCTTAACTGAAAGTGCAAGTCTGTCCTTTTTTTGGTTTTTAGTTTTTGTTTTCCTTAACTGTCCTTGCAAGCAGGCAGACTTGATTTTAGAGGCGTTCTATTTCTGTGTCACTGAAGACTGACACTTTGGATGGCATAGCCCGCAGAATTTGCTCCCAGAGAGAACTATCTGTATCATCACCATCTCGTGCATGTTGTATGTGAATCAGCTGCACCTAAAAGACACAGAGGTATCATGCTTCAGTGAATGAAAGGCTTTTTCTTTTTTGTTTTGAAAGGGGAAAGTATCCACTGGAACAGCTGCCCTTCAGAAATCGTTCGCTGTGTTGTAACTGGTTTGTTCTTCATCCTGATGGTCTTTAAGGATGTTGCATTCTTGCCTCCCTGAGCACACTGCATCCCCCTGCCTGCTGCCTTGCACCCTGCAGTTTGGTTCCTGAGGTTTTCAGTTGTGCTTTTGCCAAATATATAAAGGTGATAGAGCAGCTTTCCAGTGTGTGGGGAAGAACTGGTCTACACCTCATTCTTGGTGGAACTCATAACCCCAGGGAGGGTGTGCTTCTCATTGTTGGTCTCCTCTTCTGGGTGTGGTTTTGTTGCAGTGGAAACTGGTTGAAGGTTTCCTGTAAATATCCTAAGATTACCTGGATATAATGATACAAGCCCTATTACACTGTGAATTTCAAGCCCTTCAGCACTGATGAAAGAAAAGACTTGGAGGGCTGAGGGAACTAGGGAGAAGCACGGGTTTCCCCTGTGGGTTTCAAGGGGGGTTGCTCCAGGCTGGCTAGTCCTGTGTGTTAAATGTCTGTTCACAACTGGGGCACGTTAACCACTCTGCTGGAGAGTGTCAGGAAACGCTCCCATTGATTCATTCTTCACCAAAAATTGCTTTCTTACTAATGCTTTTTCTTTGTAGAAAGAGCTACATATAAAGTGTTCAAATTTGCAGAGAAAATTGAATCTATTTTTTTGTTTTCATTAAAGTCTCAAGCAAAAAGCACTTAATGTTTTGTGCTAACAAAAGTGCAAAACCAAAATAATGTAATGAGGGTAGCAGATGCCATGCACGTACTCTGACAATAGCCACAGTTATCAGAACGGGCAGGTACTTTTCTGCACATAAAATCAATGTATTTTCTGTTACTTTAACAGGAATAATCTTTTGTGCTTTATGTCTTCATGTGTCATGGGCAGACCAACATGCCTTAAGAGATTGTGCAGAACACTTCATTAAAACAAAAAATGAGGTAAACTGTCCTAATCAAATCTTATCCGGAATTAATTTCTAACTTAATTCCTTAAATGAAGAAAATATTTTTTCCCTTTCATTGCACTTTTTCTCATTAGATTTTGTAACTCTGAATGTTGTTCCTACAAAACCCACTCCCCCTTCTAATCAGGCCAAATGCTTGGCCTCAATTACACTGCTGAAATGAGTTCCACTTAGTCTCTCCCTCTGTTTTTTTTCTAACCACTAAAAATACTATTTAGGTTTTAAGACAGATTTTAATTTAAGAAGAAATCAAAAATCCAGCATGGACTCTTCCTGTTTCATGTTCGGAAAAAGGCTTAATTTGGAAAATGCTATCCAGAAAGATAAAAGCTTTGAAAAGCAGTTGGAGTTTTTATTAAAAGCTGGTTGTTGTAGTCAGAGAATCAAGCAAAAATATATGATTAAAGACAAAGCTTTCTTCTTGGAGAGCTCATTGTCTAAATTGCAAAACTGGGATAGGAAGAAGATTTGCCATCATCACTGTTGCATCAAATTCAAGCTTAATATCCTGCAGAGGAGTCACAGGAAAACTTAAATTTTCTATCCCAAAGCAAGGAAGTTAGCCAACTAAGAATACAGAAACACTGGAAGCTCTGGGTCAGGATACACCTATGAATTTTCTAATTCAGTATGCTCTCTTTTAGTAGGGTCCATTCCAGCCACATCAAAGATCGCTAAGAAACTTCACAGTGGTCAATCCATAGGAAAATGTGCCCCAACGCGGTTTCTGGCCCTCATTGTTTAAAGCTCACTTTCTGCTATTCCACTTGTTACATGCAGTACGTCTGCACACGTACACGTGCAGGGAACCCCCTCTAGATGTTCAGTTTTGCGGCACATTATGTTCTTTCTTCACACTTTTTTTTGGAAGCTGACCCGATTTCTACTTTGTGGCATAAACCCCTCAGGCTAATAATGAACTATTGAAAAGAGCCTCTCTCTCCTTCAGTCATTTTAAAATCAGTTGCTTTTCATCCTGTTGAGTGCTTTCCAGTTATTATAATGAAGAAGAGAAGCTCGTGTGACCATCCTGAAATTTGCATATTTACTTCTACTTCTAAACCATTTTAAGAAATCTTTCTTTACTTTAAATTTTTCACTGTATCTTTTTCTGTTTTGAGTATTTCAATATCTGACTGAGAATTTACTGAGAGGCAGGGAGAGAAGAGAACAGAACTAATTTAGCTGTATGAGAGGGAAGGAAGTCCATTTTCTCACCCCAGAGAACCGTCTTTAAGCTCACACCTGGTGGAAAGATCAGGAGTTCCAGCAGATGAATGATTCTAGTCCAGAATGACTTCACCTATCTGAAAAAGGAGTTGTTTGTCAATTTTGTCTAAGCTGCCAGGTTCCCCTAGAAATAGTGTTCCAGCTTTTCATAAGCCTGGAGACATTTTTGTCATTTCAACATCGTTCAGTCTATTATATCCTGCCAGCCATGTCTAGATAAGCTGTAATGAAAGCTGCTGCCTCTGTTATATACCCACATCTACTCTGTCAACAAGCTTTCAGTACCATGGCCATTACAAAAGCTCTAAAATTTGATCTGCCATTGATGATAGGCAAGTTTCAATTTCTGGCTGCTAGCCTGCAAAAATGATCTCCAAATGGCACACTGCAGGCTGTGATTTTGCGTCCCACAGGATGGTGTGCAAGTCCTCTCTCTTCCTTTCAGTGTGAAGGTCATTTCTCCAGATCAGAAATTACTGTTGCTCTAAGGGACACGGGGAAATGTACAAGAAGCTTAATTTAAATAGAATAATGTTGTGGACCTGTTTTTTTCCTGTTATTTGACAAAACCATTAATTTCTCACAGAGCTGGAAGCCAAGGGTGGCATATTTGAGAATATGCTCTTTGTTGTTCAGATTGGTGAGTCGATGATGATTCCAACTTTATTTTTAGTAGGAAATATTCTTTTCTCCTCTTGTGCTTTGCCTTTCTTGAAGCAGAAAAGTACTTACTGACCACCTTTTAAAGATTTTGTTTTCACCAGGCTTTCCTGAGACTGTAACTGTTCAATATTACAAATCCATGTATCCCAATATCGATGTGTCTGGCTCCTAAAAAAGCATGAGTTACAGTGGTGAGCTATCTGATTAAACCAAAATAAAGCACTACTTTGAGGGTGCTTGAAGCCTTGCCCTTTGGAAGATTTAATTCCATGGTGTCACTAATCAGTGTCCTTTAAGTTCAGCATACATCCTATGCACGTATCTTTTCAGTCACTGGAGATCACGCATTGGTTTATGTTGTTGTCACAAATTAACAGTACAGTATCAATTTCTTTGATGCAGGAAACTCTGAACAGGAATCGTTTGCATTTCTAGTTGAGTGTCCTGGAGACAAATATGATGAAATGAATAGCCTTTTAATTTAATTGGCTTCCAATGCGAGCTTGAGAATAGAAAGTACAATATATTGCACAGTTACTGTAGAAACGGTTCAGGTCAAAAGCTCAGCATGCAGACCCTACATCAGTCACCACTGCTCCTGTGCAGTAATTTTTTTAATTCTCACTACATTTCCTTCAGACCCCAGGAAGCCAGCTCTTTCAGCTTCAGTATTCTGAGTGGAGGTGCTGGGTCGCTTGTCCCTGGTCAGGTCATGTTAAGGAATCCATTTTAAAAAAGCTGTCAAAATGAAAAACTGCATTGTATCAATGCTCTTCTATATCAGCAACAAGAATAAGATCAGGCCAAAAAAAAAAAAAAGTGCAAAGAGGAAAAATCTGTTTTCTTCCCATTGAAGAAGACAGAACAGGGCAAGAAGTGGTACAAAACGTATAGTAGTCTGCCAAGAAATCCTTTTTCAAAAATGTCTTTCTATTACAGATTACAGACAGTTAAAATGTATGTGCTATCAATAAATAGCACATAAATTGAGCCAGCCTTAGGAACGCAATGTAAGCAAGAAGGGAGATAATATCTTTGTAATATTCAGAACTCCTACATCCTTTTGTTGGTAGAAATAAGAAAGATACAGCTCTTCTAAAATGTTAGCTAGCTGTGGAGTGCCTGAATGAACACATAAACCCTTCCACGCAGCGCTAAATGTAGAAAAGGGATTTCTTTGCTATTTTTGGACTGGCTAGTGTGAGATCTGTGCTGCTTCTTCAGCCGGAATTCATTCATCTGTGCTCAGAGAAGTTCAGAACTCCTCCTCTCCTCTGATCCCATATGGTTACGTGGTACAAACATAATGACATGAAGCAACACGAAGTACTTGCATATGGAGCTGACTCCACTGCACTATGGGGGCCGTGTTAACCTCCCCTGTAATGTTTGGATTGTTGATTTTTAAAAGCACGGTAACTCTTTTTAACAAGTCTTCCATGAGCGGTCAGTGGCATTTTTGATATTTCCTAGGATGCCACTAAATTATTAAAAGTAACCACCTTACTGAATTTACATTGTTTCTCTATTGTGATGTATGCTCTGTAACTGCTGTGCCAGTGTATGTGAGCATAGACGCTCCTCTCGTACTGAGTGCCTGAGATGAAGTGTGAGCAACTTTCAGAACACTGTGCTTCCCATCATGTTAAGAACGTAGATGCCTCAGAAAAGCATTGTTTTCAATTGCGGTATAAATGAATTTATGCAAAGGGTTTTCAGGCTTTCCCAGCAGCAAGGATCCTACCTGTCTTTGCTTCCTGTACGGTTTAGGTGGGACATGCTGCATCATGCCTCCTTGATAGAGGGACTGCTGTTGTGATCCTCTGGAAGATGTCCTTCAGAAGCAGCATATTAGCTGTGTTCCCAGGAGGCTGCGTAGGCATCCCATGAGCAGTCTGCTCATCTTTGCTGCATTCTCAGCAGTAACAGGAAAGTACTGCTGTGAGCAGAAGCTGAAAGCCAGGTGTCCCAGGTAAAGACGCAATGGTTGTGCTGTTTGGAACAGGGTGGTCTGCAGTAGGCAGAGATGGGCCTCTGCAGTGAAGGCAAAAAGGGCAGATTGGAAGAAGTTTCTTCTATGATCATTTCTGGTGATGGGGAGTCTTGGAGCAGATGTGTTCAGAAAAGGTTGAGATAGGGCACGCTATTCAAAGAGGTTCCTGTGAGCTTACTGCAGCTTAGACAAATATAACACTGCACTAAGTATGGTTAATGCTGCATGCAGGTGCTTATTGGTGATTAAAGCAATTACTGTTTGGTTTAGATGTAGAAGTATTGGAAGTACTCGCCTGCACTGGGGTGAACAAGCAGCATCTGGGGGTTTTTAGTGTTATCACAGAGAGGTTGTCCTGAGACAACACGCTATCACAGGTTATGTGAAAGTGCACCCTGAAAACTGAGTGCACACTACACGCATACCTACATTGTTTGCTGTGGAACCAAATTCTGCTTAATTGCATTCAGGCTGCGGTAAATGTGAACTGGTATTCATAAGGTGGGCTCATGCTGGTTAAAGCCTCTGCCTTGAATTTACACCCTTAATTAATCTGAATTGATTTCTCTCAAGTACTCTCATGTAGACAGCCCTCACATCAAAGGGATTAGCCGCCAGTTTAGCTCTATTTGAAAGGGTAACTGGGGGCAAAATGAAAGGAAAGCATGAAAGGGGAAAGCTTCAATGCCCTAGTGAAAAAGTGCAATCTAGGGTCATTTTGGGACAGATGGGATGGTTCCGTGCCTGCAAGGTAAGATTGCGTACTCTCACCCACATTTCAAATGGTTGCTACGCCTGCTCTGTTTAACTAGGTCTGAAAAGGGAAGTGCTTTTCACTTTGCAACACTCCTGGTAGCGCTGTGCATTTCTGCCTCTTTGATGACTGGTATTCCTCAAACAGTATTGGAATGGGAAGCACAGATTTTCCTTTTCTCAATATTCATGTCTAACTGTTGAGAAACGACCTCCTGGCAAAGCCTAGGCCAAGCTTTGCCTAGGAGCGTTTTCCTCATCCTCTGGCTAGTTCCTTGTTTTTAAGCCCTTCCCCTGTCAGGGGAAATCCCCGCATTCTTTGAATATTGGCCAGGTGGCATCAGGTAATGTGGTGTTGTCGCCTACCTGTAGAGAAGAGCTCTCTGTAGAAGCAGGTTTGATAATTATACAGAAAAGAGAACCTGTTTTCCTGCAATGTGAAATGGTTCGCACCTGGTCTGCCCCTGCTCTGCAGTATGCTAAATAATGCATGCATTTTGTAAAGGATATTAAAACACGACTGTAAAAAATGAAACTGAGAGAGGAGCTCGTATAATGCACTACATTAGGGAAAAAAAGTCAGTAAGAATAAATGGAAAAAATGGCTGTGTCAGCCCTCATGAAAATAGCACATTTTCCTCCTAATCTCTTGGTACATGGAACAGGCAGTTCCACAGAGGCTGTCCTGATGCTGGTTTGAAAAAGAGAGGAGGCTGAAAGAAGGTGAAGCCTGCTGGCTGTAATCTGCACAATGCCGAACACAAGGGGATTATTTCAAAGCACGAAAAGCAGCAGTGTGTGCAATAGGGGGGTGAAGCGGTCAGCAAGGGAGCTGTGCACAGCAGTGCTTGCCCCGAGGGCCTGGGAAGCACCGGCCCTGCAGAGTTAAGGGCAGAGCAGGGCTTGGCTGCTAAGAGCTGCTGCATGTGAAGAGGATATGGGGCCAGGTGCAAAGCTTCCTTCATCACCACCTGAGAGACAGAGCGGGCTTTTCTCGCAGCCACCTGCATCCCAGCACCTTTGGCCACAGAGGTTTTCGTCTCTTGATTTAAGGCTCTGAAATCCACCCAAACTTACCTCTGCTAAAGGAAAAGAATAAATGTGGGGAGAGAAATGCTACTTTCTGTCCAAATGAGCTTTATACTGGAAGACAGCACCGCTACTTGAAAGCAGTAAGTCTCAAAGCAAGAAGTGGCAAGGTAGGAATGGTGGTGGGATCTCATTCAGGCAGTACATACAGTGCGCACCTCTGAGACCTTTTCTTTGCATGCTGGTATTTATTTTTGCTTTTCCTTGTTGATGTTCCCCTCACCAACTACCTTATCCTCCCAGCTCTGAAAGCTGTGGTTTTCAGGACGGGTCTGTAGCTTAGAATCAGTCAGAAATCCCCGCAATGATCAGGGACATCTACATTAGATCAGGTGCTGGTAGAGCCTGGTACAGCCTGACCTTGAATGTCTCCAGGGACTGGACATCCACCACCTCTCTGGGCAATCTGTTCCAGTGCCTCACCACTCTTATTGTAAATACATTCTTCTTTATATCCAATCTAAATCTCCTCTCTTTTAGTCTGAAACCACTTCTTCTTGTTCTGTCTGTCACAACAGACCCTGCTAAAGAGTCTGTCCCCTTCCTTCTTATAGTTCCCCTATAGATACTGAAAGGTTTCTGGTCTTCTTGGAACCTTCTCCAGGCTGAACAGCCCCAGCTCTCTCAGCCTGTTCTTGGAGGGGAGATGTTCCATCCCTTGGATCATTTTTGTGGCCCTCCTCTGAATCTTCATGGGCCTTGGGGTGATGTGCCCCCCTCATTCCAAAGGGACAGGAAGGTTCCCCAGGTGTGTTCTTGTCTCTGCAGCAGGTTTCACGCAGGCCAGCTGCCCTTCTTAGAGGGTGGTGTGATGGCATTTCTCAGTTGCTGAGGACTGGGTGGCAGAAGGAGCAGCACAGGGCCATGACTGCTATGTAGCAGTGGGGACATAGCAGAAGATGCGGTGCGGAGGGCTGGAGGGTAAGAAAAGGGGGAAAAGGCTGCAAATAGGGCAATGCACTGGTGGCTTTCTCAAGAGTGCTGTTTGGCAGGAAGTTGGATCAGTGGGGGTACTCAGTAGCTGTTATGCGGGTTTTATGAGTGATTCCTTCAGCTGCCAGGTAAGCTTGTAGGTTACTGTTACCTTTTCAGGAAACTGGGTTACCCTGACAGGCACATCGATTTTATTTTATTTTGACTTTTTTTTTTTTTAATTTACCTGGAGCTTTAAAAAAAATATATAAAATTGGAGCAGTTCATTTGGTAAGGGTCATGCTGTCTCTCACAGCAGGAACATGAAAGGAAGTACAATGAGAAGAAAGCACATCTCAGCCTCCAGGCACACCACTCTGAAACACTGATGTTGCCTCTCACAATTTCACAGTAATTACTTTCTAAAAAGATAAATTCTACCTTCCAGCTTTTGGGATCATTCCCAGAACCAGCTGCTGCTCTCTTTGAATGCCTGTGGAATATCAGCGTGTCCCATGTCCAGTATGGCACATATGTCTTGTGCAGATTTGATCCTAGAAGGGAGGTGGAAACGTAACAGGTCTAGTGCAATGTAATCAAAGATTTATAAGCAGCCATGCATTTTTAATGCATATAAAGTAATAAGAGCTGCTCAGTAAAAGCAGAAATGTGACATTAAATGGTTGCTCCTGCCAGCTTTCCACAAGATATTATCACAGCATCACGCCAGCAGCAGGATTGCAGGACTGCATCCTCCCAGAGGAAGGTGATGGTTTGATCAGGCTCTAGTGAAGACCACGATCGTTGAGGGCCCGCTTGGCTTCCCTGGCATAGCTTTAAAATTGAACTCAGCTGGTCAGGCCAAATGGCTGGTGAAGAGATGTTTTGTAACACTTCCTTTTATCTCCTTCCCATAAGAGACATCTACAAAGCTGCTATTTAAAGTCAATAAAAAATACAGTTGGTTGTGATAGCAGCATTGTTAGCACAGGATGGATCTATAACCCTCTGGCCTGGAGTACTGCTTGGCAAGGGAGAAATTTTCTGCACCTTCTCTTCATACATATCTTCCAGCGTATTAATCTACTTTTTCAGTTTTCCTTATGCTGAGTGTCTCGCTTTCTCCTTTTGTAGTTAGCTGCCAGAGAGATGTATTCTCCCTTACCAGCTACATCAAGAATTTCCCAAGGTTAGGGAAACTGGTGCTTCTGGGGAGTAATTGAGTTTCAGGTTATTTGATGATACCTCTCCTTGCTTCAGCAAGGACAGCTGAGGCACATATCATCTCATTAGATCGTCATTTTCTGGAATGTTCAGGTCACTAGTTTGTCTGTTAGGCTGGCGGTATTTTATTTTCAAGTTGTATATAAAGGAGTGTAAAGCTCAGTGAGTATATTAAAATCAGTGTGAAAAGAGACTAAGGTTCATTAGAAGATTTCTTGCAAGTTAGTTGTTGGAAACATTGGCATACAGTCTGGACTGGTTATCAGATGGCTCGCAGTGGCTGGGGTGAGAGGCAGCACTGTATCTGAATTTGGTCCAACTTGTCTTACCAAAAGTTTTGTTATATAAATGGAACAAGAAGAAAGCCAAAGGCCAACAGCTGGTTTCTTGCTGTTACATGACCTGTCTGAAGCGATGTGTTTTGAGAATCCTGTTGATGGGGAAAGGTCTGGTATGTGTTGCTCTGCTGAACTCTGGCTGATGTACCCCTTACGGTCCTTTCTGTGGCATAAACAAAGTTTGGTTCACTGGTTATAATTTGAAGAACAAATATTTACTATTCATTGCCCAAAGCGTATTTTTTAGTTTTGCACCGATTTCTATTGTTCTCCTATTGTTTGCTTTCATGTAGTCAATAATATGTGGTTTTGAGTAGCTGTGGTTTCAAAATTGTTAATTTTCTGCCTCTCAGCACGTGAGCTGATATGCCCTCCAGCTTCTCCTCTTTGGAGCCCTGGCATCCTGCTCCTCTCACGTGTTTCCTGGGAGAGAACTAAGCCTGCCTGCGTGGCCCTGGCTTCTTTCTACTTGGCCTGAGAAGCTAATCTTCACAATTATTGTCACCAATTCAAGCTCATCCAAGTTGCTGGCTTTGAGAATATTTGAAATACTGCTTCCACTGTTTCAGAGACCCAGATGTACTAGCTTGAAACATTTATGCTATTAAAAGAGCTGTGAGAAATGCTGGATGAGGCTCCTGTTGACTTTGCAGCCAAGATTTCACCCTTTCATTATAAGACTTTCTTTCAAACTTCTGATCAGTCCATGGACTGACAGATTTATTTCCCCTACCCCCAAAATCTGATTTGCAAATATGATGTTCCATCTGAGACTCAGGCTGCAATTGCCTCTGATTGGTATAGTGCAAGGGAAATCAGGCTGTACAACTCTTTATTTTGTATCATTAAATGAAATGCCAGGATTACTTAAAATATAAATCTGTGACATTTTGGTTGATACCTTAAGCACACCATTCATTAATTGTTCTTCGGTATTTCCCTGAAGATGGGAAGTATGTTAGTCAGAGAAGAAGAAACAATGGCCTGATCAATCACGGGCTCCTTGAATTGCAAATAAGAACCAGCAACTAGCTCAGCAAGCATGTTCCCACCAGTGTCTGTAATGCTGAACTGTTGAGCTTTCTGCAGCTCTCTCGTGTCATTCTTGTGATTCTTTACATAATGTACATGCTTAAATCTTTTGCACTTTTTTTTTGAAACTGCCAGTAAAAAAACCATAAGAATGTGTGAAATTGAATGTAGTTTGCCCCCAGCAAAATGGTACCCTTTGAACTGTAGAGGCTTTCAAAGTAGAGATGCTCTACCTTCAGATCTGGGCACTGTTCGTCACGTCAGAGCCAGGATGGCATGTCACTGACAGAAGCCCTCCCATTAGCTCTCTATTGCACCTGAGTTATGAGCAGTTATTATATTTCATATTATGACAAGAAGCTAGTAGCAGTCTTAGAGCTAAGATGCTGATGTAGTCAAATGCTTGGCATTCTTACAGCTATCTCCTAAGAAAGTGAATGTGTAGCTGGGTGTTACCCCCCCTCTATCTGTGACTAACAAACACCAGTGCAACTAAACTGGGATATAAGCACGTCAGTGTCATCGATGCCTCTGTGACACAGCTGTCGTGTCAGGAGCTGCCAGAAGGGACTGCCTTTGCTGCTGCAGAGATGCTGGGGGGAACATCTGCAGCTCCCCATGGTCTCCTCTTCCAATATGGAGAAATCTCAGATGTTCCAGGCACAGAGCAGCAACAAATAATGCCTAGATTCCCTAAGGTTTTCTTTTTGCCATCTGAGAAATCATCTAACAAGTTTCTGCCATGTGTTTGAAAGAGAAGCATTCAGTGAGTTATGTGAATGTTCCTCTCTTTGTCTAAGTCTCACCATCAAATTGAGGCTGAATGCCTTCTTTGGAACTATGCTTCAGGCAAACCAAAGCCATTAAGTCCTACCTGGACTCCTGGTGGAAATGTAAAGGATTGGGGGAGAGCTGCAATGACAGGCTGGATAACTCAATCTTCTGTCTGTAAGCACGTTATTACTACCAACAAAAAGCTCAGTGTCTCATGGTTTGAGCTGGTGCACCCGAGCAAGGTGAGCTTTGTTCAGCAGCACTTTCTAGTTACAGGTGTGCTGCTGATGGTTTTAATTTTGTTAAAATCTGAGTGCTGGAAAGGGCTGAAATGTTTTATTTCCCCGGTCTTGGGTAAGGGCATGTCTAAGCAGAAAGCCATTTGGGACAAGACTTTTCAGCACCCTTTTATTTTTTACTTAAAATGTTTGGTAAAATTCCACTTCATTTTTGACTCAGCAATTGATGAAGAATAACATTGGATAGCAACAATCAAATTCCACGTATAGTGGTTGTAGTTGCCTATTTTTAAAACTGTTTTCAGGCATGACTCTGTTATTTAGTTACACTATGCTTCCTGCTCAGATTTTCCCAGAGATCTATGCTGTGTGCAAACACAGAAGAACTTGGAAGCTGCTAAGCTTTCCAAAATGTTAATGTAAACAAGTTGCATATGTAGGACTAGTGAGCATTTTCTAGGCCAAGTGCGTGTTTGAATGTGGTTAACTGACTAATTGGCTAATAATGAATCACTATGGACTTGGGTGTGCCAGTGCCACATGGGTTTGGTTCGCAAGGATCATTAAGCATGGTGCTTCTCCTCTTTGCAGTGGAAGTGTCTCCATCTGAGCAGCTGCTCTGTGTTCAGAAGTGAGCAATAAACACTTCTAAGGAGCAATTCCCCTGACTTATTTTAAACAATTACCACAGAAAAAAACTTGATGATCTGGTAGTACCTATCCCTCCATAAAGCAAACCTAGACTTACAGTTCACATATCAAAAACAACACGTGTGAATTTTGCATAGGGATCTGATGAGACTGCAGAAGTACAAACAGCAGCAGAATGTGCCTATTGATAATACTAGGAATACTTCTCTCATCCTTGGCCTGGATGAATCCTCCTCTGACATCTGATTTTAATTTTTTCCCAGTAGCAGAGGCACTTGTTCCTAGGGAATCTTCTACAGAAGTTGAGTTTACAAGGAATGTGTTCTTTAAATGGAAATAGCAGCAGTATTGGTGCCAAGAGGCATTGTCGACGGTTTACGGGCGTTAGGCCTGATTCCGTGACAAAGGGGACGGGGGACCCAAGGGCCCACGTCCCGGGAAAAGGGGAAAGGGGAAAAGGGTAGGGAGATGGCCCTGAGAGCAAAGAACAGCGGCAACAATCTGAGGAGAAACAAACTAATTTACTAAATAAAATATCGGAATGCAAAACAACACACTATAATACAATATAATTACAATTTAAGCTGATAAATCCAACACAGAGAGAGAGAATGTCCCAAAGTCAAGGTAGGCCTTACTCTACTACCGACGATAAGACGGCTGGAGAGCGAGGTGCTGCCAAGACGAGAGGCGGCGGAAAAAGGGACGAGGTCTCGTGATCTGCAAGTTTTTATACTGCGAGCTTCTATCTTTTCCCTCCGGCTGGAAATGGTAACAGAGGAGCAAAGTACCGTGGGGACTGTAGTAGTCCTTCTCTTCTTAGGACTAGGTATGTCCACTACATGATGTTATGATGTGGAATACCAATAACCGAAAATCACAAAACCATGACAGGCATGTTTGGGGCAGGCTTACCTTGTTGGTTTTCTTTTTTTCCTTAGTTCTTTCTCACACGTCTAAGACTAAAAACAGTAACATCTGAGATGATGTAGTTTCAGCTTTGTCCCTTTTACTCATTTTGCTCAAATGTCAAAATTTGCAGCAGTTCTTTCTTGGCAAGGGAAAGTTAACAACAGGTCATGTTGTACATGGTGCTTGTTTGCCACGTAGCTCCTTGCCAAGTTGTGTAATCAGCCCTCACGAGCAATGCCCAAGGCAGCTGCATTGGTATGTATTCATTCATTCGGTTTCCTTCAGTGTTAGGTCAAAGAATAAACGGGTAATGTGTTACTAGAGAAATCGTGTAAACTGGCAGTCAATTTTGTTCACATAGACTGTACTGTGTCTTAAAACTATCACATCATTTAGGTTATACCAACAGCCTCAAACTTTAGTTTGTTTTATGTTAACGTTTCTTAACCTGCCTGTGTAAGTATGGCTCTAAATTAACCAAAATAAGAACATACTGATAGAACTGGAACTTCCTTATACCCGATTTTGGCACAGTGTGGTAGACTATGAATGCCATCTATGATCATGTTGTGCTGTTAGGGCCCTGCCTACCTAGACATAACAATATGATTTTCTGAACCTTGTTACAAAAAGCAATTAGGGGTGACATACATTGTTTCATGTGGAGATGTAAGGAGCTTCCAACAGTGAATTTAATTAGCAGCAAACACAGAGTACTCAGTGACCTGCAGTGCAGATAGCATGGGTCCCATCCAGCAATATTGGTCTCTTTCTATAAAAGGGTACCTAAACTGATGCTGGATCTGTGCATAACTGACATTCCACCAAGGTAGTTAGAAACTTCCAACCTGGAAGGCTGAATCAGGAAATGTAATGCCAATAAATCCAATTCTGTACTGAGAAACACCATAGGCAGTCTTGTAGTACTGCGGAATAATCCAAGAGGAGCTCTGTGAGAATGCCAGCGGTTTCCAGCCACTTCTTTATAGAGCAGATCTTGGTAATCAAATCTGTGCTGCGCGGAATAATTAAATGAGCTCATGCTCCTTGTGCTTTGGTGCATAAGTACAAGAAGAGTCATGGTTTATAACTTCGTATGAAATTCTTGTGGTCCTGTCTGTTGGCTGTGATGAAGGAATTCCTTCCTTGACATTGAGGGGACATTAAAAAATAATTAAACATGTTTAATTAATTTAATTAAATTAAGGTTTGCAATGCTAAATTCAGATTCTCTGAAGTTTCTGAGTTTACTGGAGAAAGCTTATTACCTACCTGGGACCTCTCAAACTAAAAGAGCTGATAACTGCAGCCATGTTCAGTTTGGGATATAAGTGAGGAGGAGGTGAGACACACTTTTGCAAAGTGGGAGAAGTGCAAGCATCACTGATAAAGCGTTGGAGCAACTGGCCTTTGCTGCAGACACAGAGCTGGTGCCAGTGCACTGAGCATAACATCCTGACCCGGCAAAGGTAGGATAAACCCAGGCTTTTCCTAGCTGAGTGTCTCTAGCCAGCACAAACTCCATTGAGGACACCTGCAGGCACAGGCAGCTGTCTGCTAGTACATGGGAATTTAGGACACACAGGTTGTGCATCTGTCCCCAGTGAGCTGCTTCATGGCTCTGCACTGCTCTGAAGCTTTGTTGCATCTCTGCCATAAAGTAGGCCTAACAGTAATCACCCTGCTTTGGAAAGGGCTGCACAGCCACACAAGAAGTTGTCTCCTCTGATATTTCTGTGGTCCTGCAGAAGAGGAAAACTACCATGGGAAAGTCTCCTCTTGTTTTGTTGCTGGCTTACCCTCCTGTTGTGCCTGATGGGTTTTGCTGCATTGATGCAATTGTTTTTTCTGCCTATTTACATCTGCTAATATCCATTTCCCAGCCTGGCTGTGCCTAGTGCCTGCCTTACGTTGCCATTTTGGCTGTGATCAGTCTGCTGAGGCACTTGCAGAGGGTTATGTGCAAGTAGCTAACTTTATCTTGAGTTTGACGCGGAATCAGAGATTTTTGACTGTTCCCAAATTTAGCTTAAAATCTGCATGCAATACATGCATAAGACACTGTAATTGAGATATGTACACACAGAAACAATAGGAATGGGACTGCAAATAATGTATTGCTTAGTTATATTTTAATAAATAAGTTGTTAATGAGTGGCTTCCCTAATTCTCATTTAAGTCAACTTTCAGCAAAGTAACTGCTGAGTGTGCCTCTTGGGAACATAATTCAGCTCACATCAGGGTGCTCAGATTTCCCAGGGCTGGGTTCTCCCCAGCAGTAGAAGAGCAGACAAGCTGTGTTCAAGGGTGTAGCCTACGGTAGAGCACTTCCGATCCATCAGTTCAGCTCCATCCTATTTGCATCACCTCAGGAAAAGAGAGCAACAAAAACCTTCTCAGTTAACCTTTAGTTCTGCACTGCAGCCAGCAAGTGAAAGCTATGAGACTGCCTTGCAGAGCGCTCCTGGGCCTTCTGATCATCTTTGTGGTTTTCTCTGGACCCACTCCCTCAGCTCCACATCCTTCTTGTGCTGGAGGCCCCAGACCTGGACACAGCACTGCAGGTGGGGCCTCATGAAGGCAGAGCAGAGGGGCACCATCCCCTCCCTCTCCCCACTGCCACCCCTCTTCTGATGCAGCACAGGATACTGTTGGCCTTCCAGGCTGAATGCAAGTTTGTTCTATGACACAGAGTAATTTCATTTCTTTGACTTCATGTCCATCTGTATGGGGACGATTGTGGGCCTTCATCTGCTTATGGTGGCTGGTGGGAATGTTACCTTTATAAAGCTTGCCCTGTGCTCTGAACAGCCCTTGGGGAGAACATGTGGGTGCTGATGGAAGAGAAATGTGTAGTGAGGCGTTCATTTCTTGTTTGCCTGTAGGAGCACTTGGCTCGACTAATCTGTCTCCCAGTGGCAGGAGGTGTTTGCAAATACATCTGCGTGTGTGTGCTGGGACAAGGTGTATCCTGCACCGTATGGTACGTGCAGATGTCCGTGGCAGGTGTGAACTGTGTAACTGTATTTGCATGCACTGAAGGTGGCTTTGGAGGAAGGAGGCTGCTGAGAACTCGGGTTAGGTACTCACTTTTCTTGTAATGTATTAGTTTAATTTAAATTCACTTTACAGTCGATGCACATGAGAATTATTTTGAAGGTTTAATTTGCTACCTGCTGAAAGCAATAAGGTGGCTATCAACAGTGAAGAAATAGCCTGGTTGTTTCTTAATGCTCTCGGGCCGTACTGTAAGTACTCCAGGCAGCCGTAATGGTAGAGGAGCAAATAAAGTATGGTTGCTTTTAGAATCATTTATTTTATTGTATCAATAGTCCCGTTTCTAGACATTTGCAGGCAGAGCATTTTCTGGGACAGACAGCTGAGGGGATCTCTGAATTCTCAAAAATATTCTGACAGAAAAGCTGTTAAAGCATTTAGAAACCATAATGTTTGGTCTGTTATTAGCAGCAAAAACTTCATTACGTTTATTGTGTTTGGATTGGTGCTAACTTTCTGGCCATTTTGGTCAGCAGAAACTATACTGAATTGCCTCAATTGCAATGGGAATTTAACTTCTTAGGATGGTGAAATTTGATTTTATCTGCTATAAGCAACCATCTGGAGTAAGTTTATTTGTGTTACGTGGCTTGCATGTATTTATACCTCAGACTGAGATCCCTCAAACTGAAATCTCTCAATTTTTACATATCATATAAACGACATTTGCTTGCAACACAGTGGAGTGATTACAGTGAATACTAAAATGGCAACATTCTGCAGTAAAAAAATTACAATGTGAAATGAACATTCATTTACAACAGAGTGTAAATTTATACTATTTAATGAAATGCATTCGCTGTGCATAGAAATACTTCTTGTGCCTATAGAAACACAATTACAAAGCATTGAAACTTAAAATTTTTATTTAGCACGGAGACGCTCTGTTGCACAGTAATAATTGTCATGTTTGTTAAAATTACATTTGATTGAGTGAAATAAACACATTGTGTGCATATGCTTATTTCTCTACATAGCTAAAATTAAAAAATATCAAGGCACCAATCTGCTGTAGAGCACAAGTCCTACACTTGGCCTCATTCAGTATGAGTCATGTGCCACCATGCAGCAGAATGTCAGTAACCATTTGCTTGTGGTTGGGAAGTGTCTTCCTCATGAGGGTTTTGAGGGGACACAGCTTGTCACAGACCCTGAATGGGTATAAAAGTTTCTGGAGCAGATCTTGTGTGATGGATGAGCAAGTGCTTTTAGGTGATACACTAACCTCCCTCATCTGCATGGGGCTGGTGAGGCCAGGGGATGTTGGTGTATTTCTTACAGGGAGAAGGAGCTTGATCGCAGAGCTGGTTTACAGGGAAACAGCCCCATGTGGATGGTTGAGTACAAACTGTCTCCAAGCAGTAACGGAGGTCTCAGGATAGACATTATTTTGCCGGTATCCAAATAGAATATGTTCCTGGTATCTGAGGATTAAAACCTATTGCCCACATGCTGACCTTACTATTGGGCGGGATGGCATTGGTCCCTGCAGAAATGGCTGCAGCAAGCAATTGTGGTAGTGATGCTAGAGTTTGGGGCTGTGCTGTTCACACAGGTGCTGGAGGTAATTGGAGTGTAAGAGGCAAATGTGTTTGCTCCAAAACATTCTCTATATTGTATCCAACCTTTCATTTCATTGAGAGAAGTCTCATGATGTTCACAAGTCTGCTTTCTATAGAGATACACCGTGATGTTTATTTTTAGGACAGATTGAGGAGTATATGCCTGGTACTTGCACTGATTCATTAGGCTGTAGTTGTGCAGGGTTTCTCCTAGGCCTTTTCTGGGGTTGTTCTGTCCAGACAGCATCAGCCATGACATCCAAGTTGCTTTCTGGCAGGACCTGTCCTATATCAGGACTGCTCGAGGGGGCACAAATTCCTGCACCTTGTGCTTGTGGCATTTTGCATCTTGGGCTTCATGGGGAGTTCTGGAGTGTGACATAAGATCACAACAGCAGATGATGGCATTGTCTCAAATTATTAGGGTAAAGATCTATACATTTGTATTGATGGTGCTAAATTAACTTGTGTATTTGCTGATGCCAGCACAGCAATCCCTACCTTTCCAGGTGCCCCAAAGAACATGCAGGCTTTTACTCCAAGAGCGCAGTTTAAACACCCAAAATTATGGCACTGATCATCAAGTAGTGCAAGGTACCTTTCACCAGTACTGATTCAGACCCACTTTCTCTCTGTAGCTAGTGTCTTATTGCTGGCTGAAGATAACCACTTATCATGGCTTACATGCCTGTTTCTGTTCCATAAATGCAAGGAGACTTGGCTCTCTTGGGCTAACAACCGATCTGTCCTTGTCAGTTTTCATCTCAGATGAGAAGTTGTTACCTAAAATAAATGGAGTATAGATGAAGCTTGCCATTCCCTCCACCTTTTCAAAGGCCATCAGCTCATTACAATGCCAAAAGAAATGCTATTCTGAGATGACTAATTCTGATTTACAGTTGCCCTTTTTTACTTCTAAAGAGGAAAACCTGCTGTTTATTCCAAACAAAATGTTGTTTCAAATCAAATGGGCAAGAAGCCCAAGAAGTTGCCTGGGTTAACTTGTGGATTTGCAGCTACTTATTTTCTCCAAATGCTTGTCCATTGCATAAAACATTTTTCCAAGGCTTCCCCTTGCATTCCTTAGGCCCAGATGGAAAAAGATATTTGCTTGCTGCTTTCAGTTAATTTTCCATTTCACCTCAGTCCTGAGACCTTTCTCCTGAGTGGCTTTTGCATCATAATACCTTCATTGTACTTTCTCAGTAGTGCTGGTGTTGGTCTCAGTGACCTCACTGGCTGTCATCTTGTATACAACAGCATATGGTGAGGGAGACGTGGAGGACTCAAAAGGAGGTGACTAGAATTAAGGTCCTAAATGTGAGCGGGAGAGTCGAAGGGGAAAAGGATGAGCGAAGGAGCCAGGCCCACAGAGGAACACGATGGGAGCAGGATACAATGATGCAGAGGCTGTGTAAGGATGTGGCATTTCCAAGCTGTGGTCATCGAGGGCACTACAAAACCTGCTGGAGAGGCACTGGGAAGAGAGCAGACCCAGCCAGAGGGTCTCTGCTCACCCCTCAGCTCTGCTGTCCCCTTCCTCCCCCACCTTGCCTTGCAGCTAAATTTACTCTGCTCCCAGTGCTGTTTCTGTGCTGAAGAAACCAGCATGGTACAAATTAAGAGGACAAGATGTTCAGAAGTGGCAAATTCACACATTGGGTTTTTTCTGTTTGTTTGTTTTCCTAGCACATGAAAGCAAATTTAGATTGGTTGGGGGGAGGGCATCTAAATTGGTTGGGTGAGGGGAACTGCTCAGAAAAGCATTTCAGGACTCAGAGCTGAGCGCAGCATATCAGAGCAGCTTGTAAATGAAGTTTGGAATTAACAGATGAGTGGCAGTAGCACTGATGCTAACGAGAAATGGCAAGTTTCTTCCCACAGAGACCTGTGCAAAACCACTTTGTCTTGGGAGAAAGTCTCATTTTTCTTAAAACTTCCAGTTCTGTGAAGACAGAACAAAATTTCCCAGTAGTGTTTGATCTCCATGTCCTCAGTTCCTCTGGGTCAGATGGTGTTCAGCATCCTCTGCATCCCTGTTGTTTTGGCCTTCTGTTGAAACAAGCTTTCTGGCACGGGGTGCAGGAGCTGCCAAAGAGAAGCAATGCAGAGGATCAGCCTGGGAAAGCTGACTGCAGTTCCAGGCCAGGTGCCTGCTTTTTTAACCAGGGGCAGCTCCAAGCAGCTAGGAGCTGGCTTGCGTTTGTGAGCAGGTCTGTGGAAAGGAAAACAAAAGAAAATCTGTTCTTTCTTGTGAGCTTTCCCCAGAGAAAGGCCAAGGAGAATACATCTGGCTATGTTCTGCCAAGTGCTCACAGGGCCCAGGTTTTTAAAGCTGTGCAAGAGCCTGGAGATACAGATAGGAAAATCCCCTCTAGGCTTCAGGTACATGGTTTCCTAATTCTTTGAGCCAGAGGGGCGGCTCGCCCAAGTGCTGCTGTACATTGGGACTTTAAGGTCAGACTGCTGTAACTCTGCTGCAAATGTAGAGGTGTCTGTGACCTCCATCCTTCTGCTGTGGCTCAGAAAAGATTGCATTTTATTTTAATGTAGTGATTAACAATACAATCAGAGGGAAAAGAGCTTAAGTATGCTACTGTCAATTGCTAGATTTCATCAAACATTTTATTTTCACCTTATTTTTCTGAGGAAAGTGGTTTTTCAGGGGAAATGGTTCAGAGTGAATGGGGACAACCTACTGCCTGTGTCAAATCCAAGGAGATTCACTGCAAAATGGACGAAAAGAATTAAACCTTAACTATTCACACGAGAATCTCTATGTTATTTAAACTAGAAGCACTACTGTTTTTTCCTCATTCCAAATGCACCCAAGAGTTGACCGTGCACTGGCAGGGTGTTATCTTGAGTTTCTCAGCCATCTCGTGGTAAACAGCTGCTCAGAAAGAAGGGTCAGAAACCTGAAATTAGAATTTGAAGTCCTCTCTCCTTCAGTTTTTCCTTCCGAGTGCTAGATTGTCTCCAAGAGAAGTGGTGCTTGTCAGTGATATTATTTCCCTGTGACCAACATCACTTTTGTCAATGTGATAAGCGCAGAGACACAATATGTACTCATAAATCCAGCCCAAGGTTCTCTTCCAAAATAATTGTGCTTTAAGGGAATTTTAATCTCATATTAACAAGATCCCTCTACAATCTTTGCTCTCTGTCATATTAGAAACTGATTTATGATTAGTGACAACTGCATGAGAGAAATCTTTTGCTATCTCCTCAGAAGGGTTTGGAAAAAAAGAAAAACAAGAGTGAAAGATTGAATAAATGTATTTACAACTGCTTTTCCATGCTAATGATGATAACAAGTGGTTGTCACTTATAAGGTCCTGGAAGCTTAGAACATATGAGCAAGAGAATAACCTCTGTGTATTGAGTATACAGATTACAGGAGAAAACGACTTTATTTCCATCAAATCAAGAGAGAATTCCAAGAGGCAAAATTTTTAATGGCTGTATTTTGTCTTTAGAGTGGTACTGGAGTTAGTAGTTTCACTGTCATTTGATAGTATACAGAGTTCATGTTCATGATAAGGATGTTTGAAGGATGGATGCTCTTAAGATTATTAAATGTAAGCTAGTTTAACATAGAATTTTGTTGGTTTTGTTTACTTCTTTCCTCACCCTCTCCCCTAACATTTACCAAATAAATCAATCCCTAATGTGGCTGCGTTCTTCAACAGTATTAAAAAATCTGGGTCTGATTAATTAAAATCTCATTATCTATCATAATTGCAGTAGGTATGCAAAAATATAAAGATTTATTATTCAAGGAATTAACGCAGTTCTAGAATTCTTTGGGGTTCATATGAGAGTTAGAAATGAGTGCTGTATAATAATTTCTTTCAGGAGAGCTAATTAAGTCAGTTCATTTATTCAGATATCTAAGCCTGGTCTAATCCCATATACAGCTAAAACCTTGTGATGCTCCCAACTTCATTACTGGTTGGAATTAATATGTGGACACAAACAGACTGTTCCTTCCATTTGGTAATGCGTCGGAGGTGCCAGGTCTGAGCCCTGCAAGGTAAATCTGAAGCCTTCGATCTGCCACTTTCTTCCAGCCAAAGGTCTGGACTCCTTTTGGCAGGAAAATACATTTGGTCTTGCTAGAGTCTCTTTAGATATATACAATTAAAGCTGCCTATATTGCATTTTTCTGCTGAACTCCAAAGGGTCTGGGAGGGAAGAATGGGGTTTGCAAACAAGCTGTGATCACAACTGTTGTTAGAGTTGGCATTTGCTTTGCACGAAGGGGTTATGTTATGGGGAAAGAAATGAATGGTCCTTGTGGTCACCCTTAGCTCTTTCTGCTTCTCTGTCTCATGCCAAACACTGGTGAGTCTACACAAACAGGAAGAGAGTCCACTTGTTAATAAAGAAAGGGTGTTTGTTTAAGAGAAGGATTTACTTGGGGTCCGTCTGACAGCTCTCTGTTTGAGGATGCTTGCTGGAGGAATGGGAAAAGGCCACGAGCTCAAACTTCTGCTGTGTCTCTTACTGAAAAGGTTACTCGTTGCTTTTAAATTATAAAACCAAAATACTGTTTAAGAAAACAGCAACAGTGAAACAGTTCTTGTCTTGTTGGGGAGCTGGGGGGAATTTTTTGCTTTGCAAATATCGTGAGATAATAAGTAAAAAGGAGAAGGTGACTTCCTGCTGTTTACAAGAAAAAATGTGAGGTGCTGTCCACTGAACTCTAGATGCCAAAACGTCATTCAGAAATGGGCTAAAAGGAACCATGGGCTGCACTCTCATGCAGTGAGTGCCTTGGTTGGATTTTCTTTCAGGGAGATCCAGTTATTTTGCACTACTAGCTTAGTAGATTTGAGAATTGTGTACGACATCATGGCCCTACTCTGTTCTTCCCCAAGTTATTCTACTCCAATATAGGCAGTTGAATAAAGGCTGTATTCTCGTACTCTGAATGTGCTACTGATTAATTCCCAAAAGGGACAGGTACCTAAGAACTTGTTAGGCCATTTGGAAGCAGAGCTCTGCTGAAATCCAATTCCAGGTAACTAGCCCTGATTGCAGTATTTGGAATTGATATGGGTGTCTGAGTCAAACATGCTAAAAGAAAGCTCTTGAGACTTCAGGCCTCATACAAATCAGCCATACTAGGCACTCTTTTAACTTCTTTTCATAACATTAAATTAATACTTAAATGAAAACTTTGAGCCTTTTTGACTATGTTGTATCCTGATCCTTATGAAAAACGAAGGGAAAAATAAATAGCAGTTCCGGAGGATTAGCATGAAAATATTGCATTAGGTAATATTGAAGAGGTTTACAGAAAGCTTCTGTTTTGCCAGGGAGGGCTGAAGAAGTATTTCAGCCCTTGCATTTCTGTACTAAGGGAGTTATTTATTAGCAAGCTGATACAATTGAGCAGTGGGTGTTCTGGGCAAACTGAGTTATAATTAGCTGTTTTGCATTTCAGACTGCAGATCTGTCTGGTGAATGGGAGAATGTCTCATCAGATAGTCAAAGTGATGATAGCCCTCTGAAATTCTTAGAAGTTTCTTTTTGGGTGCACACAACTTCTTCACAAATTCTACATCCAGTGCTTTTGCATGCTGTAGCTTTTATTAACTGGGTTCTGTGTTTCCTCTTCCGTATTGTAAAGAATCTCCATTATCATATACTGACACCATTGATTATCCCACTTTATTGCATCTTCTAAGAACAGATAGCCAATTAAAACCTCTGCATTTCTAAGGAACAAGCCATGTAGACTCCTAATAGTTCCACCACAGCATGTTGTTCCTTTGTTACTAAGGCAGCAATTAACAAGTTTCTAATGGAACAAAAGCTTCCGGAGACAAGCACGGCATGATAATCGGAGGGTGTCTAGTTATTTTTCTTCTCAACATGGTAAGATCTTGTATAGCCCTTCAATCCCCATTGGACTGAACAGCCCCCACAAGTGCTCAGTGTGGGATTTTTATTCTGCTGCAGTGCATCTAAGAATAATGATATTTGCACACGTTCAACTATTAAAGCATTTTAAATCATAAATCTGAACTACAGTCTTGTAAGAAGTGAGAGGTGTTTTAATGTCAGTAAAAGGGGAAAAAAAATCTTTTTTCTTATCAAGATGATCTCTGGTGTAGTTGAGTTCTGCACTGTCAGGCTTTGCTGATGGAGTAATTGTTTTTTAAAGCGATTCTTTCTGTTTTAATGTCATATTTATGCAAATTAAGACACAGCAAGAGAAAGGGGGGCCAAGAAGCAGACTTGTCATCTTTCCAAAATAATCTGTATTATTTTTTTTTTTTAACAGAAATCTCAGTTGGGAAATAATTGCCTCTGAGCATGAGATTAATAGCTAAGTAATTTTCCATTGTTTTTCATTAGGAGAGTTGGTTTTCATCTGAGCTATTTTTAATAATCTATAAAGATGCCTCCTGCAATTCTCACTATTTTTAAAGTAAATGAGATATCTCTGGATATGTTCTGAATCGCAAAGCACATCTTTTTCCCCTTGAGCCTGAACCTGTTGAGGGTGAGCTCTGTGCTTTGCTACGTTAGGTATTTTTAGATCTGCAAGGAGCAGGCCTGTTCCATCTGAAGCACTGCGGAGTCCTATCATCCCTTAAATGTTGCTCTCAAATTAGAATCATAAAGTATCCCGAGTTGGAAGGGACCCACAAGGATCATTGAGTCAACCCCCAGCTCCACACAGCACCACCCAAACCCGATGTCTGGGAGCTGTGTCCCAGCGCTCCCTGAGCTCTGGCACCAGGGCCATGCCCACGACCCTCTGGGATAGACCCTGTCCCTAACCCCCAGCTGCCCCTCCCCTGACACAGCTCCATGCCGTCCCCTCGGGCCTGTCGCTGTCACAGAGAGCAGAGCTCAGTGCTGCCCTCCACTCCCTGTGAGGAGCTGCAGCCGCCATGAGGCCTCCCCTCAGCTCCTCTGCTCTGGGCTGAGCAACCCAGGGGCCTCAGCACTCCTCACAAATCTTGTCTTCTGGGCCCTTCACCATCTTCATAGCCCTACATAGGTCAGTTCTCCATAGAGATGAGCCCTGAGGAGGATCACCAAACTCCTCTGTTTAGTTTGTGAAGATAAGTGAGATCATTGTCCTTTATGTGTCCATCCTGAAAGTGCATCTGTCTTCCACTGAGTGACTGGACATTGTGTGCTTTGGTCTCTGGATATAGGTGCAGGAAGGAGAGCTTGCAGACTTGAGCAAAGGGAGGTACTTAGCGCCATTAATTTTCCTCACGATAAGTAATATTTCGGTACAAGAAAGAGCTGTGGTTTTAATTTTTAGAGATAAGATGTCACAGGAGATGCATGTGGATGTTTGTGGTATTGCCTCAAATGTGCATCCTTTGGAAATGCCTACAACTGTGAGAGACCTGCACTGAAATTGGAAATCATACCAAATATGACTAGTTTCCGGCTGTGCTGTGAACTTGGATCATGTCTGGGAAGATGTGAAGGAAATCTGTCCTGAACTTTGAGAGGAAATTTCAAATTAAAGGTTTGCATGCTCAGTTCTTGCAACCCCACTTTTATCTATGTCTGAAAATGGACTGATTTGGCTGTTACTGGTTTATTTCAACAGGAAGCTCTGTAGGGAGCTGGTGCAGTTCTGCACTATTTGTGTACCCATGATTTCATTTCCTTTTAAAAGATACCTTAAGCTAGAAAATAGTAATACACTCTAAAGAATTTTGAAAAAAAGCTTTTGCTTGCAAACTTTGGTGAAATTTAGGTTCAGTACAGAAGCTTATGACTTGAACTAGATTTGTTATGTTCATTAAAAATGTAATGGTTGAGATGGTATTTGTCAGTGCAATTAGTCTGGTTTGAGGGGGGAGTGGGAAATGGACTCATTTAATTTGGATAGTAGTGTCCTCTGTATTTGGACTCTTATAAGCAAGTGACCTATCAGTACATCAAGGAGAAAAGAGGTCTCACACTTCACTGCTGTCACTTTGGAGAAATGCTTCAAATGCATTTTGTAATGCATTTGTTCAAATGCAACAAACGAAATGTTAGCACAATGAAAAACTAAAATGAAACATCAGATATAATCACCGACTTGTAAAATAACTGATGATACTTCTTCACTGGGAACTCTAATTATATTATCTCTAAGATAGTACAGACTGAGAGAGGATTTGGAGATGAATTTGAATTGGAAATTTTCTGCTTGCTTTTAATCTTAGTGATGGAAAAGTTGATTTTAGGCAGGACGTGTGTCAGAGGGTGTGTGTAGAAATGAGTGATGAGAAGTGCACTTCTGTTTGCCCTTGTTCATAAGGTATTGAGAAGGGGGTCAATTTTACCGGAGCAAATTGAAATTGAGAGGAACTGTGTGCACCATTAACCAGTGTGCCTTTCCAGGATGGGTATATCCATATCTAGAGGGACTCTGAAGAGGAACAACCATAGCTGAGCAGATTTATCTGGCAGCATGAGTCTTTGGTTCTGTAGAGGTGGATCACGCACCCAGTGTCAAGGTCCAGGAGAAATCTCCCATAGAAACTTACTGTTCTGCAACTGACTCATGCTTCTCACCCCTAAGAACTCTACCTACCTGTGGTAATCTGGTATTGTTCCTGCATTAATTTGCAGTGCAAAGTGATAGAGTAAATGCAGACAGTTATGAGGATAGGTTAGGGAGAGCTGTGGTCAGCTTGATTCAAATATACGTATATCAAGCATGCTGACCTGCCATAAAAGTGGCATGCAAATGCATCATCTGCAGCTTCATGTCTCCTGGAGCATCCCTCGTCATGTTTTTCCCCGGCCTCTTTTGCAAGGAGAACTGAGTTGGGCCCATACTCACTAAGACCAGCAGAACTTTGTTCCTGCACCATGCACTGGCCAGCTGAGCACGTGCAGGTGGGAGCTGTGAGCTCATGGGTAATGTGTATCAGATGTTTCCCTTGCAGTAACAGTATTTGGGGTCATTTCAATAACTGGATACGCCTGCGCTTTTCTAATAGGCTGTTAAACCATTTCAGACTGTCCAAACCTCCTTCTGTACAATGGGATATACAAAATCATGGTAATGCCATTTCTGAGAGGAGCAAACTGCTGTCAGATTCCCCTCCATATTCTCAAAGAGCAAATGTACAATTGCAAATCCATTGAACTGCACTCCATTATCTCTTATTAATGGGAAATTGTCCATAAATTGCTGAGGCGTGACTGGTTTCTTTTCCCCAACACAGCTGCAGTCTCTTTATCCTGCGATATTTCAACCTCTCAAAAATAAAAAGAGAAAGTAGGGGTGGGAGGGATGGGAGGAGGGTGGCTTCAAACCATTCATGGCAGCATCTTCCAGCAGCCCCTGGCAAGAGGTGCTTCTTCCCTGCTGCAGTGCTGTCCCAGCATGGGAACTATGGCTGGGACTGGCTTCTCCATGAAGAGTGGGAAAGGGGGGAGCAGGAAAAATGAAAGAATTTATTGTGGGATAGCAGGTGTAAGGTTACACAAGGAGAAACTGTCCCGTTCACAGCACGCTGTGGTTCAAAGTCACGTGGGCAGGATGCCCTTTCAATAACATAGCCTTTTCGTGACAGCCCCTCTCTCTGCAGCAGAGTGATGGGTATGGATGAGCTCTGAGTCTGACCCAGCTCTCACTGAGGGCCCTGGAGGTTCCCTCTTACCTTTTACATCAACTCTTGTAGCAGCTGGGGAGGGGAAAACAATTTGGCTGGATTTTTAAAAAATCGTAGAAACATCAAGATTGGACTAGACCACTACAATCATCATGTCTGGTCACTGACCCATCCCCACTGTGCCCGCTAACCGTGGCCCTCAGTGCCGCATCCCCATGGTTCTTGAACACCTCCAGGCACGATGACTCCACCACCTCCCTGGGCAGTCTGTGCCAGTGCCTCACTGCTCTTTCTGAGAAGAAATTTTTCCTAATATCTGACCTGAAGGACTCAGTATTCCTTGGTATGAACAAAAAACTGCTGCAAACATCATAGACATGCTGAAGCTATCTGAATCCAGTGGCAGGGTGCTATTATCGATGGTTCTGTGCTTGAAGGGGCAAGATAGTGTAAGGGATAGTGCAAGGTAGAGGAGAAGATGGGCTCTTAAATCAGGGCTGTGTCACCAAGATGTGTTGGGTCTTGCAGTGACCTGCTTTGTAAATCCTAGTTTCTCATTTTCATTCTGCATCCCCCTGAGTTGTGCATCTTTTCAAGCAGTGTGCACCTGGAATAGAGTCCCAGGTACCTTGAGACATGGAGCAGGGCAGAGGTCCAGCTGCATTCAGCGGTTGCCCCATCGATGTGGTCACTTTTCTCCTGTCATATTAGGATGAGGAAATGAGCTACCTTGTGTCACAAGTAACAAAAAGCTGCACAGTTTTCCTTGTGTTAAATTATACTACAGACCGTTAAACTCTGTAAACAAGCTGCTTGGCAGGCTTTCAGAACAATTATACAACTCCCTCTCCCCCTCTCTGCATTAGCACAGAGAGCAGCTCAGCTGTGAGGCTGATGAGCTTCAGCACCACCCACCTTGCTGTGGACATCTAATGTGTGTCCACTGGGCATGGGGCAAGTCATCTGTCTGTTCCTCAGTTTTTTTCACCTGCTGAATGGAAATAATGACCACAGTCTTCTTGCTGAGTACTTTGGGATCGGCTGCAGAGAAGACCTACAGGTACTGTTAACAGTAAGCAGGGAGAAGAGACAGCAGCATCCACGAGAGCCGTTAAGGGACCTTGGATCTTGATCAGGCTTGGTAGGAAATGACCTCTCTTAAATAAAAGATCTGAGCTGTTGGAGGGTACAGCCAACAGAGCAAATTAGGATTTTTGTAAATGCATACTGAAATAGGAGCAGGACTAATACCTCCGGGTTCCCATGACGACTTCTTGCTACCATCAGTGTTACAGAACACAGAGTACCACAAGTGTGAGGTTGCTCACCCACTAATTACTGAGCTCTGAACTCCTTGCCTGAGGTCTACAATGAGAAACACAGGGGAAAAAGCCTCACTTTTGTTTTCTTTTTTTAAGTGGCAAATATGACTTCGTGTGCTGTGATCACGAACTTATCTTTCTGCTAGGAATGTCCAATGCAATTTTTGAGCTAGTAAAATAGATCCAGTCATACCTATTACAGGAGAAAATATTACTTTTATGAGGATGTTCTGCAGCAGTGAAAGGATTCTAAAATTGGTAGAAGAAAATTATGTCACTGAAGAGAGAAGTGGCTTTTAATCCTTTGGTACATAAAGGTTTATAATGGGATATAACAGTAGTCTTCATCCCAAAGGGATACACAATTTCCATTAAGTACTATTGCTTGAAATAAATTAATATTTTAAAAAATCCTTTATGTAGAATGACATGTGGAGATGAATATTTGTGAACCAGATTCTCAGCTGCTTTGTATCAACATTATATCAATTGAAAGTTTGGTCCTTAAATGCTGCTTATTGATTTGTGTATTTTCATTATTTTCCTCCATTGCCTGTTTTCTTTCCTATTCCATCTGGACTTTCTGTGTGTTCCAAGTCTGGTGGAAAGCAATGGTGGTGAGATGTTAACCAGTTAAGTACCCGTGATGCTGGATCTAATATGCTAGACCTGTGATGCTGTTCTGAGACAACTGTCACTTCCCGCTTGCATTTTGTGGCATCTTATAGAATGCTGCTTCTCTGTGCAGTAATTTTGTCATTATTCGAGATAGAAAGAAAAATGGGAAATCCATTACAAGCCAGACTTTGTTATGACATGAGAGAAGAATCCCCTGGGAAGTTAGATTAAATTCTCTTTGAAAATAAAATAAAAATGCCACCATGCTCGACAACATTAGATTTATTATACTTGTATCAGAAACTCTAGGTATGCTCCTTGTCAAAGCTTTAGATGCTGAGACATGTGAAACAAAGCAAATCATTCCTTGAGTCATGGAAAACAAAGTTCATTACTGAATTGGAATTAGAAGATTTGAATAAGAGCAGAAATGAGCATAATTGGAGGCTTGCTTTTGATAGTGTATCTTCAAACACAAAAATGCCGTTTCGTAGGATTAAATCCTGGGCACACTGTGCCCATTTAAAGACTTTGCTACAATCAACCCTAGACCTACAAGGAGCTGAGCATGTTCGCCTCTGATAGTAACTCCAGTCAGAGTCACTGGCATGCGTTCAGATTAGGTTGCATGCCTGAGAAATTGAAATTAATGGAGAGATTTGACTTCCCTCAGCTGTGTATTATCCTTGACTGTGCACCACAAAAGCAGTGGCTGGTTCACCTACTGATCTGCTCCCAGAAGTTAGGTGCATGCATATGAGGAGGTTGGATTTGTCATCATTACAGGAGGGAAATCAACTTTTTACGTGGGTATATAGTGACAGGACAAGGGGAAGTGGTTTTAAACTTAATGAAGGGAGATTTAGATGAGATGTAGGGGGAAGTTTTTCCCAGAGAGGGTGGTGAGGCACTGACACAGGCTGTCCAGAGAGGTTGTGGGTGCCCTATCCCTGGAGTGTTCAAGGCCAGGTTGGGTGGAGCCTGGACAACCTGATCTGGTGCTTGATCTAGTGGTCAGCAAACCTGCCTGCAGCAGAGTGGTTTGAAACTAGATTATCTTTGAGGTCCCTTCCAACCTAAGCCATTCTAATGATTAAATTTTCTGCAGAACTTGCAGAAGGGAGGGGGAATGGCATCAGGTTAGAAAAAGAAGAGAACAGGTAGTCAGTGAGGAATAGGCACCACTTGGAGAAGATGCATCCATGCTGTATAACTGACCTGTGTCAGGATGCTGGGCATGGCCATGGCAGATGTGCAGAAAGAAGTTGCCACTGAAAATATACCTGGCTAAAGTAAGATTGTATGAAACACAAATAAACTCTGGATGTTTGAACTTTCTTTGCAGTTGGCAGTATGAGAGATGGCAGTATCTTTAGATCAGTGAGAAATCTTCATGAACTTGTCAGTTTGACTTGCCTCAGGGAAGTTGGTTGTGAGCCTTGGAAAGTGAGGGAGCGAGAGGTTTTTCTTGCTTCTGTACTGTTTCCCCTGTTCAGGAACAATAATGCCAGAAACAGAGACTGTGTTATTTTATGATCCCCAGATGTGTTGATAAATAGCCTGTGGGGGGAAAAAAAGCATGGAAATATACAAGTGGTAAGCGCCAGACAGACACTTCTGAAAGAGGATGGGAAGAAATGTGCATGTTCTTTGTTGGAACTGGTGTATTGGGCAGAAGGAAAGGGGAGTTGGGGCAAAAGGAGAGTGAGGAGGTTTAAGAGAAACTTAAAGACAGGGAGAACTGAGGGGGGGGTGAAAGAGGTTACCTGTGTGAATAAAAGAAGAAAGGAGACCTAAGTATTGTTGAAATAAAACTCTTCTATACCTAAAGTTTTTCTTTTCGAATGCACAAAGCTTATTAAAGATTTCTGCTTCTAGCTGTGAGTTTAGCTTAAAGTTCCTGGCTCTTGCACTTTGAGAGAGCATTAACATTCATTTAAAATCTTTTATTCCTTTTGGTGCAATAAAACCTATACAATATTTTCCTAAATGAGTGCCCCTTAAAGGGACAAAGCTATGAAAGAGTAATTTCCCACAAAATATGAAATCCAATAAGGTTTATTACCCACCATTTAGTGAATGGCAGAAGCCTATGGAGTGTATGAATAAGTTTCCAATCACTTATTCATCTCCTGGAAGACATACAGCACACCGTATATCCAGCCCTTCCCCTCCCCTTTAGGTGAAACATATCATTGGATTTGGTTGCATCTTGCATCTTATGTGCCACTATAACTTCATCTTTTATCTTTTCACCGCTACTGAATGGATAAATTCAAAAGATGCTAGACCCCATGCTTCACCTACCAGCTGAGCTTTCCCTATATGGTCCCTAGTTCCAGAGGCACTCAAGGTGGGCAGAAAGCCTTTTTTTTCCTCTTTTACTTCTTTTTATTCAACAACATTAATTTACAAGCTATTTGCTGTTTGTGGTGGAAGCAGAATCCCTGCCACCTTGGACCTCTTTGTGAATGAGTGTTCTCTCCTGGACACCCCACCTGGCATCGCCAGGGCTGTAGCTTCTCCTCAGTGCCCTTAAAACGGGTACCTGTTCTCCCTGCAGCTACCAGAGCTGGAGGCTGTCAGGATAGACACATCACCAGGATTGGTGGCAGGAGGAGGAGGAGGGGTAAGAGTAGTGCTAAATAGTGTTGTAGCAGGGAGACCTACGCAGAAATTGCTTTGGGTGAGCCATTTAGAGAACTGCCTGTCAGCATGGCTAATGGGGCTCCCTGTGGTGTTTGCAGGTTCATGAAATCTTTGTTCCCTTGTAATTGATGTTGACACTTAGCACCACAAGCTATGCTCCTTGAAACCAGTCCCACCTCTTAGCTCATTTTATGATATGGAAGGGTTGCTAGTGTGGGATTGATTCTTTCCGTCACCCTGAACAATGAAATTAAAAGCTTCTTTCTTTAGTCTGAAATTTGTCTATATTCTTTTGGGTCTCTCATGTAGCGGCAGAGGATAAGAAAACCCAAAAACATGGCAATATGGTAATAAATTTAAAAACAACAAAAAACAGAGTTGCTGTTTTATGTAATATTTAAGTGATGGAGTTTAATGTTGGTAACTGTTCTTTACTTTGCTCTTAAAAAGAGAGGAAGTTATGAGGACTTCTGTACAGAAAGAGGGAGAAAAGACCATAAAATAGCCTTTATCTCTGCAGCCATTTGGAGCTGAATGATTGTGATTTAAATACAGAATTCAAAAGAAATCAATTTTATGAAAGTTTGCACTAGAGAAAAAGATTTGGAATTTATGATCAGGAAATTACATATGTGGGGTAATTACATTTTCTGAGACAAACAGTGATGGCAGTTTTCTCAGTTTCCAGCATGTTCCATGCTCACTAGCTGCAGCTCCGTCCTGCTCCCAGTTGCGGGCTGGTGGCCACCTTCCCACAGCCACGGGGCAGAGAAAAGAGGGGCTCTGTCCCATTGATACAGGAGGCTATCAGAGAGCAATCAGATGCATAATTCTGCACCTTTCTTTTATGGAAATGTTCTAATTCCTGGTGGGTTTTTTTTGTGTGTGTGTGTATGCATGTAGGGATTTTTTTTTCTTTTGTCCTGGCTTCCTGCTTTAATCTCTCATATATATATGTTAAGCCAGGACAAAGGAAAAGAAAGGACATATATAGATATATATATACATGTGCAATTCACAGCTTACCCTCCTAAGTAAGGAAAACGAGTGAGCAGTCCATTCTTGCTTTAAAAGGCCTCTGCACAGAAACTCTCATTACTGTTAATGGGAGCTGGTGACATGCATGACAGAAAGCATTTATTTCCAGGTTAATATTATTTTTTAAAACACACATTTCTGAAATGCTGTTGTCAGACAAGTCAGTAAGAGTATTTGCATGGTAATATGATGGCTGATGGATTTCTTGCAACAAAATCCAACAAGCTGATATATGAGGTACTTTGTATATATGTTTTTTGTACTTTAGGAGCAATGTGAAGCCCAGGGATATGGGTCTGCTGTAGGAAACTCTTCGTATATATATCTTATAAATAGTCATGCTCTGTTTTCTGTCTGTTTGGGTTGGTTTTGTCTCTCTTCTCCCTCACTCTGAAGTAAGCACATGTGAAGGCAGCACACTTGTATGGATGCTCTTCATCACTGTTTCTCCTGTGATAATTTGAAAAATAAAACCATATCAAAGATGCATGTAAGCATGTTTCCCTCCTACCAGGAAAAAACTCACAAAAAAAATGTATGTTGTGTCATGAACTGACACAGAAACAAATCCAATTTGAATAATAAAATACAGTATATTTTTTCCCAAAGTCCTTGTTTTCACACCAATGCAAGTAAGCCACATGTGCAAGCACTCAGCCCTCACTCTGCTTGCCAGTACCAGAGAAGGTGTGATAATTTTGTCATCTGTGCTGCTTGGTTTTCCTATGTGTTAGCTTTGCTTCTAAATTAGGCTCCACACTATTAATGGCTCAAAAATTAATGTGATAAGCCACTTAGCTCATCATTTTAAGAGTGAGGAAAACAAAAAACAACAACAGATTTAAAGGCGGTCCTGGCTTTCGTCTGTCCTGTAGCTTTCTTGCCCCAAATATATATCTTTATAGATGGAATTACGAGGAAGGAAAGGATAACAACCGATTCAAAGGCATGCCAAGGAAGGTTGTATGATTATCCCTGTAGGAAACAAATTCGATTTAGGGATGAATTATGCACATAGCAGTACATTTAAGAAAGTAAATTTGAGGGAGTTACAGAATTGAGTGGGCCAGCTCCACTGGGAGGAAGCAGTGAAAATGAAAGGGGTTGGAAGAAGGCTGGAGGATGCTAACTGGAGCAGTGATTAAAGCAAAATAGGTCTTAGTTCCTTTAGGAAAAATGCAAATTTAAAATAAAATTAAAAAAAAAAAAAGAGGAAAGAAAAACTAAACCCTGTAGAAGAAGAAAATCCATGAGAGGAGAGCAGCATTTCACAGGGGAAGACTCAACAGTTGAAAGCAGAAAGCAAGTGGAAGGAACAAAGTATAAAGCTAGAGTAGTCAAAAAGCAGAGGGAAACAAGTGGTGAGCCAAACAGGGTCATCTGGTTGTCAGTGCTCATCAGAGCTGCCGGGCTGTGCCCCAAACACTGCAACCCCTGCAAACCTTCCTGCCTGTGCAAATGCCTCCCAAAATCTTAGTTTCTGCTCTTTGTGAGATGGTAAAGGAACTAAGGAGTGTAAGTGATCTGCTGCTTTACTTGGAATGCAGAGGAAAAGGAGAGCATGTGGGTTATGAAGGCGTAGTTGGGGACCAAAGCAAATATGAAGTGAGCGTCTAATGAGTGGACAAGGACTTCTTTAGAAAAACTGAGGCTGCACGTAGCAATGTTCCTCCTGAGACTCTTTTCAAGGGCTTAAATTGGAAAGGCTTGCGAAATACTGTAGTTAAATCATGAGAACCTTTCCTGAGGGATTTCCTAGCAAATTATTGCAGTTTCTCTTAGGGAATAGAGAGTTGGACTGAACTGGGGAGTGAGGACAGAAGAGGAGTTTGTTGCTGTTATGAATAACACAAATCAGAATGTACTGGAGGGGGTTGGGGTGGAAGTGTTGAAAGAACATATATATATATATATACACACAAATTATAAACTTAACTTTGAAAATAGAAAGCAGTGATTTTTTTAGGTGAAATTCAGTCATACAGAAAGAGGGATCTGGAAAGATGTCATCAGTCTATAGCCTAGAACTGAACTGGCAGTGCAGAAACCTTTCTCTAGCACTAGTGAAAATGCTGGATTGTGAAGAACATCTGAACTTTGAAGATCCGCTAAGCCATGAGTGTCCAAACTTTTGGCTTGCCTGGGCTGCATTGAGTGAAGAGGAATTGTCTTGGGCCATATATAAATTGTGTAACATAGTTATGGTTATGAGTAACCAAACTTTTTAAAAAATGTTTTTTATTAAAACATAAAAAAAAAAAAGAGGACAACAAAAATGTACAATATTTTGACCTTGTTTTTGCAAAACTAATGCATCAATATCTATTTCTAAGGAAGTGATTGCAGTTCTTACTGAATTTTCAGGATGCTCACCAGAGATTTTTGATCTAACATTGCTCTTCTGTGCTTCATCCTGGAAAACAGTTATTCTCAAATGTATGTGCTGCCAAAAAGCACTGACGTTAAATAAGGCATGACTGTGAAGTGAGACATATTTCTCTCTGTTGAGATGGGGCTTATAAAAGTCCAGTAAAGAGACATGATCAAATTTTGCTTGGAGTTGAATGTCTGATTGCAACTTTATACATTCCATTTGAAAATTCCCAGGCAATGTATTTATGTCGACTGAAAATGGAGTTGCAAATATACCAAAAAATTGATGATTTTTTCAGCACTCCTAAAAACTATTCTCAAATTATTTGATTTGAGAATAGTCTTTATTCTCAAAACAGAAAGCAGAGCTGCATAGTTTTCACTGTTCACAGAACTGTGTTCAGCCAATATATCAAAATGCATGAAATTATTTGCCATAACTCAAGTTTGCCATAATTTAAGATCCATTTCAAATGTTGTAGTTTGAAACATAGTGCAGAAAAGTTGATTTTCACCTTGAATATGCACGTTTAAATCATTTAAATCTGCAGTCAAATCCACCAAAAATGCTAAGTCTGAGCTATTTTTAATCTCGATGTTCTTGCACAAATTTTCCTTTTGATTCTATAAATGACTTGATTTCATTTTGCAAATCATGAAATCTTTTTAGCCTTTTAGCCAACTTATCCACCTTCCTTCAGAAAAGTAAATGATGTCCTCATAATCAGCATCCACACTTTTAAGGAACTCCTGGAATTGGGGATGATTCAGTCACTCAGACTTTATGAACTTCACAGCTTTGATGATGGTTTGCACAATGTTATCCATTCTTAAAGCTTTCACACGTAAATTTTATTGATGTCTGATGCAGTGATATCTCATCAAACGTGAGCTGCCAGTTGCAATTGCATTGCCTTCTATTGATTTTGTAAGTCTCTCTCTTTTTTTTTTTTACCAGTCATCATTGGGGCTCCATCAATGGCTATACCAGATATGTTGGTAAAGGTTAAAGAAAATCACTTCAGTGTAATTTTTACTGCTCCATATAAATATATAATAATAAATCTAGAGTTTTATTTGTGTCTTTTAATGGCACCAAAGAAGCCATTATATTTGTTATCAATATGTCTAATAAAAATGGCAAGTTGAGACGTATCTGTAACATTAGTACTCTCATCTGTCGCCAAAGCATAAAATTTGAAATTAGCAGCTTTATTCCCCAAATTTATTTTGATACATATTCCTGTTTCTTCAGTTTGCCTGGCTACAGTATGGTGAGACTGATTCTAGAAAAATCTGTTATGCTTTTTTTTTTTTTTTGTCAGGATAAATTGTATCTGCCATGTTTTCCATACGTTGCTTAATAAACTCACCATCAGTAAACAGTTTTGATTTTCTTGCAGTCAGATTTGTTACCACATAACTAGCTTAGAGTTTGAGTTGTAATATTTTTAAAAAGATTTTGTTGAGATGACAGACTTTTTTTCAGTTCCACTATTTTGTCTTTACAAAACATTCCTTGATATGCATCGAATTTGGCAGCATGCTTTTGCACAGAATGTCTTCTCAAATTGTAATCTTTGAAAACTGACACAACTTCCTTACAAATTAAGCTTAGTGCCTTATTGTTTGTCTCAACAACAAAGTGCTCATCTTTTGTTGAACACTCTTCCTTCATCCACGATTTTTTTTAGGTTCTATTTTCTTTTGAGATGACAGTAGGTAGGTTGAAATACTATTATTGGTAATCACTGCATTTTACTCAGCAAGAGGCACATGTGCATGTAACATGTAATACACAAGTTTTGATTTGATTGCTTGTTTTTCAGTGGAACACAGGAGAAAAAGTGATGTAGAATGACAACTGGAAGGATTTCCAAGGAAAGAAAGAATGACAGAACCTGTAGATGAAGACATACCCACATATTAATGAGAGAAAATCTGACCAGCAGGTAAGAATAAGTAAGTCTTAATTATTTAAGTGTCATGAGTACTAAGGACAGTGTGACTTAGGGCAAGAGCAGCACAGACGGAAGCTATAAAATGGAGATGACTATATCATTCAAATTTAGTATGGACAATGCTCTTATGAATATTTATGCACTTTGTGGTTCAGTGCTGGGCAGGTAAGAGACATGTTATGATCTACTAGATATCTGTTTTCTTCATTATCTATAATTATGATCTTGATATAGAAGAATAGAACCTGTGCTTCATCATTACCTGGCAGATGCAGGTGAGTGTCCTGAGCCATCCTTAACATGCTCTCTGGCAAGCAGGGAGAAGAAACTTCCTTCCTGCACCACCATTTCTGGGCAGGTCCAGATATGAACTGTATGTGGTGTGTAGGGCTTCAGGGTGATGTTGGAGCTGTGTCGATGGGGCATGGAGTTGATTGGGCAGGAGAACAGTGCCTCCACTTACCTGGGAGTTAATGGGCTCCTGAGTTTTGGGGAATGCAGGGAAGGATGACACTGAAGACATAGTGCACCTCGAAGGCACATCAAACCAGTGGACAAATTGTGCCGTGGTCTTGTTCTTTCCATGGTTTAGGACAAGGATGGGGAATCTGATTTGCAGGTTCTGGCAGGAGAGGCTAGGAAAATTAGAGGGATGTCCATCTCAAGCTGCCTGCTGCGCTTTTGTCACGTTGATTTCTTTTGTGTTCATACATGGAGCTCTGTGATGTGGAAAGTGTTGCTGTTCCCATATGTATATGTAACCGTGTGCATGGATGTACACAGAGGTAACTGATATTGATTAGGTCAAGATTTTAGAAACCCTCAAAATTTGGTCTGAACAAGGCTAACTACTGATAAAATCTTCCAAAATCAATATTGATAATAAAAACTTAGACTTATGTGCTTAAGATCTGACTGTGAGCTGTTCTGAACAAGGTGTGTCTGAATAAAAACAAATATATATTTGGAAAAAGGAAAATAGCTTGAAATGCATTTTGTTACAAAAAATAATACATATAGGTTGGATGTATGTGTGTTTATATATATATATATATATGAAGTAGTTATACATCAACCAAAGCCCAAATAAAACAACTGTGTAAGTAATTTCCTTCTGCACATCCAGCACTGTTGCACTTCTTTTGACGTTTACCTCACTTTCTTCTTCATCTTTTATTTGAACCTGCAATTAACACCTATAATGAAAAAGGAGATGGTGTGCTGCTTAGAAATTCTGGTGTTAATTAAAACTATTAACAATTAGACAAAAATAAGCAAGAAAAAGGAGGAAAACAGTATGTTTTGACTATCTTTTTTATACTTAAGGTAGACTAAAGCACAGAGGCTGCTTCTAATAAGGCTGCTTCAAAATTAATTATGAAACTTGGCCAAAAGAAGTGACAGTGAAATTCCCTATTTTAGGAGAGCTAGCATCCCTTGTTTTCCCTTCAACAGCATTTAGGTTTGCCAAGGCCTTTGTATAGGACTGAATTTCATTTCTGAATGAATTACCCTAATTTATGGAAGAACAATAGGGAAAATGAGCTCTGGCAACAATGGAGAAGGAATGGAAGTGTGATTCATCGTAGCAGAGTGAGCATTTGGGCTTGAATGGAACTCAAATTCATGTAGGAATAATGCAAAAATGCCCTAGGTTTCTAATGAGAGCAGTTCATCCACTGAGCTGCAACACTGCTTGAATAGAGCACTTCACTGGCAGAGTTAGCCCACATCTGCCATCCCTTGGGAGCCTCGTGAGTGCTCAGGGCTATCACTGCACTCACAGCCTCTGCTACTGATATCCATGTGGATTCCACAAAACGAGTGTTTGGTACCTAGGTATCCCCTTGGACGTGAGAACAATGCTGTGTCAAAAGTAAGTTCTCATCTTCTGACATCGCTGCGGTGCTTCCAAAAGTTTTACCTGCTCTGCGTAAAACTAATTTCAGGTCCTTTTCAGAAATATGCTTGAAAAAGATCTAATGAACAATACAGGAGAAGAGCACAGCAGCAGCAATATTGGTGCAGCAGAAAGTGACCATCTCTGCCACGTCCTTTTGGGTCTTGTTGAGCACCGTCAGCCTCACGATGAAGTAATCATCACTTGCTTGGCGGTATTTGTGGGACATGCATCTATTAGGCACAGGGCAGGAAGCTGAGAAACACTCAGAAGCCAGTTCAGTACCTTGCTGCAAAGGATTTCTTTGTAGTATCCCCGTATTTCATATAAAAATTCCTGCTTCTGCAATATTAGAGCATTTGACTTCTTTCTTCATCTCTAGAAGGATCACTAATTTCCCTGTTGGTGTGGGTGCTGGAGTGTAACATGGGAGCAAGGTATATTTCTTGACCTGCAGTTAGACTGGCTTTCCATGGGAAATTCCATAAAACAAGCTTTCTCGAGCTGTACAATGCCAGACTTAGGAATAGGCTGTCACAAAACCCCTGAGAGGTTCCAGGTCTCTGATTTTAAGTAATCTCTGCAGATTCAATCCAGTCAAGCTAGTGATGAAAACCACTCTGCTTTCCCAGCAAGGGTTCACATAACTATGAAAAAGCCTCTCTGGGGCTGAACATCGTTACCCAGCCTTATAACTTTAAGACTCTTGGGGATCAAGAGAAATAAGCCTGTTGCAAATCATCTGACCAAATTAATTGCAGTGGATGGAAGCAGAAAATCTATCAGAAAAATGAATCCCATGGACCTGTGATTTTATTTTTTCTTCTCTTAGCTGCTGTGTTAGTTTCTACTTTATAACATGCTGGCTTTTTCCCCCACCTTTTTAAGCTGTTCTTTATGATAAATGTTCAGCTTGTTTTCAATCTAAGTAACCAATTTCCTTCTTCTGGTGTCGTGGCATTTTTCACTGAGGAATTAGACATGACTGCTGAGAATTAAAACCCTAAATGCCCTTCCCATGAGACCTATAACTTGGTTTTAAGGCAGCCATTATTCAGGTGAAAAAATTCTCTTCAATGAGAGTTCAGGTAAGGACGAGAAAAATCCTTTGAACTTGAACATTTCTCATATCACCAAGTAAATTAGTCATCTAATCTCACCAGATCTTTGTGATGAAGAAAGTTATTACTGAAGAACTGAAAAACTCATAATTCCTAGCATCTTAATCCTCAGAATTTGCCAGAGAAGTAGAAAGTTGTGGTTTTTTTTTCTTTTCCTTTTAACTTCTCAGAGCCCAAGTAACACATTTCAGGTCTCCTAGACAGCTGGCATTTGAATTTAGGATGGTTTAAGCTTAGCATTGAGGTCAGTCCTACTATTCCTTTCTTTTTAAGATAACACTAGATAAAACTTTAGCTTCAAATGTCTTACCTGCTGATGATGGCTGTGAAAAAAAGGTATTTTCATGACGTTTTATAGCTGAAAAATTAGAGATTGGAATGGGAAAGAAACAGGAAAATGTAGAGTTTGTGTGGACTTTTTCTTCCTACTCTTGAGGACTACATGTTTGTATGTGTGTGTATATATCTATATATATTTAATCTCCTCTCTGGCTCCAAAATTATGAAGACAAATGTTTTCACTCCAGTTGTCTTCTTAGGAGAGTTACTGAGTATCTGCTCTGAGCATCCTCTCTGGGAAGAATATGGGAGGCCATTTGTTATGTTCAGTTTTCTTGGACTTGCCTGGGGATGAGTAATGCAAGGAGATGAAGAGTACTGGCCAAGTAAAGGGTGACAGCTGGAACTGATGCATGCTTACACTGTGTTGTAGTGTCTGGGTCTGGAGCACAAGTCTTATGAGGATTGGCTGAGGGAACTGGGAATGTCTAGTATGGAAAAGAAGGGTCTCAGGGGAGACCATATCACTCTCTACAACTGCCTGAAAGGAGGCTGTAGCAAGGTGAGGGCTGGTCTCTTCTCCCAGGTGACAGTGATAGGACAAGAGGGAATGGCCTCAAATTTCTCCAGGGGAAGTTCAGGTTGGATATTAGGAAGAATTTATTCTGTGAAAGAGTGATAATTCATTGGCACAGGCTGCCCAAGGAGGTGGTGGAGTCACCGTCCCTGGAGGTGTTCAAGAACTGTGGAGATGTGACACTGAGGGACATGGATTAGTGGACGTGGTGGGGATGGATGAATTGTTGATATGATGATCTTAGTGGTCTTTTCCAACCTTAATGGTTCTATGATTCTGTGATCTCACTGTACCAACAGTGTTTTCTGGACACTGTGGCGCATAGCTGGAGGTTTCATTCTTGTTATTATGGGGCAGAAAGCATCGGGCAATGACTCCCTAACCTGTTTCAGTCCAAATGCATACCAAGGTCAACTCAGCTGGAGCCACCTTGGATCACTTCATGTAAGAAGTACACTATTTTGCATCTGTAATTGTGTGAGAACTCAAGACTGATTCAGCTGCATGCTGGATTTACTTTATGTATATACACATTTAACCTAGCAAAAATATAGACAAATGGTGGGAAGCAGCTGTCAGTTGGAAAAAAAGGGGGAAGATTTAGTGGGGGCTAGTGGCGCTGTATACAGCCTAGCTAAAGAGCTTATCCATATTTCGCCCCTCCCTGATTTAATACCATTTCTGAGTCCTACATCCCAAGGATTATTTCTACCTCATCAGAGGCAGAAGCAGAAGAGGCTTCAGCTTGCTCTGTGTCATACTCTGAGCTGAAAAATAAATAAAAAGAGAATAAAAAGGTGGTGCCTGTCAAACTGATAACTTTGTGCATTATTAGGGATGATCTGTCAGATGTTGTGTGGGAAAACCTGCTCAGATAATAGAATTTGAGTGGGCTCAGCTAAAACTACAGGGAAGTGCAGGAGCCGAAAGAGACTCAGTAAACCATAATAATAGTAATTAAAGATTTTCACAGACTGGTCTGTCCAGCATTTGTAAAATAATAGCTTTTTCTACCTAGTCCATCAGTCAAGCGAGTTCGAATTCACATTGCTACTGTTCTTGGTAAGAGAAATACATCCTGACAGTGTATGGAAATGTATTTGTCCTGGGCTGACATCCTTCCAGGGAAGTTGCTTGCAGTGGCCAATGAGCTGACAGCATTGCCAAGTGCTGTGGGAACAAGGAAGTACCAAAATTGCTCCCGGAGTGGACTTTCCTCCTGGGTAAGGCTGGGAGGCACGGCCTTCTTCTAGGGGTCTGGAGGGCTGCCACAGCAGCATCCTCTTTCCTGAGAAGTTCCAAGTTGTAGTCTTTTCTTTCCCAAAAAGGAAGGAGGAGGCCAGAAGGGAAGAAAGGCCGTGACCTTAGTTCTCCACATCAGCCAGCATTACTCCCAGAGAGTGGAGAATCAAAGTTAACAGAGCGGTCAGCTGAGATGTGCAGTGTGTGATATGGTCCTCCCCCAGCACAGTGTCCGTATGTCAGGTTATTGTGCAGAAACAGCCTTTAGGTAGTCTGGATTCAAGGGGAAACGCAATCCAAAATGAAGGTGAAGGTAGGCAAAATGGTTGGGTGAATGCAGCCACACGGTATGAGTTATACATATACAAATTATAACTTTTCAATCTAAGCCTTTCCAAGCTTTGGAAAACAGTCAGTATATACCCAACAGACTTTATGCTCGTTCTACTCACATTCAAGGACTGGATAATGTCATTCCTGATCATTTTTAATTAAAATATCATTCAAGTAAAACTTGTTCTTCATTTGATATGAGAAACCCTTCAGAATCTGACTCTTTTCTTGAAATGTGAAAGTCTGATTTATTTATAACGCTATCATGAAAACTCAGGAAGTTCTGATGGAGCTAAGAGGAAAGTCCCCTAACTGACCTCTGCCCTTGCAAAACCATTACAGACAAAATTGATATTGGCTCGAGGGTGCTGTACATTAGCAAAATGTAACGTCAGTTCAGATTTCATCACGTCATGCCATAAGAAAAATCAATCAGTTGCTAAAATCAAATTTTGGAAAAAAAACAAACACAATGGCAGAAGGACATGCAGGCGTGAGCCATTTGACAGAAAGGACATAACAGATATTGTTTGCTTTAAATCTCTGTAATAGCTTCTCTTTTACATCTTTACAGCTGTAGTTTCTTCACTTTGCTTCTTTTTCGATTTACAACTACAGTACGTGTAGAAAGAATTCATGACAGCTTAGGACCTTGCTTAATGGTTGTGCATTTTTTGTTTGTTTTAATTGATGAGGCAAGAAAAGGATGTTAATAAAAACTTTAGATCTCCTGCCAAATACCAGAAGAGAGCTATTAATATAGATATGCATGTAAAATGTGGCACACTGGTCTGAATCTGTTATTATTGGTAGAGCTTGTAGCAGTACCTGTAGTTGTCTAACACTCTTTATTCCTTGTAATTAATCTTGTAACAAGTCTACTGCGCAGGTAGAAATTTCAATTCCAAATATCTGCTTCAAGTTGTTGGGTAGTTTTGGAGGAATGGAAGGATTAGAGAAGGGTTTAGCAAGAACAGTCCAGCTGTTCATCAATATTAAGCATATACCCACAAGTCAGACTGCATTAAAGTCGGACACCTTGCAGCAGCCCTGGTGGGTAGCATTAGTATTTCTGCCATTGAGTGTTGGTGCTGAGCAGTGCCAGTGGTGCAGACTGTAACAGCTGGAGCATGACCTCTGTTGTGCCGCCAGACCTGTCTGGCCCAGACACATGCCTCTGAGACACGTGTTGCACGTGGGCATCACCTCGCAGCCAGCTCCCAGACAGAAGCAATGAAATTCCTGACGCTAGCCCTTTGGTTCCTATCTGCAGTCCAGAAGTTGAGGACTCTTGACAAATCAAGTATTTTGGAGAGTAAGAAGAGCAGTCGAAGCTGGGGAAAGAGGCTAAGGCTTGCGTCTTGTAGGAATGTTATATTATTTTGCTCAGCTTGAAGCCATAGTCACTTTTTATTGTTCACTTGGCTGAACTTCTTAGTAGGAAAATTGATAAGCTCGTAATGTGCCTAAAAGGAGTTTGTTTTTCATTTTCCTGTTATGTAATTTCAAGGCTGGAGTGTTTTAACAAGGCCCGGAAGCTCTGGGCGCTTACTCAGCCTTATTCAGTTTGAAGTCACACCTGCAAAAAGTCAGATGCATTGTGTGTATTGAGAAGTACACTTGCAAATACCAGGAACAGAAGAGTGTTGCCCCAGATACCAGCTTTTTTGGAGTCTGAATAAACCTACATTCTGGCCCCAAACAGTTTGATTAATCCCATAGTGGCTTTTTCCATCAGAGGAACAGAAAGCTGTTAACCTGTGAGCTGGCTAAGTGTTACATCCTGCTTTTAGGCTGAGATAAAGATCAACCTGGGAAATGTGGTCCCTCCAAAACAGAGCATGCAGCAACACCACAGGGTTCCTTGTGGCACAGAACAAGCAAGTGCTGTGCTTGTGCCCAGTGGAAAACTCCAGGTGACGTGGAGGAACAGAACAAGCAAAATTAAACCCTTGGCTGGCTGCATCTCAGCAGAATTATGTCAATTCTTCATAAGCCAGCAGAGCTGCTGTTTGACCAGAGCACCAAGATCCAGACCCCACTGCTTGTCTAACCTAACTGTTAATTAAGAAATCCATCTCCAGACAAATCCTGAAGAATTTGGAAAGTCTTGGGTGCCTCAGAGAGTAGCCATAACCGTTAGGAAAGTAGCAATGTTTAATTAAATTCCCTTGCATGTTTAAAAGCTGTAGGGAACCAAGCCAAGATAATCCCCTTCCTCAAAAGAAAAAAAAAAAAAGAAAAGCAGCTTTGGGTGGGATTCCTCTCTTCTATGAGCCAGCTTAATTTTCATGCTCCCTGCAGCAGATTGTTTTAGGAAGGCATTTACCCAGCTTTCTCATCACTGTATTTTCTTCCTCCTCCAGCATTCCTGACTCTGCCTTTTCTCATTTCTATGGGGGAGGTTTTCCACTTTATTTTCTGGCAGTAGTGCTGATTTCTGAAAATACTTATTATCTCCATAACCTCAAACAGCCAATTTCCTAGGAAATTTCTCCCCATCCTTTTGAGAAAGCACTTATGTAATTACAGACAGCAGAGTCAGTATTTCAGCACGCTTCTGCCATTGTATGTCCTCCACAGCCCTCCTCTCACTTACCACCAGCCCCCCTTAATTGTGGCCTCAGATAAATGATGTGTGATGCCTGAAAACATAGCCTTTCTAAGCCCAGTTTTCCAGCTGTCTTTTGGAGGATGTCAAATTCTGGGGAATCTCCCTTAAGAGAGCTCTGTACTTCCTACTGTGCCAATAGTGTAAGCAGAGGTCGCCAGGTAGACTCATTGTTTCTGGGCCCACTGCTGTGTTGCAGCATAGGAAGAACTGCAAGAACTTAACTGTCCCTTTTCCATCTGTGTTCATCTGGGAAAATCATTTCCTCATCCTTTAAGAGAGCCCGTTTCTTCATGACCAGTTCCCCAGTCTTTTGTTCATGAGAATTGCTGTTGTCCAAATATGGGGATTATCGTAGAATCATAGAATAACTTGGGTCGAAAGGGACTTTAAATCCCACCCAGCCCCACCCCCAGCCATGAGCAGGGCTGCCCCCCACCAGCTCAGGCTGCCGAGGGCCCATCCAACCTGGCCTGGAGCGCCTGCAGGGATGGGGCACCCACAGCTCTGGGCAGCAGTGCCAGGGCCTCACCAACCTCTGAGTAAATAATTTCTGCCTAACATCTAACCTAAATCTCCCCTCTTTTAGTTTAAAGCCATTCTCCCTTGTCCTATTATTATCAGACCATGTACAAAGTCTGTCCCCCTCCTGCTTGTAAGCTCCCTTCAAGTACTGGAAGGCTGGAATGAGATCTCCCCAGAACCTTCTCTTCTCCAAGCTGAACAAGTTCAATTCCTTCAGCTTGTCTTTGTGAGAGAGATGCTTCAGCCCTCTGAGCATCTTTGTGGCCCTCATCTGGACCCACTCCAACAGTTCTCATCCTTCCTGTTTTGGAGGCTTCTTTCAAGCAGAAGCTCAGTTTATTTCTGTTTTGAAGATCTGATTGTGCACAGGAAGGGGAAGACCTTGCCTTAACTGAAAAGATTCTCACTGGCAACTTCTTCATGATTGATATAAGCATCAAGCCAGACAGCTGAGGGATTTGAAGGGAAGGGTAATAAAGCTGATGAATTAAAATGGTCTGAGGAAGATTTTACACTAATTGCTTTGGAAATCAGCCTCCTACCTGACAGGTTATGGCTTTCATGGGCTTCCAAGCAGGCTGCTTTCCTCTGCTCAGCGATGGTCTGCCTCTTTGTCAGGCCACAGCCTTTATTGAACTTGAATGCATTTTGGGGTGGTCCAAATCGATTGTCACTACTTCCGATTAAATAAGCATGGACTTGCTTTAAAAGGGTTTTAGCTTTAACTAAACAAAACAACAACAACAAAACCAAACATAGTGGTGTGCTGTTTAATCTATCAGGATATGCTGGAAGTCCCTCGTTATGATTTCCCTAGCTATCTGTTTAAAATTGCAAGGAGATTCCTGCTTAGCATCATCCGCGCAGCAGTGCCTTTTAACTTGGCTGCAACAGTGAAATGAGGATGTCCAACTTCACAGAGTAGGTATTGCAAGGGACCAAAGGCCAAGCTAAATAGGTAAAATGCAGCACAAGCTGTACAGGTGATGTAAAGGGGAAAATAGCACTCAAAGGGAGACTGTACATAAAAGTTGCTGATGCATACATAATGCCTTGTTTGGGCAGAGCATGGGACTGGCAGGCTTTGCTCTGCTCTCCTCAGGTATCTTCCGGCAAGCGCTGAAGCAGAAATGCATTGGGCCAGAAACAGAAGGACACATACAGAGTCAAAACCACTGGGTGTCCAAAAAATAGCTCACTTAATAAGGTCTGCTGATTGAATACAAATTCAGATGCTGCTAAAAGTAAAATTACTGAAGAGGTGAACTGAGTACACCAATGTTTTTGGTTTTTTTTTTGCCAAGCACAGCACAATGGATGAAAATATAGCTGATAGGTTCCTTCTCGGTCATTAACATGTCATGCTTTTCCTTTCCTTTGTGGATGAGGTATCCACATTTCATCCTAACAGCTCTCCTGAGCATTCGTCTGCTGCTCTTAACTTCAGTCCTTAATGCAGTCAGGTTTGTATCATGAACCTGTATGGCTGAGAGTAGTGAACATGGAGGAGCTCTTAGCTTTCCTAGCTTTTGAAGGTGTAATATTAACCTATCTGAGAAGAGAAAATCATCAGGAAATAATAAAAGGTGTCTGTACGCAGAAATGTCCAAAACAACAAAAATTATGCAATGGCCATAATCAAATATATATGCCCTTACCCAGGTTGTTACTTGCAAACAGTACACTCATCCTCTTGGTGAATGCTGTACTCACATGGCCCCTCTGTTAATAGGCTCACTGCGACTCCTCATTAACCATAGACGCCTAATTACTTCTCGGAAAGGGGCTTGTGTCCCGCTCTCCTCATCAGAGCAAATCTTTTCTGGCTCCGCTTTCTTTCCTGGGTCATTGCTACTGGAACACAAGCATGTGCTAGTTCCTGCCACGTAAGAGAATATAATACATGATAAAATGTACAAGAGCCTCTTAGATAGAAACCAAGCTGCTGTGTCACGTAAAATTACAGGGAGAAAAAAAAAAATCTGTCAAAAAATGTAACAGTGTCAAAACAGAAACCATAAGTTTACTGATTACGTTGAAATGTCACTTTGAAGATACAGAGGAGGAAATGGATTTTTTTGTTGTTGTTATTGTCACAATGTGTTATTTTAGCTAGGAAAAGATATTTTGGATTTTTTTTTTTAATAATTGATTGTTAGAAAATGTGTTGCATTTGGACACTGCTGTGCCAGCATCCCATCGCTATGTGTTGAAATATTGGAGATGATCCTACTCCAGGGCATGTCTATAAAGATAACTACAACTGTGCTAACAAAGCAGCATACTGTTCATACCTGTATTTAGTATTTATTGCAGTGAAGGTCATGACAGTGGTGCCCCATTTTAAGCGATTATTTTGTTACTGTCTGGGTTAAACTGAAATAGAACACTGTCCATTTGGAAAGAAAAAAACCTTCCTATGGAGATATATACCACAGTAATAAGATGAGAACTCCAATTAATTGAGTTATTTTGCTTCTAGAGCACGCAAAGATATTTCTTATTCCTACAAAAAATTCCTATGCATTAGAAATTAATAAAATTCAAGTCCTGATCCTTCTTTCACAGAATCTATGTAATATCCATTATGTAATTGGTTTAACATTAGCAAGATTTATGACTTTAAGAAAGATTCTTCACTGTTTTTAGAGATGAAGTTATACAGAAAATCTTATGTCCCTGACATGGCTGTGCAGGTATTGCCTATGTGGGTAACCTTCTGCTGCAGTGTTCTTTTGATATTTCTATGATTTCCTGCCAAGCTCTTACAAGGGTATGTTCCATTTCCAGCGGTAACACACCAATTAAGAGACCAAAAATCAGCTTTCTTATAAGAGAAATCAATTTAATTTTAATTATTTTTAATATATACTAGCGCTTTCCAGGTATTGAAATTATACTCATTTGTTTTCTTAATACTTTTGAACATGATCAAGTAGCAGCAACAAAATATTCCATTTCCATGGAAATCAGTGTAGTTTTCTGTGCCTCTAATCAGACCACTCTGCTGAAAGCTAAACTGTTTATTTTTAACTTTTCAGAAGATAAAAGCTTGCCTTGCCTTTCACTTTTTTTTCACATAGCTGTTGTTCTCTGCTTCATTAGGGCTTCTCACCAGAAACGAGAGCTGGGCTGCAGGACAGATCATGCAATCACAGAATATCCTGAGTTGGAAGAGACCCACAAGGATCACTGAGACCACCAACACCATACTTGTCATTAGCCTCAGAAGCAAAGAATGGAGTTGAGACACAGGTAACCCAGATGTTACTCCCAGTCTAGGGAACACCATGGTGTACAGCTATTCCAGGAGTTCCTGTGCCCTGTATATAGAACTGTTTAAAAGAGAGTTCAAACTTTGCAAACACAGCAGAGACTTTGAGAAACAGGCAGATGCTTGAAGCTGAACCTTCAGAAGCACAGAGGAAGCCTGCAGCTTGTATGTTGTGTCATGAGTTACCTGGGTGAGCAAAACATCATGGCATGGTCAGGTGAGGAAATCTGCAGAGAGATAAGAAATAGCAGCTCTCAGCACACGTGGGGAATTAAAGCTCTGTTAAAGACCTTGAGGATTCACATCTCTGTGGGATCTCAGTACTGCACTGAGACTCTTTCCAGGTGACGACTGTAGGAAGGAACTAATGCAGAAAGAAGAATTCAGGTAAAGAAAAGAGCCAGATGGAAGAAACTGGCAGAGAATGGCATAAATAAGGGCAGAGCAAGGGAACAGGCAAGTCAGCCATTCTTCCTTTTTCTGCCTGCTCCTGCCACTGAGTTTCCTCCTTGTTACAGGTGTGTTAACTTGGTGATTATGAGCAGACCTTGGCTGGCGTGTGTCAGGCAGGTGGGTGTGGTGTCTTAGTTCCTTGGCAGGACCTGAAGATGGTGGTGTTTGCAGACTGCCTGTGCTCTGAGCTTGTTTTGCTGCCAACAAAACATTGGGATTGCTTGTATCACTCCAGTAAAGCTGTGGTTTTTTTTCTTTTTTGGCATCAATAGAGATTATCTTCTTGATGTATTTGTTTGGCCTTGATGTTATTGAAAGCGGTGTATCTGACTATAGCTGAAAACCAGCAGCAGCACCTTTACTTTATCTCATGTTTTTATTAGTTTAGTATTATGAAAAGCCATAGCAGGAAGTGAGTATGGCACGGGACCTGAACCTCCGAGGATACATGTGGGTATCAACTTAACAACCAGTTCCCTGTATTTACTCTCTAGTTTGCACAACATAGTTTATTGAGGTTATTTATCTCTGCTGCTGACTCACAGATGGAAATCAGCTCCTGCTCCCCCTTTAAAAGCCATGATGGCCATTGGGAGCAACCAGCAGTAACACTGCTTCCTCACCAGGAAGGTCAGTAGTTGTGGCTCCCAGTTCACAGGGAACACGCAGGAAAATATTATCTTCACGTTTTACCTTGAGCTGCTGCACCAATTCCATGCCAGGTGGGGAGGGAGAGGTTTTGTACAGCGCTAAACTCCTGCTGTGATGCTTTCACCATGTATTTCAGTTGCTTCAGGGGTTGAACTGGGGAGAAAGCACGATGGCAAGTAGAATGACCTGATGGGAAACAATCTCTTTCACTTTACTTTGTTAGCATTCAGATAAGGTTCTGAGGTTTTTGCTTATTACCTATTGATCTTTGATATTTACCCAGTCTTTTTTTTTTTCCCCTTTGATTGATTTGGTCCGGCTAGACAGGAATTAAATACGTGATTAGTCTTAGGTTAGCCAAAACTGAATAGTTGGGTTAATGAATGACTCACTGACGATACCAATCGCTCAGTTTGCTGATAGACTCCAGGAACCGCAACAATACAAACCAATATTTCTAACAGGTGTCTGGTGCTGGCAGATGTTCAGGGAGAAGAAGCAGATAAGTGGGACTAGGGAATTTCAGAAAAAGTTAACCTTTTCCCTTTCTGGGCCACGTAGGCCTTGCCTGAGGCGTCATCACTAGCAAAATGAGGCCATTGTAAGATTTATTGGCTCAATGCAGCATTTATTTAGTGACAGTCACAAAAGGTAATTGTGTGAGCATGTGCAGCCTGGAGTGTTTAATTGCCTCTGCGCCAGGGCTCCAGTACGTATGCGGGAAGCGCTCCCCACATGTATTAAGCAGAGTCCTTCCCCATATATAAAACACCAAGCGCTCATAAGCCTGCAGCATCACTGCCACAAAGCAATGGCACGTGCTCAAGGAAGAGCAACAGAGCACTGCTCTGCTGCTGGTTTCAGCCCTGCACAAAACCCCTCCTGGGAGCATCTGCTGGCTCTGCACTGCAGCAGCAAAACAGGCGCCCTGAAGGTGTGCGTCAGCTAGGAGCAGGAAGAAAAATGGGGAGGAGGAAGAGAAGAGGACAAAAGATCTCAGTTATTTCAATCCCAAGTAATTTGAAAAGGAAAAAAAAATCACAGCTCTTTCTATTCACTCCTTCCTGCCTGTTTTCCCTAGAGGGAGTTATCTTTTCTTTCCCGGTTTTCCTCCTTTACAAGCACACTTTTTTCTTTTTGGCACTGAGGGAAAAGAAAGTACATAGGAGGAAATGAAGGAGAAAAGGATAAGCGCAACCTTAAAAAGCATTTGATTCCTCTATCGCTGCCTAAAATCAGGAGAGAGTTTTTGAATAGTTTGGTGAGTTTTTTGGTTGCTTGCTTTTTAATTTTTGATATAGAGGTCATTTAAAATAATTTCTGCAGCAAAGACTATCAAGCAATTGCTTCAGTGTCTGTCAGTGAGTGAGATGGTTTAAAAAAGCAAAAGTGTTTCTCAGTCACACCATTTTGATTTAGTATCGCTTCTTCATTGCACATTACAGTACTGAATGCTACTTTTTTGGATGCCTTCCAAGCTTTGTACTTGGAATTTTGTTACCTGATCATGCTATTTGGTCTTGAAGGGGGAGCAATGGGGCTGCTTAATACCGCAATGGAGCAGCACCTGTTGGTGGGGAAGACAGACCAGCACCCTGCTACCTTGCTTTTCAAGGAAAGAAAACAAACAAAAAAGATGGGGTTTTGTTGTGTTTTGGGTTGCCAAGTCTGAGCTGGCTCTGATGGCTGGGAGAGACTATCTGGGGCCATTCCCAAAGGAAAAGGGCAGCTCAGCCAGGAGCCATGTCGAACTGGGTTCAAGGTGGAAATGGGGAAGTAAAGCATGCTGATAATTGGGAAGGATCTGTTTTAAGGGCTGAAATGAAATGCTCTGTGTTGCTGTAAAACACCGAGCCTCAGTTTTCCTGTGATGTGCAGGATTCTTTTCTGAGCCCCGCAGTCTGTGAGATAATGGACTCTGTAACTGCTCCTCATCTCTGTGACTAACAGCTCCTTTTTGGCACACGTCCTGGAACTCAAAGGAGTGTAATTTTTAATTCTTGATATCACAACTAATTATACTATTACAACTAGCTGTAATGTTACAACTAACATTATTCATCTTAGCCTTGGTCTTCCTTTCCCTTTTATAAATCCTACTGCTTCTGCACAGATTAAATTCTGAGACTATTAAGGCTTTGATTACAGTTTAGTCGTATTAAATTATCCCTTGGTGGTAAGGCTGTCCTGTCAACCACACTGATACCTACAATTAATGGAGAAGATAACTGGTAGTTTGGTGCGAAGCTGTGCCTGGTTGGGAGGGGGAGCCGTGTGGAGCCTGGGGCAATATAGCCTTCCTTGGGCTGGGCATGGAGCAGGATTTGATCCATCTCCCACATCGTCCCCATAAAGGCTGGGTGGCTGTATGCTGAAGCATTGAGAGCTATTTAAGGCTGCTTGGGTGACACAGGAAGCGGAAATACTGGTATGAGTGAATCGAGTTACTGCAAGATATTCTTAATATTGCATCCTCATTCTTACATGTCTGAAAGGCCTTGGAGGAGTGAAAATCTCCAGCTTTGAGTGCTTCAGCCCTGGCGTACAATACTGCTGCCCACCCTTGTGGGTGCCCTCTCAGAGCACTTCCACCAGGATGTTTGGGTGTCTCTGAGGGCTGTGTGCCACAGAGTCTCCTATTACTAGCAGAAAGGCTTTGGGCTAATTACCAAACATATGCCACTGTGGTACTGAGCAGCCCCATAGGAGCAGCTCCATGGGTAGTTGCCTTTTTGGCAGAGGTCCCCCATAGGTTGGAGATGTCGTGGAAGGGCTGCTTGCTCTGTGCATGGTGCAAGATGTTCCTGCCTTATTTATTTCTCACTCCCGTCGCTGGAACAGACAATGAGCTACAATTTTCTTATCCCATAATTATCATCGATACAGTGGCTGGTAAATGCTTCCTTGTCTCCTCACCAGTCTCAAAGGTTACCTTGTTAACAAGGAGGTCTTCAGATATTTGCCACCAGTGTTCCCTTTAGGGGGGAGTGGGGTGATTTTAATTGTTGTTTGATGCTGTTCACATGGGCAGGCTGCAAGATAACAAGGGAGATGATTGTCTGCTTCGCTGATCAGAGGCTGTTATAATCACTTGCTTGGTGCTATGCATTCAGTTCCTGACAAGCCAAGAGGCATTTGCCATTTTGGCTGATGCTATTTTTAACCTTGACACATACCAGTCAGGTATGGTTTTGTTGCATCTAATTGCAAGTGATCTTTGATTTTTTTTTTTTAATTTATTTTACGTCTCCAGAGGCATATATTTTGAAGTGACAGCAGGAGGCAATACGATTTTAAAGCATTTGGGAATGCCAGTTAAAGTTTATTTATGTGATGACTCGCCTGCCTTAGAGCTCAGAGCCCACCAGAACGCACTGTGGCCTGTGAAGGGAATTTGCTTCCCTGCCTGCGTCTGATGAGGAGGAAGGCTTGCATGATGATAGCTACTGTTCTCTGGAATTAAATACCTCAGCTCCATTTTTTGCATTTACAAAAAGCAGTGTGTCAAACCTCTCATGGGGATTGATGGACTTGCATGTTGATATTTCTCTATACTAATTCATGTTCTTGTACATTTTCCCCATTTCCATGGCGGAAAAAAAAAAAGTATGTATCCCCAAAAGAAGAAACGTTTTCTCTTACTGATATGCAGATGGAATAGAATGGCATTAACTTTGGTTTCTCATGACTTATTTGTTAATTCCACTACACCAAACTTGGTGAGTTGACTTCTGGTGTTGTTTCTTTTGTTTGTTCAGGTGTTTGATTTTTTTGTTTGTTTGTTTCTCCTTGTTTTTTTTTTATGCACTGGTGGAAAAACTTGTCAGAAAAACAATAGGACCTAGGGACTCTGTCTCCAACATTAAATATCTTATATATTGGGTATAGGCTCTGTTGTTTGTTCAGCCTTGCACCTGAGAGGACTGCTTCTGCTACTGATGCATTGGGATCTTCCCTTCGCTCTTGTTTCTATGGAGTGGGCATATAGAGTGGGCTGATCAGCTTCTTTCCTCCTTCTCTTGTTCTTATTAGTTGTTACTGTTCCCGGAAAGCTCCTTGAATTTGGGTTTGACTGGGTCCTTTTGCCCTCTCCTGCATGGCATGTTGCTCCTTCAGCTCTTGGCAGCTGGAAGAAGCCATTGGCCATGCTGTGTGAAACTGAATGAGATTTTGTCCTGAGGGATTTGGCCCAATGTATATGAAGCTCACACGTTCTATAAATAAGCAGCCTGCATATGTTAGGGCACCAAAGTAGGAGGACAACGTCAGAAGATATTTGCCGCTTGCCTGACGAACAGTCAGTTTAGATGAAAGCTTTGTGGTCAGAATTTTCCAAAGAGCTCACTCACATGATTGAGGTCAGCTCTCATTTAGCCACTAAAATTAGCGACAGGGCTTCTAGGCAAACTGGCTGTTTTAGGTGCTAAACAGCTTTGACAGTCTGGCTATAAAAGTCCCCAAAAGGACTGCTGAGTGTTAGAAGAGAAAACTAATTGTTTATGGAGTTTGTCTAACAGGAGTGGACCTCCTGGAAACATCTCCCTCCTACTGCCTGCTAAACTTTTGAAAATCTATTGCCTTGTGCTCAGGTAGTGCGTACTTGGAGATGTCTGCAGGCACGTATAGCTACATACAGTTCTATAATGCATGCATAGCTGGAGAAATTCGCAATCGAGTAATTATTTGAGCTTCTGAGCTCTCAAGTGATGCAAAATTGGATGCAAATAGTCAACATTGCATACCATCTTCCAACAAGAAAATGGGAGTATAACATTGCATCCCCAGAAATTGTAAGGTTTTTTTTTAATAAAACAACAACAGCAACAACAACAACAAAATGCACACAGACAACCAAAAAAAAACCAACCCACCTTTCCTCTCTTCACTCCTGGTTTTCTTATTGCTGTTCTTTGCTTTTTGTTTTTATCTCTAAATGCTTAAAATGTTCCCTACAATGAGCAGAGTGAGATGTATTTTTAGAGGACAACAAGGGTCCTATGAAATTAGAGCTGGAACTGAAAAGGAAAAGACTAATTGGGATACAGCAAGAACCTAACGATAGTGTATCACTGATTATTCTGAAAATTTACCATGAAAAGGAAGAGGAAACAGCTAGGATTAATATAAAGGACTTGCATTTTGACTTCTTGAAGTCAAAGAGAACAAAGAGTGTTTGTTAAGGAGTAAAAAATTGAAGTACTCTTTTTGAGTTTTTCATATAAATCACCTTAAACCATTGCATGAAATATCTGTAAAATATTTTCCACATATCCTGCGGAATGTTGTTTCTTTAGAAAAGACTTGACCCCTCTTTCTTGCTGTGTCAGGTACCTTAAGTTTAATGGAAAAAATTACAAGATTTGGTAATACAGGTGGCAGCAAATGAAACTGAAGACCTTCGCTGACCTGCATAGCTGTGAAAGATGCCCTGTCTCACGCTGCTTGGTTTGTTGTAATTCACACACAAGTATGTAGGGCAGCCCAGTTTCTTAAGTAAATAAATAAGTAAAATGCTGAGTTCACTCTATGCACTAACTTAATCTATATTTGTGAACAAGTGCTTCTTGTAAAACTATTTCAGTAACAGTCAAATTTTCTAAGCCAGGATACTGGGTTTGATTCACAAAGTAGCTCAGTATATTTTTGAGAAACAGTAAGCACAAACAGGTAGATGTTTAATAGAGCTTTCTGGGGCTATAATAGAGAAAGATGTAATTAGTTCTTATTTCATGCATGAGCATTCAGTAGGAAAGAATTTGCATGTAAGTATGATCCATGTATGTGGATGGGGAAAATGGAGTTCCGCAGACACAGAGCCCAGCTGATCCATCATATTTATGTATTTCAGGCTTTTACAGCAAAAGCTTTCTCATAGCTGCCTCAAAATCTCACCCATGTGAAGCACTGCTACAAGGCTGAGAGCTGGTGCTCTGCAGGCTTATTCTAGGTTTTGGTGGGAACATGATCAAAACAACCAAAGCTGTCCCTAATTGTCAGCTACTGTAGATGGAATGTAAATAATTAGTACTCAAAGCAGGACTTTGGCAGAAAAGCCCTTGCAAAGCCATCGACTATATCTGTAAGAGAATCTGCAAGTTCATTAATCACTTATGGAAAGGAGTTTTCTATATTTCATGAGCTAGGAGATACATTTATAATTAAGACAAATGAAGAAAGGGTGGTTCTGCAGCTTGCTTTATGGCAGTAATGGAAAGCCAGGGCTTTGTTTCAAGAGCATACCTGCCATCCGTTGGGAGCTGAAGCACGCACTGAATGATAAGGCCATGGCCTTTGATCGTTTGTCAAAATTAAACTTCGCTGAACATCCTTGCTGGGTGAGATTCAGCCCTCGGATGTACAGGTGGTTCTTATTAAAGAACCACTCTCTTATCTGAGAGGTAAATGCAGCTATGAGAGTCCTTTCTCCCAAAAAATCTGATCAGGGTATAAAAGCGAATTTTTGCTCTCAGTCCTATGGAGGGAGTGCTATTGTATCAGTGAATGAAGTCCTGCAGAGCTCTGATCAAAATGATCTTCATGGAAACTATCACACTGAGTTTAGCCATCTCTGGGTATTTTTTATTATTATATCTTTGTCAGTGATCACTCAGAGCAAAGTTTTCAGACTTTCCAGTAAATTAACTGAAGATCAGTTACTGTGCTGTCTTCCAAATGTATGGCTCTGCAACTAACAGCAGATCCAGACGTACAATGATAAACAATCTCATGTCCTCTAGCCCATCAAATAGAAATTTGCTTCCTCAGGAGTAGGCAAAATGAAATCGGTGCATTACAAACAAATTTATTTAATGTTGCATTCAATCCTTCATGAAACTTGAAGAATTATCAGTCCTCAGCAGGGAATGATATTTTTTGTTTTTTAATTTTAATGTGTCTGAGAAATCCAGTAAGAGGACAAGCATGGAGTAAGTTTACCTTCTGAATGTCAGAAGCAAAGGCCGAATTGATTAATGGCTGCATAATCTGGCAGTTCAGAAACAAGGAGCTGAGGATTATAGCTAAATTGTTTGGAAGGCCAATTTGGCTTGACCTTAATGAGGACTGAAGTCCCGCAGAGCAGGGAGGAGTCTATTAATCTCTCTGGCACTGGAAGCATCTGGGATTTCTCTTCTTGTGTCATTGCAAACACATTTGTCATTTGTGAAGTCTAAAGAAAGACAAGATTCTATTTATTTTTTAATAAGACTAAAAAGAACAATGGAAAACATTCAGCTGGGATTCTGATTTCAATTTCCCCCTTTTTTTGTTGAGGGGATCAGGTGCCCCAAAGCTTTTTCTAAAGCAAGAAGAGGAATGCATGGCACTGAGGGAGCTGAGCAGGTGGTGGTGACAGCACTCCTGAATGGGTCCCTCCAGGCTGCTTGAGAACGCAGTCCGGGAAGAAGCTCAGAGATGATTCCAGTCCTTCTGGCTGCTTTGGGCTCACTATGTTCTGGAGACCCAGAGGTACAAAATCCTTTTGTCCTCTTCAGTCTGCAAGAAGAACATTCCAACTTCTCCCTCTTCACAAACTTTGTTTAGCATGTCTTTTTGTCTTGGGCCTTTCCTTGATGTAGGTAGAGAGAGCTGCTACAATAAGATAACAAAAAACTCCTACGCACCTTTGAGAGAAGACACCTAAGGCAGATTGCTCATCTGAAAGGTTTTGTGTATATACAAGTAAATCAAAGCAGGGATGTTCCACCAGCTGGTGGCTAATGAAAAATAAAAGCACTTGCTACATGCTTTCGGCCTTTACCATACAGCAAAGTGCTGGTATCTTCATCTGCTCATACTCTAAACAAATGTTCTCGGTTGTTCCTGGGCCTCCTGTCACCAGCTGCTGAGGAGCTTGTCAGGTGCCTGTTTTGTACGGGTGTATACTGGAGAAATAACAAAAGCAAATGCCTCCTTTCAGCGTTACAGTGCCAAAGAGCCCTGATTGGATTGCTCTAAGGTTATCCATCCCTACAGCAAGTCTTAGTGTTTGGGCAGGGGTTGATTCTAGCTCCTCATCTCCTGACTACAGTGTAGGTTTGGGCTGGTTTTCTTCATGTGAGTATTTACACAAAGCCATGGTGATTACTAGGCATGAATGATGCATCCTAAAATAATCCACCAAGTGGAATTTTGCATTAATGAAGATGATGAAAGAGCATCCTGTGGCTGTTTGCACACCCGTTCATTGTATGCTTATTTGCTCAGGGGCTGAGGTTCTGCTATAGTGTCCAGTTAAGACCATGTAAAAGCTTCTAGTGATTTCAGTGAACACAGCTCTCAGCTGAAATTGCTTTTGTCAAATGTTTTCTTGTGTCATTTTTTTTTAAGAGAGGGATTTATCTGTGTTCTTTCACTGCCTACGTTTACCTTGTTGTAGATTCTTCATCTGTCCTGTTTTCCTACCTGTACTTAAATTGTTCGTGCTTCCAATAAGTCCTTCCAGGACCTGCTCTTTTGGGCCTAATTTTCATTCTGTCCTCTTATTCTTATCATCCACCAAATTCAGCTGCTATTTGTTGGTGTTGATGGTGTGTGTTTGTTTTTCCCCTAGTCAGTTATCCAGGTTTTCCAGGATTTTTTTTCCTCTCTGCTTCCTTTCCTCTCAGCTCCATCTATGCAGGACAGTGCCTGAGCCCAAAGCATAGATGTGGTTTGTGCCATACTAGTTGTACCTTTCATGTTTGCAAAGTGAGGCTGCAATATGTGAATGAAAGCTGTGCAGACCTCTGGATGGTGCAAGCTAAGCGAGAAAAGCTGCAAGTTTCTGGGCTGCCCTGTAAGAGTATCAGAGAAATTTTGGGGCTCTCATGCAAGGAACAGCAGGTTGAGGAACAGGCTCAAAGTCAATACTTGTATTGCGTGTAATGGGTTTTTGTTCTAAAACAGATTTTTTCATTTTGAGTGATGTCATTCTGAATTCTCTTTTATGATAGTGTTATTACCTACTCTGGAAAGATATCTTAGCTTTTTAGACACGCAGTGTTTCTGGGAGATCTCTTATTTTAGCAGGAAAATAATTCTGTGTTTAACTCGTAGCAGTATCTTTGGCTACCTGTTTTTAATGGGAAAAGCAAAGATGAATTCGATGTACTGCAGATCGTAACTGTAATATACTGCACCTCCTTCCATCCCTTTTTGGGGCAGACCTGCCAGCCCATGTTACGTAGAGCACTCGGGTGGGAGCAAGAGATGCAGAAAGTGCTGCCATCCATCTTTGCTTGCACTTAGCCAGCCCCATTGACATGTAACAGCGAAAAGGCTTTCCAAAACCATTCAACTCCAAAAACCTGAGTTATAATCATCATCACTGTATCATGGTCTGACAGGAAAATGATTTGTTGGTCAATGATTTGTTTCATAAACACGTACATTTGGTTCAGTCTCATCAGAGGCTGTCCCTCGTGGTGAATTCAGAAGGCTCATCCTCATGCAAAGGAAGAATGAAATAGCAAGCAATTTGCTTACCACCAGATCAGAGGGGAAGGGATCAGTACAAATGCCAGTTGCTCCAGGAAAGGGAGATGCTCCCAGGCACTGGGAGCCAGTCCCCGTTTTGGCTCTGTGCCGCCATCCAGGCAGGGACCAGACAGCCAAAACCTGAGGCTCATGTTTCTGCACTGAGTGGTTTGGTTTCAGACCCTTGAGTGTCCTGACCACTGGAATTGATAGAGACCCAGGAAGGGAAAAATTCGAGTGGCTTTTTCCACTCGTACATTGCTAGCTAGGGAAGGGGCTGGCCCGGTGCCAGCCGATGGCAGGCTGGGGCTCTGCACACGCTTATGGGTCTGAGCAAATCTACTTGTGCTAATGGCCTTATTGAGCTCAAGCCTGGATACATTACCAATCTACACAAAGAGAAATTAGCACCCAGATTAGATTAGTTGCTGAAGGCTGTGAACGTACAGCTGTTTGCCAAATTGCACACTGACTTTTTTTTTTTTGTGTAGACTTTTACTGATAGCAATTTGAAGGCAGTCATTAGAGCCATCAGCTTTTGAATGAGAAATTTCAAGGGACACTTCAGGATAAATCTGCTCTTCTGCTGTAAGAAATTATTCCTGATTTGCTCTGGGCTATGGAAAGCAATTACATGAATTTTGCACAATAACCTGTTTCTTCCAAACAGGGGTAGAACTTCTGGCTATAAACAGATGTACTTTTACTTCCAATTAACCTTATGGATGTGTAAACATAAGAAAAAGTGTTTTTTTTTTAATTTGAATTTAATAACCAGAAATATAGTTAGAAGAAAGAATCATGATTTACAGTTAGAACATGAGACTGGCTGTTTCTGCTCCTTTCTTCTGCAAGGCAGCCAGACTTGTGAAAACAGGCATGCCCTTTCTCACTGAATCATAAATATTGCAGGCTTTATTCCTTATCAGCTCCTAGGTTCCAAGGTTTAGGAAAGAGCGTGATATTCATTTTTGGAGCTCAATTTGCCATAACTCATTCTGCTTGAGTTTTTTTTCCGAACTTCAGCAGTAGTCTTCTATCCCAGATACTCCAGAGCTTCCCTGCAATCCCTGACTGCTGCTGAATTCATGCCCTTCTGATATAAATATTAAAGAGATGCACCTGTAACTCTGCCCAGACACTGATCTGCCCTGTGTAGGCCTATTTCGAAGGGCTGCTATCAATGAATGTGTGTTACCTATTTCGAGCTATAGTGAAAATGCTTTAATATTCTTATTATTGTTATTAAAATAAGCCATTAATAATGCTCAAAGCAATGGTTATCTGCTCTCCCTGCCAGCCTGCTTGACAGTATTAATATCAGTATTTCCAAGATAAAGCGTTTATCCCTATGACTGCTGTGCCACTGAATTTGTTTGAAAATCCAGAGAGAATTCTCTTTGATAAAATTTAGATGGGGAAGGGGAAGGGTCTTCTTATTTACCTTCAGATTTCCATCCTTTAGAATTTTCTCATTGGGTGTTCTCAGAATGCTTCTGCAATTAGAAGCTGTAATTGGGTTTCCGTGAAAGATGAGATTCCTGCATTCCCTAGGAGTTGAATTTTTCATTAAAACCACCACCCAACACCAGGACACTGAATCTCAAAATGGTTTGTAAAGGCAGGACAAAATAAATACAGCAGGCTCACAGGTGATGTACACTGCTGCAAGTGCCTCTGCTTTTGCTGAGCTCTGGGTTTTTGTGGAGGGAGCATGAAGCTGCCCCAACCAGAAGTATTCACATCCTCAGCTAGGCTGAGGCTGACGCAGATGCAGCCCCAGTGTACCTGTTTGTGTGTCCCGTGTTAAGGAGCCAAATAATTTCTGTGTGATGACTTCTGTTAGTCTGTGTGTGGAAGGGCCTGCCTAGGGCCTGAAAGAATGGACCGTGAAATCTTTGGTTGCTTCTTTCTGTGGTTCGGCCTCTTCTCTCTTGTAACTAGTGACAGGACGAGGGGGAATGGCTTCAAGTTGCGCCAGGGGAAATTTAGCCTGGACATTAGGAAACACTACTTTTCTGAAAGAGTGGTCAGGCGCTGGAATGGGCTGCCCAGGGAGGTGGTTGAGTCACCGTCCCTGGAGGTGTTCAAGAAACGTTTAGATATAGTGTTGAGAGACATGGTTTAGTGGAGTTATTGGTGGTAGGTGGATGGTTGGACTAGGTGATCTTGTAGGTCTTTTCCAACCTAGCTAATTCTATGATTCTATGATTCTATGATCTACTGGGGCTCTTGCAAAGGTTAAGCCTACTGCAGAACTTTAACTTTCCAAGCAGCAGGTGCAGTGGGAAGCCAAAAATAATAATGCATCTTATGTGTCCTTCCTCTCAGCTCTGCCAAGTAGAAGAGTGACTCAAATTTTTCTCTCAATTTCTTGTTTTAGTTCAGTGATCTTAGCAAAGGAGAAGTTGTCTGTGACATGCTGAGGCATGATCTGCTATCCAACCAGCAGGAAAGAGCTTAGAATTTGGTGGGGAGAGAGCTTTACCTTTGCTTATTGCTTTTGCATTTCACATTGGAAAGAGTATCAGTGTTGAAAAAGACCAGCCCAACAGAAAAGCACTTGCACATCGTTAACATAGTTGCATGAATCTCTGATCCAGATGGCCAAATGCATTCTTACTTCATGCCTTACTGAAGGGCTCAAGCCCATACAGGAGTTAATCTGAAATCATGGAAGTCAGATAAACGACGAGCATTTGTAAGACAGAAAGCAGAGTCATAATGAACCAGAATTAGTTACAAACTAGACAGACAGTTTTTGTAATTTGGGACTGTCTTCTGGCTGAGGAGGCACTTAGGCTGTGCTTCTGTCCTCCTGCAGGCAGTGATCCTTCTGGCCTTGCCACACCAAAATTTCAGAAAGGTGCATATCTCACCCCAGGTAGTCTCTATTTCCCCCTTTTAGGTGCTGGAGAGAGAGATGGGCTCATGCATTTTTAAATAAGACAAATATTTGAAGTAATGTGTGATTTCACATGTAAATGAGCCAGATGTGATTATGCAGCAGCAACCAAGGTCTGTCCTAACCACTGAGCTGTCCTGGAAGATCCACCACCACAGCAGCAGAGCAGCCAGGTTTGTTTGTTTGTTTGTTTTCTTCTTTCTCTTCCTTCTAGCAGCTGTGCTACTTTTTCAGCCTAAAAACAGAGCCTGTTCCTTTGCTCCGTGATTCATGAGCCTGCAGACAGTGTGCAGGAAGACAGGCAGCATCTGGGAGCACTTTCATCTTAATGGTGCTCTGTGTGTACGCAAGCATCCTGGGGGGGCCCTCTTGGGGAAAGAGGGAAAGAGCTGCAGAGCCCACGGCAATGTGGAGCACCGATAAGGAGATGAAACAATAGCTGTGACACCAGGAGCCTTCACACAATTGCTTAGTGAGGATGTTACCGAGTCAAGTGCTTGCACGGAGCACATCCACTCACAGCCAGATGGTTAACTCTTTCTCTTCCCCTCTCCATGAGGACCACAAGAATGATCCAAGGAATGGAACACCTTCCTTATGAGGACAGGCCGAGTGAGCTGAGGCTGTTCAGCCTGGAAAAGAGAAGGCTCTGGGGAGACCTAAGAGCTGCCTTTTGGTATCTAAATGGGAATTATAAGAAAGAAGGGGACAGACTCTTTAGCAGGGTCTATGGTGATAAGACAAGGGAAATGGTTTCAAACTAAAAGAGGGGAGATTTAGATTGGATATAAAGAAGAAGTTTTTTATGATAAGGGTGGTGAGGCACTGGAACAGGTTGCCCAGAGAGGTGGTGGATGCTCTGTCCCTGGAGTCATTCAAGGTCAGGCTGGATGGGCCTCTGAGCAACCTGATCTAGTGTAGGTGTCCCTCTTCATTGCAGGGCAGTTGCACTAGGTGGCCTTTAAGGATCCCTTCCAACCCAAATGATTCCGTGATTCTATGATTTTTTACTGTATAATTTAATGAACAGCTTTTAATGGCATGCAAACTTGTGAATGCTAAGAGACTAGCACTTAATGCTTGTTGTTGTTTGCAATGGTTTACATTTCCTTGCCACGACTGTATGTGTAGATTTAGCAATGCACAAGCCACATTCTGGCCAAGATGGGAAATGTGAGATTTCCTTATCTGAGATCCAGAAGTAGAAGCAAGGAACTGTTCCCAAACACTGTACATTATTGATGCCCCGTTTCCTCATTAATGCAAAAAAATAAAAAATATAAAATTAATATGGAGGGATTTCTACAGTCCTATGGGATTACCCACCCAAATCTCCTCTGTTTCAGTGGCAGGGCATGTTCTGGTTCTCTGCCCTCACCTTAGTGCTGGATGAGCAATTGAATTATTTGTTAGCAAGTGAAAGTAAAAATCATTTCAAGTTTGATTTGTTGTTTTTTTTCAGTATCATTGAGTGCTTTTCAATCCCTTTTACTTTGGCTACAACTCTGAGATATAGTTTGAAATACAAATTGAAAACATTTCCATAGTTTCCCATTCCAGTGCTGGTGATGGTCAGTGTTTCAGATAGCTCTTCTTTTCTTCCTGAATAAAGCCCTGCCCTGTATCATTTTACCTACCTCTGCTTAACTGTGCAAAATACTACCAGAAGAGCACTCTAGAAATGAATACATATCCCATTAGCACTGATAGCAGTGACGTGCCTGTACTGGTGAAGGCTGCTGTGTCATTTCATTGTGTTGTCTGGTGTGCACTGTGGCTGAAATCAAGGCAGGCATTTACTCTAGTACAGAAAAAGTAAGCTGTGCTCCTCTTGAAGGACAAGCTGAGAGAAGCACAACTACCTCATCCTTCAGGGTCCAGCAGCAATGCTGTTTCTTATGACTATAGCAAAGATGGGTTACAAGGGAGCTTGAAGGGAAGGTGGTTGAAGGCTGTATCAGAGGGATGAAGGCCATTTTGGGGGCCATCCTTCACCTGGGCTGAGCACGGTGCTGTGGGCAGTCAGGCTGTGCAGCCCTCTCTTGCCTTGGTTGGCTGAGGCAGGGGTGGCATTGAGTTAAATGAGTGTTCCAGCTGCCCCTTCCTGCCGAGGCTTCCATGTCACTTCAAGTCTGATTCAGTTTTGCTGAAAATCCTTACCTGTAGTCTCACTGCTGCTAGTTATTTTTCTGAAATCCCCCTACTTTTGATATTCACACTAGCACAAAAACTTTACGGGCTGTACTCAGGGAGAATAAAAGGAGCAGTGCAATAGCTTGTGCTGAGCAGAGATGATCTCTGGTCTAGCAAAAATGACTGTGGAATGAGGAATAAATCTGAAGGAAGCTACTTTTAAACCAAGGTGGGGGGATTGAGTTGGGGGTGGGTAACCTATTGCAGTTTGTGTAGGCACTTTAACCAGTCTTGTTCAAATGTGTGCATGGAGAGCTAGGAGTGATTTATTTATTGTAATGAGCCTCACCCTGTGAGGCTGTGCATATTGTCAGCAATGGTGCCCAGGTTCTCTGCTCCGAGGGGAGAGGATGCATCTACAGGAAAGAGAAATACAAGTTCAGGAAGATGGAAGTACAAGGCTCTGGAGATTAATGATGGAAAACTGGCGTCTGTTTGGAGAGAGGAAAGTAAGCAGGAAACAGGAGCCTAAATTAGGCTGCAGCTCCCTGAGCAAAACATTCAGGTTATAAATATTCTGGTAGCATGTAGAGCAGGGCTGGTTGTGCTGTTTGCTTTCGTTGCAGGGGTGGTATCTATGTGTTATTTGTGCTGATATTCTGCTCTGCTGCCAACGCCACACAAGGTACCTCAGGTGAGGGAGGACATGTGTGATTTGGCAGCAGTGTAAACAAATACAAAGTGAGGCTGCAGCAGGACAGGAGCAGTGGTTTGTGTGTGTTAAATTGTTCAGCTGGTGCCCATGATGCCAGTTTTAGAGAGCCTTCTCAAAGCAGCAAAACTCTTATACAAGACCACAGGCTCACCTTAAGCTTTCTGATCAAGATAGTACAAGGACCCCCAAAAGAGTCACCTCCACTCCTCCCAAGCCCCTAAGTAGATAGGCAAGGGGAAACTGATACTTGAGGAGAAAATGTGCAGTGCTTCAGGGCCCAAATGGTGGAAGATCTGGGAGCAACAAGGCTGCAGCCTTTAGGGAAAAAATTCTGGCCAGTCAGGACTTTAAACTAGGCTGTATTTTCCCTGTGCAAAGATGAAGTGAGAATTACCATAGGGTTATGGTTGATGTATTGTTAAATTTAGAGTTGAGTTTCATATAGGAAGGACAAGAAAGAAATTAAAGTGTGGCTGGAGTGGTGTTAGGAAAGGTGTCCCCCAAGGAAATGTGGGCTGCAAAGGAGCCTGGGCCGTGAGAAACCTTCTGGCTGTAGTATTACAGTCTTCTTGGCCAGGAAATCAAAGAGACAAATAACCCAAATGGATACCTTACTTGTCTCTTTGATTCCCTGCTAATCACAGCTGCTTTGAGGAGCAGATGCATCCCTTTCCCCGACCACGGTTTCCAGCTTCCATGAAACAATTACAGATTTCACTTAGATTATACTGTGAAATGTATCACCTATTCAATATTATTTTATTTTGAAGAAAATAGGCCATTTGTGCATTTTGAAATCACAATCTGTAACGATTTTTCTCTTTCTGTGAGAATTCGTCAGGTTTTATTTGATCAGCTACCTAATGAACACCATGATCTTCCCAAACAGCAATTGTACAACAGGAAAAACAGACTCTGTGAGGAAGTACACCCTGAGTAGCAGTCTAGGCACAGTTCAATTCTGTGAAATCAAAAATCAGATACAATAGTTTAGGTAAATTAAAGCTGAAAGAAAGTAAAATCACTTTGCAGACCTAGGATAAATGAAAAGTCAATCTGAATATCAAATTGACCCTGCTGCAGAGGAGAATAATTTGGCATGAGGTATTTGCCACTTTTGAATGTGTTTCTTACCCATGGATTAAGTGGTGTGCTCAGGGAAAAAAAAAATGACCAGGAGGTGAATATAAAATCATGATAAAATGAGGGTCTAGATCCAATTGCAACCCTCAGATCATTTTGAGCTGATGCATTTCTGGCTAAGGGAAAGCAGCACAGTAAGCTATAAGGCTTTTCTTGATAGGAGTGTTCCTTTATGCGGAAATTATACAGCCATCAACACCAATTTTAGCATGGCAGCTCAGGGAAAGCAATAATGAGCACAGGGCAAGTAAGATCGAGTGTGTGAGAAAGGAAGAACAAATACGCAAGTGGAGGGACTGGGGGAGTCTGTAGTGAGGAGCATATCCTGGTCTCAGGGAACTTATTGGAACTTTTGTCATTTTTGTCAAAAAAAAAAAGGGAGTTGTTTCTTTCTTTTTTTACAGTGATCTTGTTTGAGAGATGTGTAGACAAGCAGCACTCCTCAAATGTCAAGAGGATTTGGGTTCATCACCAATCCCACTGCCCTGAGACCCAGAACAGGAGTGGTTTCATTCATGATGCCTCACTGCCAGAGCTCATTAGTGAAGTAAGTGTTCTCTTTTCTCATAATTACCTGTTGCAGTCATCCCCTGTGCTCTTCAGCTTCTCCCGTTCTGTTCATATTCCCTTTGAGGTAAGTGCAGCTTCCTCAGAAGCCAGCCTCTTTTGTTACATTTGTGAGGTAGGAGGGTGCAAACCTGCTGGATGGACACACAGCACAAATGTAACAGCTAAATGGGAAGCTAGGGTGGCAGGAACAGGAGCAGGAGATTGTACCTGTTAGTTACCATTAAGTCTCAGGGGAGCTTTGCCAATAAATTCCATTAAAATGAGAGTTTCAGCTTTTAAAAGTACAATTCAGTGGCTTGTTGCGTTAAATAAGCTAGCAAAGATCGTATGTTAGTCTCTGACAGGGCTACATTTGGGTGAAAACCATGCTGAATTATTTATTTTGTCATTAATGTCACACAAACTGCAGTAAGGAGAGTTATATGGGCTGCAGAAGTGAACAGCGCTAAGCCAGATTCAAACAAATGGAATTGTTATTCTTCAACACAAGTTGTGGGTTGCAGCCTCCTAATGCATCTATGAGAGGAGAAGTGAATGGTAAATCAATGGAAAGGTTCACACCTGACTGACAATCTTTAAATAATGTAGAGGGTCCCTCAGTACATGGCAGGGTTATATAATGCATTAGCATTTAAAGTCAGGGAGACTTGAAGGGAAGTATTTTGGAAGTCTTGCCTTTGTAGCTGCAAAGCTCAAAGAACCAGAGGGTAACATACCTAGAAAGAGGGGTGGCAAGCTCTAACTGTGCCTGGAGAATGAAAAAATAAGGAAATTTTAATTAGTCCAAGTGAAATTCTGTTGAAGATCAGGCTTTGGTAAGCCTGAAAGCGTCTTGTGCTGCGCGGAGCAGAGGATGCAAGGGTATGGTTCTCTCCATGGTGCTCGAGGCAAGGAGTGGACCCAACGAGGTGGAACCAGGGCCAACCTGGGAGTGGGGGCTCGGCCCTCTGGGACATCATTGCAGGCTATTTGATGTGTCCTTCGGTTGTGGACTCACAGAATATTTTTAGGGAGGATTAAGCAGCTTTTTGAGTTTGTACATGATTTGTCTCTTTTTCCCCTCATCTGAGAGCCAGGCTGCATGGCATATGCCATCTCAGATCCCCTTTGGAGGGGAAAAGCAGCAAGCAGTAGAATGGGGGATCATACTTGGTGCATCAAACTCCTAGCTTGCACAATGAGCTCCCCAGCGAGAGCACACATTAGATGCTGTAGGTTAGCTGATGGAAAGGGCCCAGCATGGGCAGGTGACTGTAGGGATACAAGCACAGGTATGTGAGCTTTGGATGCTTTCTGTTGTTTTCTGTGTTCTTAATGATACTACCAAATCTGAGCTCCAGAAGCAGGAGTCAGTAATAACCATGCATAGCTGTGTTAGACTTAGCGAGCAATGCTTTATAAAAAAAAATGACTTTGGATTAAAAAAAATCATGGCTAAAAATATATATCGCCAGGTAAAATACAGAGCCCTGTGATATGTATTTCTCTGCCCTCTTATATAGGGAGCTAATATTAAAATATGAGGAACGGCTATTAAGAAGAAAAAAAATCTTGATTTTAGCAATGCCCTTTGCTCCTTTCCCTGTTCAACCAGGATTTGGATGCTCTGGATATCTCTTAGCTGTGGAAATACAATTTAGGGTACCCAGGATGCTTACAGCTGTGTTCCCCCCATAAATGGTCACTGTTCCTTGAATAAACAAGTGTGCAAACACAAGCAGAAGGGTGTCAGGTAGAAACTGTATGCTTACAGGTTATAGTCACGGTCACCCCTTGCTCTGCATGTCTGTATGTTGCTTTGCGTGCTCTTCAGATCTATGCACGCTGTCTTGCCTGTGGGCACCTTCTCTCTTTCTGAATTACAACAGATCTCAATTTTGGATTTCTGATCTGTTTGTTTTCTAAGATAGTGAGGAATCATATATTCTACAGTGAGGAATAGCAGCTAGTAGAAAGACATTAAAAAAGTTTTCATGCAGCTTCGGTGAGGATATATCTGCCTGTTCATGGATGTCAAAAGAGTTTGTTCTTACACATCAGTCTGGAGTAAGATGTGTATTGTAATAGCTAGGCACAGCGTCTGACAAGACAAATCAGTAGTGACTTCTGACATCCAGAAACGGGGTGATGAAGTTAATTGCAGGTATTTTTTCAACAGTAGAAAAGCTTTTAAATTAAAGTATACTGGAGGAAACTCTGCTCGGTTTTGATCATGAATACTACAAAACAGTCCCCTAATCTGATAACACCATTTGTTTTAGTCAGCTTAGGCTCTTCTCTGAATTTCTGGAAGAGCTGTGAAAAGTCTCTCATCATTTCCCAGGCTTTCTTCTCTTTCATCTACCACCCACCAGTCTCTTCACTTGATCCCATTCTCCCAGCTGCACACTCTTAAGTTCACATTTGATTTTGGTGGCTCCAGGCTGTGGGATAGCTGGTAAGCGCAGCAGCAGCAGTGGAGAGCTGAGTCTCTTGACCTTTTCAGTAGCCCTGTGTTTGATGGAAAGAAGCAGCAGATGAGAGAAGCAGGAGGGTCCCTTCACCGCTACCTGGCTGGAAATTGAGAGCAGCTCCCTTTACTCTTAACTGTGAAATCAACATAGCAACTAAGAATTTCTCTCCAGTAGCAGCTGCCTTTCACTAGATTTGATTGGCTGAGTCTCATTGTTATTTGTTTTCCTCCTAATTTCTGTGTCAGTGTGTTTACATGTCACACACTGCTAGTGGACATGTTGATGTTTACTCTTTCTGTCCCCCCTAAATCATGGATAGAAGCAGCATTGAGGGAGGGGGAGGATTGGCCCACAGAAACCTGCTGGAAATGCTCTAGGGGATGAGGACTTCAGAAATTTGACATACAGTGTGAACAGCAGGCATTTAGTAATTTTTTGCTGGGAAACAAGACTACTGCTGATTCAATTCTGCCCCATGAACCTCAGACAGAGTAGCTGTTTCAGTTCCCCATCTCAAGTAAGGTATGATAAAGGCAATCCTTCCCAAATACAGAGCAGAGAACTGACTTGATAGTCTCATGCATGCCATGCTGTTATGAGCTACCTATATGAAACAAACCTGAGGATATGGCTGCATTACAGCAGGTAAAGCTACTATAGGTTTTGATCTTGCTCTAGTACTGTTACTTTCCAGAGTAATTATTCAGTATTCACTCAGCAATTCATTTTCCTATCCAATAGAAAATCCTGTTTGCCACAGCAATACCAGCAGGGACTCTGCTTCTCAAATACAAAGCTCCCTCCTACAGATGCACATCAGTACATGAGGTGAACTTCAGAAATGTGTTTTATGGCAGGAAGATTCTATGGAATAACAAGATGACAAATAAGGTATGCTATGAGCTCATTAACTGAGACTCTTTCGTAATTGTCATCCATAATGCTTTGGCTTCTCCTGTTGTTCTCCTTTTCTTTTGTCTATTCCTGCACTGTTGTTTAATTGAAAAAAAAAAAAGAATTCAAAATTTTCTTGAGAAAGAAAAGGATACAGGTGTGTAGATATTAAAGGATATTTTTAGCCTGGTGTTTGAGGAAGATTTTATTACCACTGTTGAAAACAACTGAAGGTGAAAGTGAATTCAGGCTGCTTCAGGGTCAGGGTGATCCAGACTGAACAGCTGCCAGATGCTTGCCTGGGATCTCTGAAGAATTTGCAACCAGCAGTTTAGTCTCCTTCTCAAGGAGAGTGAAGTTAGAAGGAGGCAGAGGATCCACCATCATGTGACCGATCTCTTTTTGTTTCTTTCATGGAAATACTGCTGCTGTTGCAAAAGTCACAAAGGTTCCTGCTCCAAAACCTGCTGCTTCCTGATCCACTGGTGCAAAGCATCCTCTGTCCATGCTGGTAGATCCCAAATATGTTGTCCTGGCTTGGAATTTGGCTGGTTGATTATGTGATATTGGAGTACTTTGCTTGCTCTGAGAAAATGCACCTTCCTTACCAGGTGTTGTTTGCCTGGAGCAGCTACACAGACTAACAGCTACAATGCAAAAAACCAATTCCTTTAAATAAACTCTCACATGAAAGAATGGGATACAAACAGTATGACTTTCTCAGTCCAAAATCATGCAACAAAAAAAAAAAGGAAAAAAAAAAGAATCCCAAGTATCAGTGCCTTTATGAAAGTCTTGGCCAGCAAAGCTCCAAAGCAAATCATAATCCAGTAATTGGTGGCTTTCTGCACCACCAGTTCTGTTTCTTGAAGCAGTAAATTCATCTTTGCATTTCTGTTTTAGAGAAAACCTCAGGGTCTGCCTGCCTTTGCTAAAGTGTGAGTAACAGCAACAAAGGATGGCAGTGCCTCAACATCTCCTTGGGCAGCATAGGCAGCAGACCTTATGCAAGGTCTTGTGGGATGCTCTGCTACAAAAAGAAAAAAAAAATGTCATTATTTCTGCTTCATTTGTTATCGGCACACAAAGATATGACAGTGCGAGGCAGTGTTCAGAAGGAGTTAGATAGCTTGCCAGGGTTAGCACGTTTGTTACCCTCAACACATAAAAGCAAAGGTCAGGGCAGGATTTACGAGGCGATTGAAAGGAAAGCAGAAGCAGGCAAGCCCTGGTTAGTGGAGAGCCTTCTTTGCTGCCCTGGGGATTGGCAATGACACATTTTATTTTGCAGATACTGGCAGTTGTAAGAGTGAAGACAGGGTTCAGGATGAGCTATCAGCCCATCCTTATTCTGGAACTGATGGAGAACAGTGGTCTGGAGTAGGGCTTGCTCTTAGAATTGTATGCTGGCTTGAGCAGGCCTCGTGCTGGGAGAGCTGGTCTAGCTATATTCAGTGTTACGGTTGTCTGAGATTGCAGGAATTGGGTTAAGAATTGCTTTAGAGTTTGTGGTGGGTCAAAGGAGGCTGGATAACATTTATGCAGTGTACAGGTTTGGGTTTTTTTTTTTTGGAAAGAAGATGGAGCAGCCTGCAAGGGAATGTTTATGGGGGAGGAAAGTGAGTTCAGAATGCAGAGACAAAATGCAGACACAGCATTTCATTTGCTCAGCAAATCTTCCAAATCAATTTCAGACTGAAGGGTACAGCTTCATCTTGTAGTCAAAACTATTTTGAAATCCACTCTTTTTCTCTCTGCTGCTGCTGGGGACCCAGCTGTGTAATGATGGCTGAGTTTCATCTGCATTAGTTTGGGAGCCAACAGTACTCCACAGCTTATTACTGTAGGATAGCTGCAGAAAGTTCTTTTCATTTGTATTCCAAATTCAGCTTCCCTGACTGCAGTACTCTGCTCTGGCGTTAAGACCAGATAAATAAAAATAAATAAATAACTATAACCCAAACAATTCATAGCTTTTAATTATCCATTGATTTAATAATTGTTTTCTCTGGGTGATAATAGTCCTTGGAAGAGGCACAAGGTGTTCTTGTTCTTCTTGCCCACACAATAGGCTGTATTTTAAAGGGAAACTGGAAAATGTGGGAGATCCCCACACCTCCACACTCCTGCAGCTCTCCAGGAAAACTGAGATACTAAGTGAATGTTGGCTTGTGCTGGAGCTCCCTGCATCATTTTGTGCAGCCTGCTTCCCTCTCTAATGCTATTCCTTATGCTGATATCTCTCCTTCTCCTCCTCCCCACCTTTGGTGATATCTGCCCCTCGGAGGTGGCAGAACCTCAAAATGGTTAAGATTTTCTTCATGTGAGGTGTGGGAAATGGTGCCCATCCATGTCGCAGCTCTGCTGCTTTCCCTGTGCAGGCAAAATGCAGAGCCCCAGTGACAAGTCAGGGTAGAGCTACCTGTGTTCCCATGGTCCCTCCCCATGCTGCTGCGCTGCTTTTCTTCTTGATGGGAAGAGTAATATTTTGTGACAAAGGTAGGGCTTTGTGACAGCTGCAGCAGAAATTGCTCTCCTTTCTAACTAGTCCTCCTGGAACGATCTTTTACGTCTAACTCTCCAGGGGCTAAAATCAGTGCAGGACTTAAGCAACGTGCCTTGGCTATTTGGATAAAATAGCCTAGTTTTGATTAGGCAAAGAATCATAGGATAAAGGGATTTCTTTTTCTCAGAACCGGTCATAGAATAGCAATGTGAAAAGCTGGATCAAAAGCTAAAGCCAATATCTTCCCCCTGAGGCTTTCTTTCAGTTCCTTTGTAGCAAGTCAACTTAAAAGAGACTTAAACTCCTCTTTCTGAAGGTTGCGGATTGGGAGGCGAAAGCAGAAAAGAAAAAGGGAGTTCACAACTGCAGCCTCATAGGAAATGCTGGTAACAACCTATCATCCTCAGAGCTGGGGCTGACAATGTTTCTGCCCGTCCTTGTGCCTGTTGGTCTTTATCTAAATTATCTGCTGGCACATCCAAAAGGTGATGATGGCATGTGACACTGGGTGTGATATGGTCTCTGCAGCGTGTTTCCCCTCTCCTAGTACCTGGGAAGGCAGCATGGGTAGAAGGAGGAATAGTGGGTTTTTTGCTATGTTTCGCTCCTGACGTGTTAATCCTCTCCAGCTTACTGTGCTGCTCACTCTGTTGGGCTGAGGGCTATATTTTTACAAACCTGCAGACTTACCTGTCCTTACTGTGCCAGCTTATTGCTTAAGGTATTTTTGGTATCAAAAGGGGAGAACAGGTACAAAAAGCTAAGTTTAATGTCTCCCCTACGTTACGGACCCATTCCCACTGAATGCCATAGTGATGTGTACACCTATTCCCCCCAGACAGGGGGAAACAGCAGCCCTTGTGTCTCCTGCTTGTGTATTAGTTTGCTGTATAGTACAGTGCTGCTGAGCTGAAATATGTGGAAGAGAACAACACAAATATCCTTACAGGTGTGACAACAGAAGAATAGAAAAAGAAAGAAATCCCTCAAAGGGAAAGAGAAAAAGAAGAAGTAAAAAAAAAAAAAAAGAAAGCAAAGAAGGAAGACTTAGATATTCTGTCAGGTATGTTTGTGTTGTTTTTTTTTTTCCTTTGCCTTTGCTTAAAAGGAAAATTTGTTTTATTAACTTCTCTGTAGAATTAATATTTACTCATGGGAAATGCAGCCTCCTCTAATTCTGGCTGCTAATATCTGTTCCTTTTGTGTGTGTGTGTGTGTGTGTGTGTGTGTGTGTGTGTGTGTGAAATCCTGCACCCACTGAGCTCACATAAAATTATATGATACTTGGGTCCCTTCCATCCTGAATTCAGCACAAAACAGGAACCCAAATGCTGACTGGAATACATGATTGCTGATGTCCAGAATATAAATAACTCTACAGTAAAAGAAATGTTAAAAAAGGGTAAGTTTTAAAAGGGTAAGTTTTCATGCCTTCCTGCACACATGCAAAACCTAAGGGCTCCCGGAGGGGAAGATGCATAAACAAGCAAATGTTAATTGCTGAAAATCTCATTGATCACCACACATGTGATGTGGATAGGTTGCTGCCACAGGGATTTGGGTTTATACAGGCTTTCTCCTTAGGGAACATTTTCCCCAGTTTGTGTCACCATTTCCCAGTAATGGGGCATGTTGCAGGAAAGTTCTCTGCCGGCCCTACAGACACTCCTGTCATGTCCTCTGCTGTCTCCAGGGGAGTTTCAGGACATATCTTGTGGGATAGCTGTGTCCCTGTGTTTCCTGAGTTGTTGTTTTTCTATTTCTCTTGCAGGGCACCGAGCAAAAGGCACTAGGAGCCACTGCCCACCTCCCAGAGTGCCATTCTTCTCTTTGGAGACAGAACAGCCCCAGGTGGGATAACAATCGGCCATACCCTGGTTGTGTCAGTGCTCTTGAATCACCACCACCAGCTGAGAAGCACAGAGCCGCCCTCATTACTGCTCTCCTTGGCAGTGAATCTTTCCTCTTCTATAAGTGCCCCACACTTTTGCAGACCTGTTTTTGTGCAGGCACCTATTGCTCCGGTGCTGGTGTGATGCATGTTTAATGATCTCTCCTGCAAGGAGCACAGGGAGCTCGGCAGCCTTCAGCAGAGGCCATGAAGCTTGTTATTATATCTGTAATTGCTTTTATTTTTTTCATTTCTTTTTTACTGTGCAGAGAGAAACATACTGGTGTTCCAAGTGGTAGTGACAGGATGATCCTGAATGAACAGAAGATGAATCAATGGGTGAGCAGTTCCCTTAAGAGTAAAAAGGTGTTAAATTAGTTGAGTCTTGTACTGCTTTGAAGCTTGCAGGCATGACATTTTGGTGTTTTTATCACATCTTTGTGTGTTTGAGCTACTGCTTAGTGGGGTAGATGCTTTCAAATCCTGATAAAGGAAACTCCAGCCTCCTAAAGTCAAATGACAATATAATACAACATGCAAAAACTGTGAGCTGGGTTTGGTTTTTTCCTTTTCAGTCACTTAGGATATTTTTTATGACATCGGAGCGTTTAACTGCAAGGCTGTCACTGCTGTTTAAAAACAAGCTCAGGTAGTTATTTAGTTAACTCACAAAGACTGAAAAAATGAAGACAACTCATGATTTTCAAAGCTCTGAATTTGCAAGATAGCTTATATTTCACTCTGAAGATACTTTGCTTTAATGTGCTTTATCTTCTCCGTATTCCGATGGGAAAAAAAATCAAATAATTTTGATACTCAGTGTTTCAGATGAGGTATTGTCTTTTCAGGTAGTGTAATTTCAGCTGTGTATCACTAAGTTTTATCATGCTGTCTTGCTTAGGAAAATCCAGTCTTGCCTAAATTATTTGTGTGCTACATAATTCTGGAGTATTTCAAAACAGTGCACTGTGAATAGCTCATCCTGAAGTGTTTGGCTGTTGTGCTACAGGCTTCTGCTCTCTCATTGTTATGGGATATGCGCACCTTCCAGCAGCACACCGAGCACCAGGACTAACATCTGCCACGTTTTGTTTGCTTTCACATCCTCCCTCTGCGGGAAAATGCATATGCAATGGGGTTGCCTGGTTTGGGTATGGTTTCTCCCTAAGGGAGTGATTTGCTTTTATTTGTTGTTTTTTTTTTTTTATCTGATTTGATTTTTGATTTTTTTTTAAGAAAGATGCATTCTTCTGCATTTCAGTGAGAAAAGGCAAAATGGAAGAAATACACAAAGTGGTACCTGGAGAGGTTTGGAAATGTCCGTGTGTGTGGAGAGGGGTGTTAGTTTTATCATTAATTCCTTCAGATTAGTCTGAGTGTGGTGGGGATTTCTGTGCCAGAGGAGCTGCAGTGCGAGAGCTCTGGGCTTGGATTCAGGCTTGCTGCAGAGGTCTGTGGCTGCCCAAAGGGAGATTTTCTGGCTGACAGACTGCAGCAACGCGATGCAGCAGGGCGGGAGCTGAGCAGGATCGCTCTGCATCCTGGTCTGGGGTGGTGTGGGGAGCTGGGAAGGACGGGCCGTGGTACCTGTGAGTGGTGGCAGACATGCTTTGGGGCTGCTGGTCTCTGCACAGGAAGGGGCTGACTTCTATTTTCTGGGAGCCTGAAACTTCAGCTCTGATGTGTAAACTCATCTCCTTCTGCTAACTCAGATGTCACTAGCTGCACGCTATCTGCATTGCTAACTATTCTGGTTGCTCACTGTTAACTTATCAAAGGAGATAAGAGGATCTCATTACAAAAAGCTATCTATTACCGATGCCACTCTTTCAAATGAGACTCATTTTGCACTGTAATTTAACAGCACCAAACAGACTGGGTGGAGGCACAAACACTTTAATTGTCCTTGAAAATCAGATCAAGGACTGAGGAGCTGTCATGGGGTCAGTGTTAAGCTACTGTGGCTGTTGGTCGTCTGGGGTGCTGGTAAATGGATGCTCTTACCTCTACCAGCAGTATCTTTGTACAGGAGTCATAGCTCTCTCCTTCGAAGGTGACAGTCAGCCGCTGGTGTTGCCGCCTTGTAAAATGGCACAATGCACAAATTAACCATTCCTAAATCCAGCTACCTTGCTTACAAAGCTGGACATAAATTGCAGATGTCCTTTGTCCTTTTCAAGATCTCACATACAGCTGCCAGTACACACAGTAGTCGTGGAATAACTAGCGCAGGTATGTTGTAATCAGTTCTGCCAAAAAGGCAGTGTATTATGTAAAACAGTTTCCCACTTCCTAAACTGGGAGATGTCAGCTTCCTAAATTCTCTGTGCAGCATGCAAAACAAATATCTTCTCAGGATCATCACTTTTACTATCATTTAAAATGTTATTTATTTCTCAAAAGTCATAGAATCACAGATTGGCTTGGGTTGGAGGGGATCTCAAGCTCATGCAGCCCCTACCCCAGCCGTGGGCAGGTTGTCTCCCCACCAGCTCAGGCTGCCCAGGGCCCATCCAACCTGGCCCTGAGCGTCTCCAGGGTTGGGGCACCCACAGTTCTGGGCAGCAGTGCCAGGGCCTCACTGCCCGCTGAATAAAGAATTTCTGCCTAACATCTAACCTAAATCTCCTCTCTTTTAGTTTAAAGCCACTCCTGCTTGTCCTATTGCTATCAGACCACGTAGAAAGTTGGTCCCCCTCCTGCTTGTAAGCTCCTCTCAAGTACTGGGAAGTCACAGTGAGATCTCCCCGGAGCCTTCTCTTCTCTAGGCTGAACAAGCCCAACTCCCTCAGCCTTTCTTCATAGCAGAGGTGCTCCAGCCCTGAGCTGTAGTGACTGGTTATCTGGAACCAATGGGTAAGTAGTGAAAAAAGGAGACTGCCAAGGGCAGTCAATTCTTAAAATGTTGGAGATCCTGTTTCCTTCCTGTCTCTCCTTAAAAATGGAGAGGAGAGACAGGAAGGAAAATAAAGGCTGTGCAGGTGCAGGCAAAATTTGAGATCAGTCTTAGCGTAAGATTAACAAGAAGGCATTAGTTTACACTGGATGGATGCGTGGATCAAGAGTGGCTCTTGGCAGCCTCCTCTGTAGGAAGCAGGAAAGGTGCCTTCTTGTTTTCTGCCTTCCAACTCAGGGGCCAGTTAGGTATTTCCAGGGAAGCTTTACAGTTTCCAGCTGAAGGACACACACTGAGCTTGAACTTTTTTCCTTGATCTGACTCCTGCTGCCCCTGCTATGTGCTCAGGTGTGCAGCATAGATCTTCTTTGAATGTGTTGTAAACAAGAAGGGAAATTGCTAGTTAACTAATCTCTTAAAACTTAACCTCGCTGAAGTACAAACTGAGCCACCTGCTATAGGCACCAAATTATTCTTGAGAGTGCCCTGGAGCTTTAGAAGCTTCTCATGTGCCCTTCTCTGCAGCGTTTCCATGTGCCTATTATTTCAGCTGCTATTCACTACTGCAAAGTCTGAGTCCTCAGGTCAGGGGAAATTTGTCATTAACATGAGGACAGGCACAGGCTTTAAAAGCTGTTGTTGTTTTTCAAATTAAAAAATCCTTATTAGCAGAAATATAAAGAAAGGCTGAAACTTGCAAACAGAAAGCAGTAAGAGGAGAATCACGTGTCTTTTGATCGTGATTATACTTTCAGAAGCACATTGGCATAATGAAGGGATAATTACTAGCTATGCTGGGTTCTGTTTTCACACATTTATGACGAATAGGCATGGGAGCGGGCAGGTTGTCACTGATTTTAGGCAAAGCCGTTCCGTAGGCACAAGGGAACTTAAACACTGACAGGAAGCAGTTCAGCCTCCATAGCCAGCCTCCATGTTTCCAGCAAGACTAAGTTGACTGACCAGCACCAGTGGAGTTGCATCAGCAGTGCCCAGTCATTATAAGTCTTTGCGAGGGCAAAATAGCAAGGTGGTAAGTGTTAAAATACCAGGAGCCTCAAAACAAGCGGCTGCAGTGTCAGAAGGCTTTATATCAACTTAGCTGCCTTCTTGTACATGCAGAATATGAAGTCTTTCACCCAAATTTAAGGGGTCTTTGTCCCGGTTCTTGCACACAGGTCCTGTGCACACCAGTAGTTCACCATCACAGTGCCTCCAGTCAGAGTAACTTTGGCAGAGTAATTGTCTTTTGTGGGACAGCACTGGATAGCAATACTTCCATTGGATAAAAAAAAGAACCTAATTTTCAGTCCTGTACTTAGCACTGGATAGCCTCCTCATGCAACTTGAAATGCGTGTTTTCTCCTTCTATGGGTTAAAATCACTGAGGCTGACTATTTTCAAGCATGTACATCCCATGATCAGCCTTACAGATTTGCTCCAGATTGTTTTGCTTCTTACCATTCCAGGTGGCTATGCGTTAATTAGTAAGCTATGTGCTTCAGGGTGCACTATAGCCATACATAAATAAATCATTATTGAATACAGAGTGCACAGATACTTGATGATGTGACAGAAATCTTTTTGGCTTGCACAGGACAACTGAAATGTATTATTTGTGACCATATGCAGCTTTTCCATTAATTGGCCTCATCTAAGTCTGAGTTTTGGAGAGTAAGAGTTTTGATCTCTCATTGGTTCTTATTCATCATGGCCCAATTTTTATTTCCTGAGGTTCCAGGCCAGGCTCTAATTCACAAGATACAGTTTTCCCTCAGATGCTAAAAGGGATACAGTTTGAGTTTGGATATCTGGGAAAGATGATGTAAAGCCAGCAAGACCTTCTGTTGGTAAGGTCTCACCAACATCTTCTGGCCTCAAGCAGTTCAGTGCCTCTCAAAAGTGTTTTCTTCCTGTTCCTCACTCTTGAAGGTCATCTTAGCACACAGCTGGCCACTGCCTCATGACACATGGAGGAAGGCAGCCAGAATGCTGGTGGCAGCCATCCCTGGCAATGTGTGACAGACAGAGATTTTGTGCCAGCAGTGAGCAAGAAGCAAAGCATGGGCTCTTTGCTCCCACCACCAAATCTGTAAGTCCCTTTGCTCTGGGTTGCCTGTCCCCCTCCAGGGTTATATCCATGCCTGAATCTAGTGGCTTTTTTCATTCCTCTGTCCCTGTGAGGCCAAGTCACAGGCCTGCACTCTTCCCTTGCTGAGCAGTGCTGGTGTCAGGGGAAGAGGAGGATGAAGCAATGCAGGGAAGTTCAGAAGGATCTGTGCAATGACTTCTATAGGGGCAGTTTGGCATGTCAACCCTGTGGACACCGATCTCATTGCATTCAGGAGCTCCCAGTGGGTGAGCAGAGCCAAACCACATTAGTAGCATCCATCCATCCTCTCCCGACAGCCAGGTCCCTGTGACCACAGAGGTATGTTTCTGAAGTGCTACAGAGGGCTTTTTGGTGTTAAATTCTGTTTTCCTGGCATATTTATTGAGACATTGCCCCACTCGGCTTTTTGAAACATGGTTTGGTGTGTTTAGCCCAGTTCATAATTTCAGCAGTGCTTGTGAGCCTTCAGATTTAGTTTGTTGTTTCACCAGAGTCATTTACTTCAGCACTTTTTTTTTTTTTTTTAAATTCATTCCCTCCCTCATATATGCACAGACCTCACAGGGATTTTCATGCATTTAAATGAAAAAGCTGAACAGTTCCCTTTTCTCATTCACATTATGCAGTATTGCCCTTCTCTGTTCTTATCCTATTTCAGAGCTGTCATGCAAACAAACCCAACTTAAAAAAAAAAAATTAAAAATCGTTAAAGAGGCATGCATCCTATCAACCTTCTGTCTTGGCTTCTTCTCTCACTGTATGTGTAAGGAGAAATCTCTTCTCCTGCTTGCCCTTCTCTTTCAGGCATACTGACTTCTTTTTGATCTCTAATTCATTATTTTTCTGGCTCCCCCAAATGCTCTGATCTCCTCTGGTTGACCAGTAAACCACTACTCCCTGCCCTACCATGCATATGTAGTATTTACTTTTCCAGGACTATGGAACTCTTGTTTTCATTTACATTTTCTTCCTCAACTAATCCAAAAGGGGGGATTCTTCTTTTCTGTAAGGTCTGTCCTGTAAAGCATGCTATGCTGCTAGGACACCCCCTTGTCATTTTCCATGAGTATGCCTCAGCGAGTCATTGTAACTCTTTCCTCCATCATTTCAGTGTCTGATTGTTTTTAATATTATTTCTTACTCTTGTATATCATCTGAGTCAGCTTTTAAGGGAGGCTTAGCCAGAAAACTTCAACATGTGTTAATATTAATTCCATTTATTTATTTATTTGCCAAGCCAGCTTTTATTAGAAATCTTCACCATGCCAAAAATTTACTCTCTGGGAAGCCTGCTCCTTTTCATGTCCCTGATCAAAATGCAGGGACATTGGCTTCTGCAAGGTAAGCAGTATGGGATCCTCTATGATTTTCACATTGGCAATGGAAAAAAAAGTATATCGTTACCAGAGACTAAATACAGAAACTGCATCCAGCTCTGGGATTTCTTAGAGGGCAGCCCTGGGAAGTATTATTTTTGCTTACTCTCAGCACAAGTGCATGGCTCTCATTATTGTCTTTCCTGGGCAACAGCCATAAAGTAGGCTCAAACAAATATAAAAAAGGGGGAAACAGTGGGAATCTAATGATCATGACAGCAAGTGGAAGTGTGATGGGATAGGGCTTAAAAGAGACAACTACAAATTGCTCCTAAGGAAGTACATATCTTGTTCTTACTGCAGCTGAAGCTCTTCTTGGGAAGATGTGGATGTTAGCATAGCTCTGGCAGGGAATTTGTGCTAGCTGCAGATAGGAAAAAGTGATAGAGCATGGAATAGGTATGGGACAACAGGTCAAGGCTTTTGCCTCGTCTCTCATACCCCTCTGATGACCAAGAGTCTGCCTTTTCTGAAAGAGAGTACATTCTTGTAGCAAGAAAGGTGGTGGAAAAATAACTATTTTGTACTTAATTCTCATGCTCGTGAAAGTGCACCTATATGGATAGTAGGTGACCAGCGATTGATAGGTATGAAAGCAGATCCACCAACTTTTGTGCAGAACATCGAATAGTGAATTTAGGCTGCACCATCTTCCCATCTCCCTGGAAAAACTTCAGATGTTCTTGATTTTATCCACACATGGAGGATGAAATGCTCTAAGTCTTAATGATTTGTGGGATGGGGGATATTTCTTGGTTTCCATAAATATGTTAACCTCTTTGTCAATGAGGAATAAAGATCTGCTTTGAATTCATGTTGCATTTTTAAAGTTTCTTTCAAAGACTCCTTTTTTTTGTTCATTTTATTTCCCATCTCTTCTCATGTATCTCAGAAGAAACCAGCCTGCCAAACTGCTCCAGGAAGCTCTTCTGAGATAAAGACATCCATCGCCGTGTACGGTCTGTACTTGTGAAGCAGAACACAAAGCTCTTTTCCCATTTAATCCATATTAATTATCTTGCTTCAGCTCCTCTATACTTTCCACTCAGCCCAGGTGCCAAAACATGTGCGGCTGCATCTTGAACAAACAAAAGCCTTTCACTGCACACCTGGCAAGTCAGCACTCCCAGAAAATAAATACGAAGGTATTCTGCTGAAGAACTGAGGCTCTCCTTGCTGGAAAACTAAATGCCTTGGGACTGTGGACTAAGGCAGATATTTTTAGTGCCATCAGTATCTCCTGGAGTTGATATCTCCCAAGACAGATGGTTGTTTCCCACAGAACGTTGTCAAATGTTTGCTCAGCCAAGATCAATTTTGTTCCAAGTCCTTTCCCACCTTCTGGTGAAATGCATTTCACTTGCCAGACAAAAAATTAAAGAAACAGCATGAAACCACGTCACTCTAGAGGGCTCTCATCTCCATAGGTCTTCTCCATCCTTTAGCTGTGTGACTGACATCTCTTTCAGTGCCCGCAGAAGAACAGATGCCCTTGCAGTGGAAGCATGATGCCAAAACTGGGGGCTGAGGTCTCACACCAAAGGCTGTTTTCCTCTGAGGCCTGAGACAAGTCTCTTCTCAGTCTATGAAAAGGTCTTGCTGTTAGATTTCCTAAAACAAAAGAAATCCTGAGGACCTTGAACTACCTGAAAGAAGGTTGTAGTGAAGTGTAGGTTGGACTCTTCTCCCAGATAACTAGTAACAGGGAGAGAGGTAATGGCCTTAAGTTGTGCCAGGGGAGGGTCAGGTTGAATATTAGGAAGAATTCTTGGAAGGAGTGGTGATGCATTGGAACACGCTGCCCAGGGAGAAGGTGTTCAAGAACTGTGGAGACTGGGTAATTAAGGGCATGGTTTATTGGGCATGATGAGGATGGGTTGATGGTTGGACATGATGACCTTAGAGGTTTTTACCAACCTGAACAATTCTATGATCGTATGAACACTCTTGTGAGAAAATGAGGTACACCATGGAAGGAGGAACAGACATGTCCTGAAGAGAAGACACTGAGAAAAGGTGCAGAGAGGATGAGTGGCGTCCATTACTTAGCAACAATTGCAGATTATTATTATTATTATTCATAAGCCCACATGATTTTGCAGCCAGACTCTACTAGAAATCTGTGGGGGCAAAGGACTTTGTAAAGCATGATAGAATGTGTTTACAGTAATGCCCTATCTGTAAAATTGGCACCACAGAGAAAAATGTTTCATGTTTTCCCTGCTGATTGCTATTTTTAGCAGTGCCTGACTTATGGCTTAAGGAACACAGACCTGGTACTTTTCAAAGTCCGAGCTCCTTGACAATGTCTAATTGTTAAGAGCAAGACATTTTGGCAGCCAGTACCAGTAGCAGCTTCTGAAATCTTATGATGATTCTTTCCTGTTGCATTTTTCCTGCCGTGGCTGTTTAGGCTGAAAACTGCTAATATATGGTTGGTTTCTAGCTAGGACATTGGCAATCCTGAATCAGTCAAGTGTCTCTCAATCTTTATTTTTTTATGTATAATAATAATTCTGATTTAGTTTTGTAATACTAAATCCATTTGAAAATGCTACAGAATCAAATTCTTCTACAGACTGAAAGGTAAATTGGATCATCCAGAAAATTCTTTCCATGTTGCTCCATAATTTTCTCTATTATGGTTTCATAGGCAAGTGAGGCTCTTATTGGAAGGGAAATCAGTGCTGATACACAAAAATATTTTTCCTCCTTAATTTATTTAGGTTGAGATTGATCTATTCACGACAGCCTAAGCTCTTAAGAAACCCTGCATCCTCAGACCGCTTTTATAGAAGAAGACTCTGAGTGGAAGACACCTGCCAGTCTTAGTATTATCTCTCCTACTTGGGACCTGCTTGGAGTTCATTAATACTGGAGGTCTGCTTTTTCTTAAGGATTACCAATTTCTGATCCATAACTCATGTAGGAGACATTTTTGCCTCCCTTCCTCCTGCAAAATGAACATCTTGGAAATAGTGTATGTATTGATGTGAATTACATACGCATGATCAAATTGTCCCTAAACTGTTAACTTGCAGCAATCACTTTCTGCAATGTGCATACCTTCCCGTAAAGACTTTTGTTTGAAATCCAATTGTTGATATGGACTTCTTATGGAAACCTATCAATTGAAGCACTGTTTGCAGTGCCGTACTGGCTTCTGTGTCATGATGATTGATCATTTGGAATGGAGGTGAGTTTGGGATGACTAAATGCCCATCTTATTTTTAGAGAGTTGCCCATATGAAGAAAATAGAAATAAGACAAATGCAACAATTGCATATGGAGAAATCAGAGACAGGAAAACCATACCCATGCAAAAATTTTTTGAGGTGGGGATTATTAAGCCTTATTTTGTCTCTCTTTCTACTTAATAGCTGACTTCCCTCCTGCTCTGAGAAGATATTTCTTCCAGAGCTGCTTTGAGTTGTAAAACAGCAAGTTTTCTCTGAAAGAAATTTGCTGTGCAAAGGCCAAGCTCCCACTGTTGCATATTCCTCAGAAGTTTCTCTCTCAGATGTATTAGTTAATGGAACAAAGGTGGCACGTCATAGTCATTAAGACCCAAATCAAATTGCCCATCCTGTAAAGGGTCCCCTTGCCTGAAGCAAACCAGAATTGTTAATGCATTTTTTATAAACAATGCTGTTAACGATGAATGAAAGATGCTTTGTAAATGCTAAAGTGGATCTATCATCTTTTTTCTTTTCTTACACAGTAAAATATAGCACAGAAATCTCCAGGTCAAATTACTTCTGTTGAAAATTAAGCTAGACCCTTTGACTTCAGTATTTTTTCCCATTTGCTTCTGTAGAGTGTTACAGTTTGTGCCAGAGCTCTGAACACAAATGTGGCAAGTTCAGTTATGGAACTGCAATAGTGGAAGTATAAAACCACTTAAAGGTGAGCAGAGCAATTACAGAGAGCATTTATGAATAGTGTAGTTTCATAAATCTGCTTTGTGACTAAGGCTGAGCAGGTTTAATACCTGGTGTGGTGTTTTACTTGCCAGTCCCCTTGAAGCAATGCTGGCCAAAGGCTGAGTGTGGGCTATAATGCGGGGATCTCCCAGCCATAGCCCGCAAGGCTGCTATCCCACCTAGTGGCTGCCAGCTCGCCCTTCACAAAAAGCAGCTTTTTTTTTTTCCCATGACGTTGGTGAAACAATTCTCTGCATGAGGACTTTGAAGTACTATGTCAGTTAGTAGTGGAGATGCCTCCAAATTGCTTATTCATGGTCAAATGCATGCGTTTGCCTTAACTGTGTTACACCAGGGACCAGTTTTGCTATCAGATGGGTATTTGCATCATCTAAATTCACACAGCAGACATAGATGCCTGTCTCATACAGTCAGCTTTCCAGTGTAAGTTCCCTGTGTCACTCTTCTTACATTTTTATCTGGCCCCCAACTTAGGCACGTTGTGGGATCAGCCCAAGTTCCCCCAAGTCCCTAATGGCAGTTGCAGCAATGAGTTTTGTCTTTCTGCTGTCTGTAACTGTATGTCCATGATACACCTCCATACTGTCTTCACTATCAGCCCAGCTCCTCCTTGACTAAAGCTAAAATTGCTGTTGTCATACAAGAGAGAGGATTAGGCCAATGTTTTGAGTTTAATGGAAATGTTCTTCTGTTAAAAATACAAAAAATGCTTTTGAAGAATTTATACTGCTAATCCCATCAAAACATATGAAAAAAATCCATTGAAGCATATTTTGATGATAACAAGGAAAAAGAAGACTTGCTAAAGTGCTGCAAGAAACTTCATCTTATCCCAGAAATAACATCTACAGTAAACTTTCAAGATGGAATTCACCTGTGAAATCCTTTATGGCTTCCTTCCAACTTTGTTCTTTCCCTCTCTATGCTAAATTTTACTCTGTTGCAACCTTCCAAAAATTGTTTTCTTGTCTTGCCCTCTCGATCCTTTAAGTCCCTGCAGTCCTTAGATGCATGTATGGGCCATGCTGTCTGGATTTTCCATCTGTTGTCTCCTGTAGCCAGAGAACCTCTTGTTTACTTTCACGATATTTTCCCCTTCTTTTGGGGTTGACCTTGCTTTGCGAAACTAAAGAACTGAAAGGTGAAGGCAGAAGAAGCTCCCAGTGCCTAAAGAGCTTCTGCTGCTCTCTGCAGAATAGAGATTTAATAACGAAGGTCACCCCGATGATTCTATGGTATTTTATGCAGAAGAAATGCCTTTTTTTTTCCAAAATAAAGAATTGTAAGAATCATTTTCCTGTGTATCTGAGAAAAAGTGGGGAAAAAATACATAGTCCCGTCCAACATCTTTACAAAACAGTTCTCAGTATATAATTTCCTTTTCACTGACTAAAACATAGGACATAGAGTTGCCTTGTCTTAGTGACGTTTATTTAAATGAAAGCATTCCAACCTGTGCTGTCTTTCCCTGAGTACTAGAAGCAGTTTTTCCTAGAGAGTGAAAAAGTCACAGAAAGCTTGACAGAAACAGATTTTCTCTGCCATATTTTATATATATTTATATATATATTTAATAATTTGGTGATAAAATGCTCTTACCATCAGTACTGTGCTCAATCTAACTGTCAGCTTGTTCATGCAGAAAACCTACAGCTCTTCCCTCCTCAAGCTGCTTGCTGCATGCAGCTTGGGAAGCCGTTTCCCTGGGCCCCCAATTAGCTGCCTACCTGAGCTGTCTTCTCAAACCTGATTAGAAATCTGTCATTCCCTTCATACGTCTCCCTGCCCACTGCTGTGCCTTAATTTACATTTCCAGCGGTGTCTTTCACAAGTGCTCAGCCTGCCTGGTCTTAGCTGGGAAAGTTTTGCTGGGCCACTGTAGGGTGCATGGGTTCTGCTGAAGCTCTTGCACCCTCTGACCATTGAGATGTTTTGTCTCCTGCTCTCCTGGCCGCAGGATACTTGTGCAGTCTGTGCTGAGCAGGACTTCCCATAGCACAGCAGTACCTGGTGCAGTGGCTGGGCTAAAACAGAGCTGACTACAGTGCTGGTTTCCCCACCAGAGCATGGGCATTTATGGGCAAAAAAAAATGAAAGCAAAGAATTTCTCAAGTTTCTACTGCTGTATTTCATAACTTTTGTTATTTAAGTATTGTGGGCAGCTGCTCAGTATCTGAAACTAAATTCTAAGAAGAGAATTTCTGCTAACAAACTCCCACATAGCTAATGACCGGCTTCTAAAAACAATTGTCCTGGTTTCAATGATGCAGGTTAGTTTTTTGTTTATCTGTATTCTTATGTACACCAGACTTAGACCTACTCTAACATCATCTGCTGCCTCCCAAAAATACGGTAGTCTGAGATTATAATCCTCAACCTAAAATTAAAGCACAACCTTAAACTTGCATCAAAGTGTGTCCTTTTGTAATTGATGCTGCCCATGTAACAACATACTTGGCCCCATAACTTGAAACACATAAACTCTCAAATGCAGCAGAAAAACAAAGAAATGGGCAGCAAAGCCCCTGGTGGGAGGAAGAGCTGTTCATTTGCAGCCCACAGAAGGCACAGGAGTGCTGGAGCAAAGGCAAGGCAGAGGAAAAGGACACACCCTGGAGACTACCAAAGGCAAGGGGAATGTTTGTTTCTCTGTGAACTCAGAGTTTCCTGTGCTGTAAGGAGTTCATTGTTTGAATTTCTCTTGGATAGAAACTGGGCTACACAAGGACTTGTCAGTGCTTTTGGTGTGCTTTATTTAAGGAAAAAGAAATTACAGGCTTTTTTACACTTTTAAGTTCAAGCCAATACAGGGTCCGGGCAGAGGAGATGTACACACGTATACGCACGTACTCAAGGTCTTCATCTTCACTGACAAACAAGCAAAACCATTGCAGTTCTGAAACACTTCATAGACCACACAGCTGAAGATAACTAGGGAGATGCCTGAGAAAAGGAGCAATTACAGTTAATCAATAATCCTCAAATGGCAGCAATTAAAATTCTGAAAAAATATATTTAAAAGAAAGATGGCAAGGTAATGGCAATTTGTCCATCAGCCATTCAGAGCATTTTGCAGATCTCAACTTGAAGAAAGGAGGAGTTTTTAATTAAATCATCATCTGAGAACGCCATTGATCCTTCATGTTAGACAATTTCGAGTGTAAGAAACAGCTTTGAATGGCCATAATCATAAAAGATGTGTTTGTTTTCCTCCAGAACGGGCCCCTTGCCTGGCTATATAAAAAAGACGATTCTGCTGAAACAATATGGGAGAGCGCTCTGCTTTTAAATGATCTAATTTCCATCTCCTTAGCTGAGTTAATTTAGTGTGTTAACATATGCATTTGTTTCCAAATAAAGCCATTTGTAGATAGCATTTCTTATATAACTTTGTCCCTGCCCCAAGAAGATAAAAGCAATGGATGACGGTTCAGCAGGGCTCTTCTGCCTTTTCCATGCCACAAGAAACTTCAGCAGTCACCTAAGGGAGTGCTTTGCATCAGCTAAAACCAGGGCAAAATTTCACATTCAGTGTTTCTCTAAAGCCTATTGGAGACTCAGCTCTGGGGGTGCCCCCAGAAGGGACAGCATAGGACATGACCTTATTTCACCTAGAAGTCTCAGAAATGATGGCTGAATACCAGTGTGAATTGTCATGGCTTGTCCAGGTGTCTGCTCTCACTGATGAGGACAGGACTCCAGCTGACCAAAGGCTGGGGAGAGGTGGAGCTGGCCCCAGGGCTGCCCAATCTGCCTCATCAGGAGGCTAAATTGGCCCCAGGTGGGGGGCTTGCGTTTTTGCAGGGTTTTTCTGGGCAGGAAGAGCATAGTACCTTCCTAGCAGAGCCTGAAGGCCCACTGATGTTGGAGAAAGCACACAAAGCCCCAGTAGGGGTTCCTCATGTGTGGAGGCTCTTGGGTTACTGCCCCGATTTTCTTGTCTGAAGCACAGAGCTTGGCTGGACAGAAGAGCAGGAGGTGTGCGTTTTGATCCTTAGGGTGTTTTGCCTTCAGAATTCAGTCCTTGCTGAAGATGGGAACATTGATCTTCACTGTAAAGGGTAAGCTTTGCTTATCTTCTTTTACCTCTTTCCCTTTGTAGCAACAAAGCTGGTGGTTTATTGGATTGGACGGTGTTAATTGCTGTGTCTGGGGCCTGAGATAACTGGAGCCTCAGCTCTAATAGGAATGCTTTATAACTGAAAGTGATGGGGTGGTGATGGTGTTAATGTCTAGCTTGGTGCTGCAGGGTGGTGCAGACTAGGAGTGGCTCAGGTAGGGGACTGGTATTTCTGTATCCCCAAATTCTATGAAACTAACAGTAGACTAGAGATCTGCTCTTTTTCTTACAAAACTTTTACAGTTATATTGAAGCTGGTGAGTTTGCTCAGAGAAGAGACATTAAGCATTTGTGTGAGTATTTGCAAGGTGAGGCATTTGACCTCTCTCTGCCTGATTTCCCTGCCCAGCTGCACGGCTGAGCAATTAACATGACCTCCTTCTGTCAGAAGGGAAAAATATTTGCAATGTCTATCTCTAGCTGACTTGGACCATCAAAGATAGACTGATCTTGGAACACAGATTACCTCTTGTAACCTGCTCCTGTATTAGGTGCCTGGGGCAGCCCAAAGGAGACACTATGAGTTGCCTCATCTGTCCCTTTCCTCCCCAGTGACATACGCTCATAGATCCTGAGGAATATCCAGAGGGTAGGTCCTGCTATCAGGGAACAGGCAGAGATTACAAACCAAATGCTTGTCCTTTCTTTCCTTGTCTAGTAGCTAAATAGCTCCACCAGCTCCTCCTGGGACAAGTGAATTCACTTCAAGATGCAGCCTTCACGTTAAACTCAACACTCCTGAAGCTCCCATTTGACTAGCCAAAAAGCTTTACATTCAGTGTATGTCTTGGGACGTATCCAAACACTGCTTTCCTCTTCATTCTCTGCTCCTTAAAATAGGTGCCTGTACATAATTTCTTTTCCTAAAAAAGTAAGATGAATTATTTCCAGCTGGGAGCAGAATGAGTGACTTATTCTTAAGTTTACTCCTGTTCTGTAGCTGCTGTGCTACTCCATTAGAGAGCTCTAATGAGGAATCTCCAAGCTAAACCTCGTGGCACGATTTGCAAAATGGTATCATCTTGCCCCAGAATGAATCCCTGTAATGAATGTTGTATTTTGGCTGGTGCTTTTAGTGATTGGCGCTTGGCCAGTGCTTGATAATCTTAGAGGTCTTTTCCAACCTTAATGATTCTATGATTCTATTAGTCTCCTGCCAGCCATGTGAGCAGGGGCAAGCCCTGTAATGAGGCAAGCACTGAGGTGCTGGAGAGGAACATTCATCAATGTGCAGGTTATTCTCTTCTTTTTTTTCCCCTCCTCCCTCAAGTGCCACTGATGTACAAATTATGAAGCATTTGTTTATGCTTCTTGCTTTGCCAGAGCACACAGCCCTTCGCATTGACAGCCTGCCTCTGTCCAAAACACTGAACTTTCATCTAATGAGCTGAGTTTTTCTCGCTTTTGAGTCGTGCCTGAGTAAAGCCCTATCAAATTTTGTCGCTGGCTGCCTGGAAACTTTCCTCAGGGCTTTTCCAAGGCTGATGAGGAATCATGAGCAGGATCAAACAGATATTGAGTCATGTGTGGTGCTTGCAGGCAAGAAAATGTCTTCTCTGAAGACCATGACCAGAAACATTTTATAAAGACAAAAGCTTCTCTTTCCTTTTTTTTTTTTTCCTTGTAGTTCTTGTTGGAGCCTCTGTACAATGGCAGAAGCAGGGTACACACCAAGCATGCATTGCATTTTAATACTTTGGAGAACTTGCTGATATAAAACGGAAATATGGTGTTGTTTTTTCTGGTTTCTAATTTAGCACTCAGCAGATGTGCAACTGTTGACAGTGAGATACCTATTAAAATTATTTCTAGAGGTTTACCAGAGCAAGATTACTTCCCTTGCAGAGCGCTTGCTTCAGCAACACCTGAGGAAGAAAAGCCACTCACTACAATAACCAGACCATGGCACCAAGTTTACACTTGTTTCCTCACCATGAGCATCTCAGAACCTGCCCTGTGAGAGTCTCAGCACTCCTTTCCCAGCAGCAGAACAGGGGCAGGCTAGTGAGGAGATACTTAATCTATATGTAGCTTCTTCCTTACTTCACCCTTCCCATAGTGCAGGAGGACATTTGGCTTGAAGGTCAGCAAGCACCTGTGGCTTAACAGTCCTGCTGATGGAGAGCAATTCCCAGCACATGCAGATCTCTACCTGCTTCCACACATCTACATTTTCTGTACTTGGCACTGGTGAGGCTGCACCTTGAGTACTGTGTTCAGTTTTGGGCCTCTCACTACAAGAAAGACATTGAGGCCCTGGAGTGTGTATGGAGAAGGGCAGTGGAGCGATGAGGGGTCTGGAGCACAAGTCTGATGGGGGGCAGCTGAGGGAGCTGGGGTTGTTCAGTCTGGAGAAGAGGAGGCTCCGGGGAGATGTTATTGCTCTCTACAACTGCCTGAAAGGAGGTTGTGGCAAAGTGGGGATTGATCTCATAGGTAACTGTGATAGGACAAGAGGGAATGGCCTCAAGTTGTGCTAGGGGAGGTTCAGGTTGGATATTAGGAAAAATTTCCACTCAGAAAGAGTGGTAAGGCATTGAAACAGGCTGCCCTGGGAGGTGGTGGAGTCACTACCCCTGGAGGTGTTCAAGAACTGTGTCGATGTGGCACTGAGGGACATGGTTATTGGGTATGGTGGGGATGGGTTGACAGCTGGACCAGACAACCTTTAAGATCTTTTCCAACCTTAACGAGGCTTTTACTCTGTGTTTGTTGCTTCAGCATGCTGGCCCTACTGCACTGTGTTATCTATAATCCTTCCAAAGACATCAAAATAAGAATGACTCTTTCCACTGATTTTTTTTTCCACCTGCTCTGGATGAAGCCTGAGATACACCCTCAGTGACACTCCTGGGTTCTCCTTTTCCTTTCTGCTTTGGTGCAAAGGTTAAAGTAAGTACCACTTTTGCTTGTAACAGGTTTAAAAAGGAGTGAAACTCAAAGGGAGCTTTGCCAGCAAGCTTTGCTTTTCCACCCAGCAGGAATGAGCAGTGTGGCAAATTGTTTGTTAAATTGAATCTCACATTCTGCGCTCCAGCAGAAGCAAAACAAGAGATGCCACAATTACAGCTTCATCCCCTGATTACCTGCCACAGCGTGCAGCAGTAAGCACTCACAATTTGTCACTGCATGGACAATTCATCTTTAAACTGAAACAGTGTCTTAATTGTGTCTGTTAATAGTTGACTTCAATCAAAAACCGCTGCAAGTCAATCCAGCTAGGCTGGCTGGGACCTCTGGTGCTCAATTCTGCCGTTTCAGGGACTCAAATGAGAACACTGTGGCTTTTTATTTATGCATATGATCAGCAAGGGGGGGCTGGCAGCTGTGTAGACTCGACATCTGTACTGCTTAGTATTAAGTTGGATAAAGAGGAGAGGTGGGATCTATGGCTCGGTGCATGTAGCTCCTTGTGGCTTTTGCACGACTTAGGCAGAGCTGGGCTTGTGGAAGGCAGTACTGGCTGGAGATGGGGGAGGTTTGTGTGTTCTAATTCTGCAGTTTCTGTGGATGACATCAGTCAAAAATTGCAAGGTGTTTTGCTGTGTGGTTTCAGCTGTTTCTTACTTATTGGTACAGAGGATGCGAATGAAGTGAGAGCAAATCTGTTCTCCCGGCCAAATGTTTGAGCATGAGAGCCTACGAGAACTGCCTGGTGGGGTGAAGCCTCTTTCCATTTTTGGCAGATTGACTCTAAGCCTGTATTCTTCAAGGTTCATACACTGAGTGCAGAACTAAAGGATTTCATTTTCTTTCCCCTCTCACAAGCCTGCTCTCTTCTGCAGGCAGCACTGGCTCCTGAGGAGCAGCTGTCCACCCCAGGCGCCTAGACTGGCAATGCTGAGAGAGAGACAGAGGCAATGCTGAAGCCTTTCTGAGCAGCAGCCTGGTGAAAGCTCCTCTTCAAAAATTTTTTTTTAATTGTCACTTTGGTTTAATTTGACTACAATTACTTGTCATATATTTCACTAGGATAATTTGGATGTTGCCATGTACAACAGGCTTGTAATCCCTGCTTGGGGCAGAAATGGCAGCAAGGCCATGTGCCCTGCTCTTCACACAAGGTCCGTTTTGCTGGCAGATGGGGCTGCTGGGCATGGGGGTGCTGGATCCTCCCGTGCCTGCCTTTCCAGCCTATTAAATCACACAGCAGATCAATAGCAGACAAATGACTCTGATGGCTGGTGGTTTGTTCATGAGATTTTTCTTTATTACTGCTTCAGCTGAACTGCTACCACAAAGGGAGGGGGGTGAGATTAATTTGATTCCTCTCCTGGAGGGGAAAAAAGAAACAAAACAGGGCTTTTTGGTTTAGCATCTCCTAATAGAGCACTTTGGCTCTGCTTGCAAACCACTTGCTGTAAGTACAGCTCAAAGGCTTCAAAATGATTATAGCAATGAAGAGTCTTCTGCAGTAACTGAAGAGAGGGTTTGCTGGAGGAGACACATCAGCAACTCCAGGATGACCCTGAAAGTTGTGTTAGAAAAAGACAAGTGCCAGGGGCACAGCAAGCAGTGAAACCGCACCAAGAGGCTGCGGAGCTCAGCTAATTCTTGCAGAAACCCTGATGCTCTTTCACATCACCAGTGAGGCTTCCTAACTACCCGAGATTTGTTGCTTCTTGACACAGAAGGAACCTTTTCCTGGCTGCTCTGACCTCTGAGAGCAGGAAAGGCACAAGTTTCTGTGCTGACAGATGGGCTCAGGACAAATTGCTTTGCTTTAGCCCTAGTGTGCAGATACCAGCATGCACTCTGCTTCTGCTGCTAGTGTTGGTGCTGCGCAGTTCAGAGGTCACAGCATTTCTATCATTTAAACAGGGCTGCTCTAAGACTTCCTAATTCTCTCTGCTAGCATCTCCCAAGGACAGGCATTGTACCATAACCATGTCCTGTGTAGTTCAGTTTACTCCTCTGTTTGCATGTTTGTATTTGTGTGCTCTGTTTTCATGATAGGAAACCCCCTTTGTTGCTCCCATGTGTGCTGTCCCTTGCAGCCCAGCTTCCTTAGCACGTAGCAGCTGTATCCTCTCTGCATTTTCTTTCTTCTCTGCAGATGAATGACTTAGCACAGATCCTTGTTCCTAAGCCTAAAACCTGACCATTTATCAGTCAGTGAGAAGTGCTATGCATCAAGCCAGCCAAATATTGCAATAGGCAGGTTTCCTGCTAGATGAGTGCAAATACTGATTTTGGTACATGTTTGGGTCTCCTCCCCAGTGGTGGTGTCACATGTCCACCCTGAAGTTGTGTCAAGGCCGTCTCCAGTGTTAGAGTGTACTTCAGGCCCCAAGCACCTTGAACAAGCTGATCACAGTGGTAAATCAGTCACTTCACCTTGCATATCCCAGCACAGAAAGTGAGGTGCTTTTTCACTTCTAATGCCATTTGCAGAAGTCCTGTTGCAGTTGCGCTGCTGTCAGTGTGCCTGTCCCATGTGTTGCACTGGGAACAGGGTTGCTTGGGGCATCTTTTAATTGTTCTGCATGTATGGGCAGGGTGAAACCTGCTAACACTGTATGGAGAAAGCCAGGAGCAAGGACTGCTGAGCTTCTACACTGCTGTGTGGTTTGTCCATCCCTGCTCAGATACAGCGCTTTCTTCAAAGCAGGCCGGATGCAGACTCGATGATACGCAGAAGGCAAAATAATTTGGTCACCTTATTTGCATGTTTCTGATGCCAGACACACCAATAAACAGAAGAAACGTTGGATGAAGACCAGAGGAGTTTGCAATTAACACATTAAATAGATCAACCAGTGACAAGATCAAAAGCATTGCAGCCAAAAGCTGAGTAGGAAATGAACCACCCATGTGATGTGACTGTGGCTCTGTGCTGGTGATTTGATTTATGCGAGTGTTAAAGGCCCATAGGAAGCTGATGCTGCCACATGAGCTCCTCTTTTCATGTCAGCCACTTCCCCCGGTCTGGCACCAAGCAGATAACTTCTCTCTCCTCCGTGCCTTTTTATAACCACATAATCAGAGGGATCTGATTGCTGTCATGGCCGTGTACTCGTGCTCTGCTAAGCGAGCTTCTGTTTGTGTGCCAGGCAGTGTTCTGTTCACAAAAATCACTTTGTGTGTATGCCTGATGAAATGCCTCTAACTGACAGAATGCTTTCAGTCATGTGAGTTTAGTTGAGTATATGATATTAACTGGATTAAACTGAGGATTTTGTTGGAGCCTTTCCTCTAAGGAAGGAAATTCATTGATCCTCTCTGAAGTGGAAGAGACCCATGCAGCCAGATGTATTTATTCAGTGAGCAAGTCTGCAGCAGCCTGAAAATTGGTACAGCACTGCATCAAGGTGTGACAGAACAAGAGAAAATCGTGTTAGGGCTCAGCAGACTCACTGTGTGGGGGAGGACTGGGGCCAGAGGTTTTCCATGAGACCTGGCTGCTCTGTTGCTGTCCCTGTGACCCTTGCTGGCAGGGGTGCAAATTTTTTTTTCTTCATACAACATTCATGAGGGAGAGTTGGTCTAACCAAAAAATCCCACGTCATTATTTCTACTTCTTTGAGACTTTCCTGTTTCATGCACCTTGGGTATTGTGTTCAGTGTTGGACCCCTCACTACAGGAAAGGCACTGAGACCCTGGAGCATGTCCACAGAAGGGCAATGAAGCTGTGAGGGGTCTGGAGCACAAGTCTTATGGGAAGTGGCTGGGGGAACTGGGATTCTTTAGTCTGGGGTCCTTCTACAGCTGAATGATTGGTGATAAGAGACCCCCAGCGTTAATTTTTCTCATGATCTTACATGCCAATAAATAATTAATAATATGGTCAAATTATTCCTAATATGTCGTTGGTAGTCTTCCAGTGAGGCTCTATTGCTCTTTTACGCAAGGGGACAAAAGCCAGCCTGCAGTGACAGAGCAGGGGATGACATCCACGGGCAGGGGATGAGTAAGAAGTTAATGCTGCGTTGCTTTGCCATTCCCTCTGAGCGATGAGATGCATTTGTATAATTAAAAAATTAAAACAGGGAAAATGCCTCTAGGTATGTTTGGGGCGGGGGGGAGAGGGGCATGAGAAAAAAAACCACAAACGTTTCACTTTTTTTAAGTCTACTATAAAGAAACGTATATCTCATCAGAGCTGGTGCTGCTTTCCATTAGGGTGTTTTCTTTTGCCAACTGATTTCTCTCTAAAATAAACACCCAATGCTGAAATTAAAGCACTTTAATGTAGCTGATTTATAAATAAACAGGAGAGTTAGCCAGATAGAGTGGAAACATAACTAGAGACCAAATGCTATAATATAACATAAGAGGATTCTCCTGTTCGGGAAAAGGCCACCATCCATCCGCATGCTCATAGGAATGGAGCAGTAGGCACATAGGCTGGCGGTGTATCAGAAATGCTATTGCCTAATGCTATCGGTGTTGGAATAGTCTGATGTGAAATGCTCATCAGTTATAAAAAGCAATTGAAAGGTTTGTGATCCATGGAAATTACCCACTTGAAAGGTTTTCCTGGAAATCATTTTCAGACGTTTTTTTGGTACGTATGTGGTTTTTTTATAACTTCACTGCAAATCTCCTGCCAAGGCGTGGGAGAAGGGAGTGGAAACCTGTGCTTCTTCACCTGACAAATTTTGGTGTTTGTGGAGGTTCCTTGCAGTTTTAATACCACGCAGCACAGGAACAGAGAGGATATGGTCACAGCCACACAACTTAGGGGATGCGGCTGAACGCTGATGCTTTCCAGTAAGGAGATCTTTGCACAGATGTTAAGACAGATTATTCAGTGTAATGCACTTGAGCCACACAGGGAAGTGAGGAAAGAATTAATTGACACCTGGATGTGTTGGGGACAGGGATGGTGACAACAGATGATAAATGGAAGGCACAGCAGTGAGAGCAGATGTATCCTGGAAGGACAAGATGATAAATGCATATCTTGGTATTTACAGTGCCTGAAAAAGCACTCCCCATCCGATACAGGTTCAGTAACTGCAGTAATGTTGGAGGAATGATGGTGACTTGATTGATTTAATTAGCTCTCATTAATGGCATTGAAGATAGTTCGTCAACAAGCAAAGGAGAGTCTCACTACAGCGTTGCATGCTAATTGCTTGATGATTTGTGTTATGGGACAGGTCTTTTGCATAAGTACAAATTAGATGGAGAGCTGTTTGGAAATATTGCTTCTTATCCCTGTGGGGAGCAAGGGGCCACCCTCCCCCTGCCAGCAAGGGCTCTGTGAGTCCTGTGGGGGCCTGCAGCTTCCAGACAGGTGGTGGCCACAGCCCCTTCCCCAGTGCTGCACACACATGTGGATAGGAGGGACCTGCAGATCCATACCCTTATTAAAGCTTATGAATTATTCTTTTGATCTACACTGACTATGAGTAAGCTGGCCCAGGTGAAATTAAAACTGTCCCAATAGTTAAATCTACTTGTTAAAATATTTATATATATATGTATATGTTTCTCATCGTAGTGTTTTAAAATTCCATTTGGTACTCTCAAAATAATAAACTTACATCAAACAAAAAAAAATTAGAGGGGTTCAAGAAACACATAGATGTGACACTAAGAGACATGGGTTAGTGGGCATGGTAGAGATGGGTCAGTTGTCAGATGTGATGACCTTAGAGGTCTTCTCCAACCTTAATGATTCTATGATTCTTTACTTCTTCTTCTCCATGATAAGTAGCTAAACCTGGTGTTGTCCAGCACAGGCGGCAGTTCCCTGCTTCCAACCCAGGCTGCAACACTGTTCATAACTTCGTACCTTTAGCCTGTCTTTCCCTGTCCTGAACTCTTTGGAGAGGTCTTTGCTGGGAAAGATCATGGTCTGTGCATCATGAACTGGTAGTACAAGATCTTTACTTTCCTCTTGCTCTGGTACAGAGGAGAAAACAGGCTGAGGGTGAATGCAGAAGATGGAAATATAGGGAAGCCCAGAGAGAGGGACAGCACTGCTGGGAATGGAAAGCAGCAGGATCCATACAGAATTGCCACATCCTGCTGCCTCTGCTGGGAGAAAGCTGAGGAGGGCTGGAGTGTCCCTGCTCAAAGTAGAGGCACAGGGATGTCTGAACCCCCATCCTGGAGAAAGGATCCTCTGTCTACTCTGCAGTGCTTCTGCTGCTGCCCATCACAAAGCAAATCCAAGGGCTCAGGGTGAGGTCTCATCCCAAAAACTCTGTGCTATCTGGAGACGGGCTGCTGTAAGAAATCACATCTCTTTTTTTTCTTTCTTCTTTTATGACGAAATGGGAACCAGGTGTGCCTGTGCAATGTGCATAATCTGCACAAAGGATCGTGCTTTGCAACAAGGTACTGACCAAAGTGCAGCTGAGTAACTGATCCTGGGGCAAAGGGGGATAGCAAGGGCTGCTGTGCTTAAAAATAGTCTGTTTTTTGAGTGATTTATGCCCATACAGGCCAATACTAATTGAATAGTTGTGTGTGCAGAAATGCTCAGGCTAGTTGGATTCATCTTTTATGACTGGATGAAGCCCAGAGATGCTGCGTGCTGGATTTCTGTGCTGAGTGGGGGCTTTCCTTTTGAAAGCAGTTTGATATACCATTCTCCGCGTCTGAGGTTTCAAATGCTCCAGTGTGGGACCATCTGCCACCCAGGCTCCCAACTCTTGCAGTGGACACTGGGCTCAGGAATGATGTGAGCAGGGTGTGTGTACTGGTGCATGCTCCCTGTGCTACTGGCAAGGGAGGGCTTTCTGGGCTGGAGGTTGCATTCCATTCAAATTTTGCTCCTTTTGTGCTTTTGGTCTTACAGCTGTCCATATGAGAGCTATTTTAGCAGTGTGAGAAAGGGGATTGTGCAGTCACCTTGTGCAAGCTGTTATTAGGGCTGAGCCAGGGCCATGTTGAGAGAGCCGGAGAGGGGCATTTTGGAGCTGTACTTCAGCAGACCCAAAGGAATAGTATTTCCCTCTTAGCAAGATGCTGGGGAGGAATGCTGTGTGCCACTGCCACAGGGTGGAGAGGATGCAGTTATTTCTGTGGGTGAAAAGAAGGCTGCACGTTTATGGATGCCGTGTGGATTAGATGTGTCTCCTATGAGCTATGCCTTCTGATTACACAGGTCACTGAACTTCATTGAACCTGCAGCTCTGGGATAGTGATAGCACTGGAAGAGCTGAGAATGGAGCTCCTTTCCCTGGAGGAATTTTAAGATGTTGAGCTGTTTCAGCCTGAAGTTAGCCAAAGTAAGAAGAAAATGCTTGAATTTTAACAAAGGCAAAAAACATTTTGTCTTCATTCTATTCTGGCTTTTTTACTCAGTCAAAAGGGTGATGGGACTATATAAGATGTGGGTGGATTAACTGTCACCTGGCAAGGGGCTGAGTCTGTGAGGAAGCCCAGCTGGCAGGAGTGAGGAATCTCCCCCCTTTGCTATTTCAAAGGCTAGATGCTTGAAGTGTCCTAACAATATCCAGTATGTTTTAACCAATGTATGCTTTCCGTGCAAAGCAATAGGATTTCTGCAAAAAATCCAGGGTGACTCTGGGGAGGGGAAAAAAAAAAAAAGATCTTTGACTAATGCCACTGAGCTTCCTGAGGTGTAAACCTTTGTCTAACTGTTATTTTCTAAAGTACCATCCCTCAGCTCATTGATTTGATGAGGAGATAAAGAAAAAAGAGAAGGAAAGGGAAAAAAAAGCTTCAGATGTCATCTTTTACATGCTGTGCCTTTTCTACATCCAGTATAAAAGCTGGGCTTTTCCTGAAATTGTCTCCTGCCCTGTTTAAATCCTATGGAGAATTTGTTTTAATAATAACTGGTCTAAAGAAGCAAGTTTCATTATCTAAGAACAAAAGGAGCCATGGCTTTTGAAATACACAATCTGCTCATGTGACACAGACACCCTCTTCAAGCAGGAAGGGTATGAATCCTGTTGCTCCTGACCTAGGGAAGATGTTTGAGAAAGACCTTGGCCTTGAATGTCACTCAAATGCTGGTATTAAAAGCCTTGATCCGATGTTTCCAGCTGAGCAAAATTCTTTGTTGCAGTCAAGGAGGGAGATGTTGCTTGTCCTTTTGTCAGCTATAGCTGGAGAGCTCTTAGCAGTTTTCACTGGAGAACTAGAGTTCAAGATGAGCAGTCTGCAATGGGCCAACTGTAAATAACAAATCTAGGGTGTTTGAGAGCTCGATATCGTATTTGTGGTAGTATAGCTGCTTCATCTCAGTAACTTCATTTATGAAAGAATTGTGTTGTGGCTTGATAGGAACATAATACACAAAGTAGTGGAGCTACTGAGTAGCTACTGAATAGAGCTTTTTTCAAAGCTTTTTGAATGAGTTGGTAAGGTCCTGCAGATGCAGGTGAAACCCGTAAAAGAAGCCCATCTCAGTAAAAATCCTTCATTTCCTTTGTAATGCAGAAAAAAAATCAGTAGACCAAAAGCACGCAGCTGCTTTGGCATGCTCTCTCCTGCAAACAGGATGGATATATCTGTAGCATGCTCTGTTCTTCAAAAATTGTCACAACTCTATCCTGAAGAATGAAGGTAACCCACTTTGTGAATGAAGCTGACTTCTTCCAGGCTTTTACATACCTACTGCTGAGGCTTCCTGGACTTTATTTTTTTAAATATATTTTTATTTAATGGGATAATGAAAACAAAAAAAATCAGATTTTTCATTAAATTAACTCTTGGTTTGATATTTGCAAATCTGGTTGCACTGAGGTTTTGCCCAACACATTAATCCAGAGTTTTTCCACACATTCCTATTCAGACACATGTTGTTGGGGACATTTTTCCTCTCCATTTCCTGGAATCTCTCTGAAGATGATGTGCTTTCACCATTATATTCCATTTCCCATACTAGATGTGTTCCTAGCAGCTTTACAGGATTAATAATAGTTGAGCATAGAGGCACATGCTCGGAGCAGCACAGAGGGAGGCCAATTGCAGAGGGAAGAAAAGCTAGGAGCTGCAATTCTGCTGAATACATTCTCCCTATACACGGGAAGGGAATGTATAGGGAATACACGAATGTATTCTATCTTCTTAGAGAAAATCTTTTTACTGGCTATAGACATAAACTGCTGCTAATTTTTGCTGCCACACTACCAATTTTACTGCAGCAGCAGCACTCATAGATATGCCTAGCAGTAGGGCAGTGACTTCTCAGCACCTCCTTGCCCCAGCCATCAAATAAGATTTTCCCCCTTTTTCTAATGAGCCTCAAGCCACTTTACAAGGGTCTAAACCGATAAGGTGCTGAGCTTTAATAGCACCTGTGCTTCTGTGCTCATACAGCCTTTCCCTCGCGCATGTGAGAGTTGTTTGCAGTTGTGGGGGAAAGGCAACAAACTTCAGTCCTTCATTCTCTTAACCTCTGCTGCACTACTTTTAGGAAGAATCATAAATCATTTGAGTTGGAAGGGACCCTTAAATGTCATTTATTCCAACTCCCCTACAACGAACAGGGACATATACAGCTATATCAGGTTGCTCAGAGCCCCATCCAGCCTGACCTTGAATGTCTTCAGGGAGAGTGCGTCCACCATCTCTCTGGGCAACCTGTTCCAGTGCCTCATCACTCTTACTGTAAAAAAAAAAGGCTTCTACCCTATATCCAATCTAGGTCTCCCATGTTCTAGTTTGAGACCGTTTCCCCTTGTCCTGTCACAATAGATCCAGCTAAAGAGTCTGTCCCTTTTTTTCTTATAGTTCCCCTTTACACACTGAAAGGCCGCTATCAGGTCTCCCTGGAGCCTTCTCTTCCCCAGACTGAACAGCCCCAGCTCTCAGCCTGTCCTTGCAGGGGAGCTGTTCCATCTGTTGGATAATTTTTGTGGCTCTCCTCTGGATGCACTGCAACAGATCCATGTCTCTCCTGTACTGAGGACTCCACATCTGGACCCAATACTCTAGGTGAGGCCTCACCACCCCGGAGTAGAGGGGCAGGATCACCTCCCTCTCCCTTCTGGCCACGCTTCTTTTGATGCAGCCCAGGATACAGCTGGCTTTCTGTGCTGCGAGGGCACATTGCTGGCTCATGTCCAGCTTCCCCTCCACCAGTACTCTCTAGTCCTTTTTGGGAGGGCTGTGCTCAAAGAGAAGTACTTGGGACACCTGATATTCCAGTGTGGGTGCTTGCCAGCATGTTTCTGCAGGACACTGCGGATGCTCTGCAGCCACCAGTATGCCTGTGACAGCTCTGGCTCTTCACACCTAGCCTCCAGGGCCATGTTGCGTCTGCTGATGCATAACACATCAGGCAATGTTAATACTAATTCAGGATATTCCAGAGTTTTAAGATCAACCACAGCTTCTCAGCAGGATGCTGCCCAGAGCGCACTGTGTGATGTTCTCCTACCAATTCATCTCTAAAGCAACAGAACCTGCCTGGTTCAGCAGTCTTGCTCTGCAGGACAACTCTGCTTTACCTGTGACCCATAAATAGATTCAGGAGATAAGATATTCCACAGATCCCAAGAAACTCTCCAGCATTAACTACTTTTTACTAAGCCCTATTGCAGTGTCTCACAGATTGGGGCTGCCGGACCCTGGCTGCATCTCACTGGAGAAGTGTTAGATCAATGAGAAAAGTGGTTAGTGTCAGGGATGCTGACAGGTGTAGACATCACGCTGTCATCCAATTTTTTGTGTAAGGAAAGACCCTTGCTAGGAGAGCTCTCTGAGAGCACTTAGACTCTTGTTGCCCACTGTCAAGAAGCCGGCTGCCAAATCACAGAGGTGACAAAAATCCAATTGAGTATCACCATGGGGCTGGCTGGTGGAGGGCGAGCTGGAGGATGCTTACTCTGTGCAGAGATGCTGGGCCTCCACAGAGTCAAGGGAAAAAAGGTGTTTGCTTGTGCTTTCACAGAGTGCTCCTAAGCATGGCAAAGCTCATCATCTGTCATAATTAATGCATTGTTAGCTTGTCATTACTTAGGTTGTCTAAGTGTCAGTGCTCCTACTGTCTCTGGCTGATAACATAACATACAAAAGCACAAGTATATGGGAGTTGAGGACTTGCCTGATGCAGAACCCAGAGGTAGGCACAGGAGCCCTGTGCTATCATGTGTCTCCAGCCCAAATGCCCTGGGAAACAGTGAGCTCTGGAGATCCAACCTGGGAACCTACATGGAGGCTGCTAAAGGAGCAGTGTGCGGGTAGATCAGAGAGCATGTGCACAGATTTAGAGACCTGAAATTTCAAGTCATTGAATCATTAAGGTTGGAAAAGACCACTAAGATCGCCTAGTCCAATTGTCAGCCCATCCCCACCATGCTCACTAACCATGTCCCTCAGTGCCACATCCACAAGGTTCTTGAATGCCTCCAGGGATGGTGACTCCACCACCTTCCTGGGCAGCCTGCTCCAGTGCCTCACCAAGTCATACATGAGCTCTCTTGTATTTTCAACATTCAAATCATACAGGGGTCTGGTTTTATTTTTTTCTTCTCCTACTCCTCTCTAAAAATTTTGTCTGCCAACCAGATGGCTCCATGCTTTCCCACAGTGGGCTATTGCACACTGTGCACTTGCAGAGTTGACCACAAAGTACCCTTACTGTAAGAAACCATTTCTTAAACCATAGCAACAGAGAAATCCCAAGCTGACAATGTTGTAGAGTTTGGCATTACACACAGTTAGACTGGGCTTAGTTCACCCTCACCTATGTTTTGACTGTGCTGCATCGCTAAAAAGAAGAAACTTCAGAGCTTTCACAGAGACCATGTGCTGTGCGGTGACCTCTAATATCCAGCTGTGTTTTTGTGTAGTTTCAATGCATTTCACAAAGAAAAAAAGTTTCAAGTATGAAATGGCTTAAAGTTGAAGCAAACTAGGTGCCAAACCACAAATAGAAGCTAAACCTCCAGCTGTGCCCTTGCCTGGGGATGGCTTTTTCATTTCTCATGCAAGGAGTATCTTGATCCGTGTAGACTCCTTCTGCATCACTCAGATGCATAATCCTTTACCCTGTGAAAAAGTGCAGTTGCCTGCCCTGGAAAATACTGTAACCCAGCCACCCAAACCAAAGCAGCTGCCACATCTGAAGCAGCTGTGTCTGATGCTGCCATCGCGGTGGTACTGCTGCTCCAAGAGCAATAGGGGCAGGGAGAAAACTGTGTGTCATAACATCTCTTTCCATTTTTCTTTCTTTCCCTAACGAAATGCATTCATCTTAACCAATGATTTAAGAAAAACAAAGCAAGGGATGGAAAAGGACAGGAAGTTTGTGGGCTTTTCCACTTGGAAAAGCCTGCAGGCTGTGACAATGAAATGGTAAGCTTAGAGCTGGATTGCAGCAAAACTCTCAGTGCTCAGAGGAAGGTGAGACTTTGTGAGATGTGTGCAGAGATGGATGCTTGTTTGTTTTCCCTCTGGAAATGTGTGCTAAAATCTGCATCAGAAGTGGCAAGTAGAAGCATCTTGGGGCTGATCGGCTCTGAGAAGTTCTTGACAACATGGCTTGGTGAGGCAGGTGGGTGTTCACAGGTCATGGGGCAAAATGAGCAGGCAGACGCAGTGGGGGCTCCTCCTGACTGGGGGGAAGTGAAGCAGCCTAGCACCAAGGGGCGCAGAGAAAACCTGGGTGTTTTGCATGGGTCTGTACAAGCTTGGCGGCTGGGATTACAGCAGTGCACAGCCTCAGCACTGCTTACAGAATCCAGCAAGCAGTGTGTGAATTCTGCGTGTTTTTGTGGCCAGCATAATTGAAATCTGTGATAAAATATAAATTAACAGAGGGAAAAGTTTTCATTCTTGTTCCATCTGAGATACTTGCTTCAACTTTATCGCCCAAGATGACTGTGAGGAGCAGACTTCTTGCTGGAATGTCCAACATCAAGTGAGGGGTGAGAAACCAGCAACCCCAGTGCAGATGCACAGAGACCTTTGATATGGGGTCAGAAGCAGGTTTCCTAAAATGGAGGATGCTTTTAATAATCAATGTGTATATATGTGCATATATTTGTAAAGAAACTGGTGATAATTGCTTTCACGGGGCCTCCAAAATTGCTCCTACAAATGATGCACAATACCTGCCTGGTTTTGCTTGTAATTAAGGAGCCCTGTGCTCTTAATTGGATAGATAAGTGGGAGGCTCTGATTCAACCGCACACTTGTGAATTCCAACGTGTGTGAAGTTCCTCTGGAGCCAAAGAGCGGGTGTTCCCTTGGCTACAGAGGGATATACTTAAGTGCTTTTCTGGATAGAGGCCATCAGGAGTCAGATGGAAGGACTCACAGAAGCAATGCTATTAGAGCAGTAAAGCTGCTTAGCTAATGGTCTTACAGAATGGGATCCTAATTTCATGAATAAAGATAAGAGTGGGTAACAGCAGGCTTGTGGTCAAAGGAATAGGGCTCTGCATGTCTCCCAGAAGAGACTCAGGCTCAGATTGATGCCATGATTTTCCTTTAAATAATTTTTTTGCTCACTGTGTGTGTTATTCTTGTGGGATAAAACATCTTGTTCGGCTTGCTGCTGGTGGGTTCTGTGGGATGTGCGAGAGTTAAGCCTGTTCCATGTTATTTACCAAAATGTCAAGAATTTCTATTCTGTTGTTCTAACAATTGTTGCCTTGTTATGACTCAGAGAGGCTGTGAGTGGCACTCAAGAAACAGGCTGTAAAGAGGGACATATCATTTTATTGATCCCATTTGAAAAATTACCTTCCCCATCTCTTCCTCCTCCCTCCCCCCAAAAAACTGTGATCTCCATCTCCCCCTGCATGGCATTTGCAATATGCAGCTTTGTACAGCACATAAATTCAATACCTGAGCAGCAATAGTTCATCAGACTTGGAAGGAGCCTTTGGCTCCCCTGAAGAGCAAGGAAACTGAGGATTTTTGCATGTCCAGCAGCACACAAGGATGCTGCTATGCAGGTTCTTTGGGAGTCAAGGGATTTCAGCCCATCTGCTGAAATAAAATCATGGAATCGTTATGAAGGGATTCCTCAGGAATCTTTACCCTGTAGTTTTAGAAGAAATGGTGCCTACAGCTAGTGGTCCTTGGGGGAGAGGGGACAAGCTGGAGAATGGAGACAGGCGCATGTGTCACTGAGTTAATGTAGCTGCTCTGCTGGGTGATAGTCATGTCAGTGTCACCACTGCCATGTGGCACTGCTGGAAGTATCAAGTGAGAATGTGTCTGTCGCAATTCATTTACTTCATTTACTGGGCATGATGGATTTGGCAAAATCATGACCTGGGATGACAGACTGTTCTCCCAGATAACTGATGTGGGAGTGGGTGCTAGGTGCTGACTGTTGAGATGTGTAAAATAGTTCACTGCTGTGAGACCATTAAGGGTTTGGGCATCCCCCTTATGCCTCCACTATATGTTCACGCTGTGTTTCAGGGAGGGGTTGGAAGTGAGAGGGAGCCAGGGAAGGTGATTTTTCTGCACATCTCCCCATATACTGAGTCACACCTCCCAGTGCAGGACCACGAGCTGTGTGGGGAATACTGCCCAGGGTCTGCATCAGAGCCCATGGGCATGATGGGATACTCAATCAGTCAGTGATTGGTCCCTTTGCTCCTACAAGGTGTGGGTACTTCCTTGTGGGAATACACTCCTGCTGCCAAAGGTCTGGTTCGAGATGAGCGTAGGGAGACCCAGAGCTCCAGCAGTGCATCTTTAGAGGCTGTGTGTAAACTTCTCAGACTTCATGGATGAACTTCATGGAATCCATGGAATCCATGTGTAAACAATAGGTGCTGTAAGTACAGAGGAGAAAATCTGACAGATTGGATCTGATCCTGTGAAATCTGATAGGGACATGGGCCATCTTCTCTAACTCCTTCAGCCGAGACTTTCCATGCATAGTCATGTCCCATGCTTACCATAATTACAGAGTAACCTAAGCTAAAACAGAAGTTCGGCTCTGCTAGCCCTTGGAAACTCAGTGAGTGGTTCACTGGGATGAGGCTGAACAACTGGATTTTGATGCATTTGGATTCCTGCCTTCCCTGGAAATCGCTATCAAACATACCCTTTGGCATCTGAAATACTTTTAAAATCTGTTCCTAAATGTGTTTGTTTTGCAGGAGGTGAATGAGTTGCAATCAAAGCGTGGAATTCATGACAAAATCTGTCCTGTGGCAAAACATTAATGCTACTTAGCCTTAAATAAATAGCAAATGCAACGCTGGTTGTGCTCCAGAGAGAACTGGGAAGAAATAGGTCTATTCAGAGATATTTTTTTAAATAAAATAAATATTCCAGTCTCTATGAAAAGTGATTCTGTTGACAGTAGAATTCTATGGGCTCAAATAATCAGTTGTCCTGAACTGTTTTAAGCAGCACTGCCCTGTTTGGGGTGCCCTTATCACGACCTGATGGTGGTTGTGCTGCTGAACCCTGGAGCACATTCCCATGAGAGCTGTTCACAGCTCCAGCCTCTCCTGCAAAGCAGTAGAGCTTGCTTGTTCACCTTATTTTTGGTGTGGTGTCAGCAAATGCAGTGCTATTAAAGCTAATGAGATAAATATATATGTATTTTGTAATCAGGCAGTTAATTATGGCATAGAGAGCAGATGGCAGTCCCTGGCATTTCCTGTGTCTATTCATAGCTATTTTAAAGTGAAGTATATACACTGCAGCTAATTATGACTTAATGTAAAATAGGTAATTGTGAACTCAGCCCTTGTCTCCCTGTATGTTATTTGTGTGAAGGGTGCAAGTGGTTTTGGGAAATCAGCAGGCAGAGATCCCTTTGATAATGCCTCTCCTCCTCTCCAGTGTTTGGATATGTGTGCATTTTGCTAGGACCACTTCCTCAGCAAGAGAGGGCCAACCCCACCTGGAGCACCTGTGATGTCTTTGATGTCAGACCAGGAGAGCAGCAGCTCTAATTTAATTTGGGAGCGTGAAAGGTGCTGTTTTCACAAAGAGAACACAAGAGAGATACGAATGATTTACACTGTCTTGAGGAATGGTATGGCTTCCTGCACTGGTCACAAAGCTTGTTCATGGCACCAAGTAGCTAACAGGAACTACTGTGAAAACAGTTCTGGAAGTCTGTGGGTTTTTTGGGATTTTTTTTTTATTTTTTTATTTTTTTTGATGGTCAAATTATTCAGTCTCAGCATTCATGGGTCAACTGTATTGTTGACCTTCCATTGCTTACTAGGTGTATGAAATGCTTTATTTATCCAAAAAGCTTTAGAAATTTTACTACAGCTTATGTAAAATACTGAAAAAGGAAATGACTCTTTCTTTTCTGTTCTTACACTGTGACTGAAAAAGCAGAATATTTGGGAACAAGCAGTACAGATACATACCATCAATTAGATCTATGTGGATATATTCATACTCTGGTGACAGGCGCTCTACTTAAAAATAAGAAGAGTAATGGTGTTTTGTCCCATACACAGTAAAATGCTGAGATTTAAGCAGCGAAACAAAATGATTTAGTAGAGCAAGATGTGTTTGTTTTGATTCTTTCTTTGTTTTTCCCCAAAGAATAGTAGTATTAAATTTAAAATGTTTCATTTCAAAGCACGGACTTGAAAGTGGTATTTTTCATTTAGATTCTCTAGGTGGAAAAACAAAAATAGCTGAAAGTGATGTCTTCCCATAGCTTGAAATTTGCTGGTGCATCCATTAGTTCTGATGGGAAAGATATATTAAAAAAAGAAATTGTTCACTGTTTCAAATAAACAAAAAAAAAGTAGAAGGATCCTAAGCCTGCAGTTGAAGAGTGTCTAACAGAGCAAGATAAGGAACTGGTTCCTGAAGAAGTCCAGTTTCATATGGAAAGTATGAAACAAGAGCTTTTTTTTTTTTTTTTTTGGCGTGTCAAGCTTGTTTGGTTTGGGTTGGGTTTTTTATTTTTTTTTTTATTATTTGTTTGCTTTTCATTTTGGTTTTCTTTTCATTCTGTCCTGAGGCCAGGAATGAAAGTAAGGAAACTGGAATACGAGTCCTGGATTTCGTCAGTCTGATGTCAAGGATACTCCTATAAAATCTCCTCTATTGTAATCTGTGGCCACTAGGCATTGTCTTAACTAAATGATAAAAAATAAGTTTGTGAAAGCACTATGTTCATGAATGGTCAGAAACTGCAAAACTAAAAGCATTTTCCTTTGCCAATACTGTTACCAGAAATTTAGGAAGACAGATCTCTGCAGCCTCCAGCCTCCAGGCACACATGCCTAAGAGCATCCATTAGAACTCCAGCTTCTCCCCAACCTAGCATTTTCCAAACCCTGTGAGGAGGCTGCTATTCTCCTCCATTTTGCCGAGCTTTGTTCCATATAACCTTCTCAGAGGTATAGAGAAAATCAATTGAATTATACTTGTTTGGGGGAGATTGGAGTATAATAGAAGTAGCTCTTGCGGATGTGACACAGACTGCACCCATTCATCCCCGAGGCATGATGAATGGAGGTGTGAATTGATTTTGACTATGCTACCTTGAGAGCCAGGACTTTGGCAGGAGTCTTACAAAACAAGACAAATTGTGTTCTGCATTATATAGAATCAATTCTTTGTTCTTTAAGCACTTCTTATGCTGAATAACACAGAAAGTTATGCTAGAGAACTTCTGAGAATCCTGGTTTCTAATGGAAGGGTGTTAGGGAAATCGTAGTCCAATGCATACTGACAAATCTGTCTGTTGGGTGGTTTAGCAATAAGTTCAATGAGATCAGCCTTCTTAGTTTGCCAGCTGTGGTGCCTAAAGCTTCTAGTCTTGTGACTTATCTTTAATTGATTTTATTTTTATTAAAGCACAATTTATTTTTAATTTTATAAAGCCAAAACACTTCTCCAATTATGTTCAAAAATGCAAGTGACAACACTACTGCTATGCAACCACACAACAGTGCTGCAGGCTGGCAGGCACTTTAACTGCACAGGAATGCTCTACATATTACTGTAACGATCAATTACTTCCAACCTTCCTGACTTGGTTTTTGGCTATTGTATATGTGCTAAGTGCTAACCTCTCTATAGGTTTTGGCTGGTTGCTGTCAATCCTTTTACAACCGTTAGCCTTTTTCTTTTCTCTGTGTTCCGTAACCATTGTACATGTACCTGTGTTGAAGTGCAATTGACCAAGCATTGGTCATTCACATTTTATCAAGCAGATTAAAAAACATCTGAGTTAAAATATCTAATATATATATATTAGATATTTTAGATAACTGTTATATATATATATTATGTTAGATATGTATATATATCTAACAGTTTTCCACAAGCTATGTGATTCCAAAAAGTGGGGGGAGAGGAAAATGCTTGATCTAAAAAAACATTAGCACCTAGCATAACACATCAGTTTGTTGGTAATTATATCTAATTTTCTACTAAAAAAACCCGCCATGTTCAGTGTTTTTCCAAGGGTAGGTGAGTTATGCTCCCCAGCTAGATTCAATTTGAAAGAGACTCATGCACCTGTTCCCCCCATAAAAGCCTCTGACACTTAGAGAGAAAAAAAAATATCAGAGGTTTGTCATGAAAGGATTAAACTTGCCCAGGTTCTAAAGTGAACTGGCAAAATTTACCTTTGAAATCATTGGCCTAGCTCCGGAGATTTGCTATTTTCAAAGCAATGAAAAGAAACAGGAGCAACTGTCCCCAGATTCAAGTCCTGTGAGCATGTGCGAAGTTCCAGCTCTTGAAAACACATCCTCTTGAGACTTTTGTTTTCCCCTCCAACTCAAATTTGCTCCCGGTTATCTAGCACCATACCTAGTAACTTGCATTCATAACTGGAACATAATTACTATCATAGTACAAATAATAAAATTATTATTATTGTTGTAATTATTATGTTGTAAACTCCCGGAGAAGGAAGCACTTGGAAAGGAAGAGCTCTGTACGACCTCAAATGTGCCATTGAACTTAGTGCTCCTGTGGCATTGTTAATAATAATTAATGCAAAACGATGTATCCTGCTCCAGCAGGTAATTATACTTGACTGGGCTGAATTGATTTGCTTTGTGTTCAGTTGAGCTGAACTGACATGCAAGTGACATCGAGTAAGTTTATGGCACCTGTCACTCATCCCATATAAATGACCTTTTCAGAGATACTGAATTTTCTGTTCAAAGTGAAATGTTTCTGATATGGAAGCAACCTACTTTATCCACACTAGCTTATGAAATGCAGCATCTTCCCCTCAATTTGAAGGCTAAAGGAATGCACAAATAATATTTAATATATATTATCTATTGAATCTTTGAAAATACAAATGGTTTCATGAATCTTGAAGAATGCCTGTCCTCAGGATTTGTGAGATAGTTTTATTCTTCCTTATCTTTGTTGCTGAATTGCCCAGTACTTCTGAATGCTTCCTGAAAGCACTTTCTGATTTGTATCATCTCACAGAAAAAAAAAAAAATTAAACTGTAGACTTTTAGCTGTGGTGTGTAAACTGCCTTTTCATCACCAAAGGCCTCTGGTTGGAAAGGCATCATGCCCTTTAGCAGCAATCCACTCCAGCTGTTTTCTATATAAGTGCAGTCAGAGTTCACGATTGGTTTAATGATGGCTGTTGCAAGAGTCAGTCATTTCCCAGTCATTTCTGGTAGATTAATTATTTCTGGCCAGGTAATTTCTATGCTCCTCATCTACTGAACACTTTCAAAAGTTCTTCTGTAAAGCTCCAGGGCATTAGCTGTTATAAGCAGTGTCAGTCCACCTTTACTCTGTGTGATGTGAATGCTTTGTGCTGTAACCTTCCACTAATAAGAAAATCAATATTTTAAGCCCAACCCTGTTACAATGTTAAAGTTCACTCTTGAGATGGAAGTATTTTAATCCCCTCTGGAACTAAAATCAAGGGAAGGAACTTTGTTGGATACAATAACACACCTTGGTTCTGAAGTTTAATGATAAATGAAGTATATTTAATATCCTGATTGGTATTGAAGTGACTGAGCAGCAGGGGCAGACTGTCACAAAGCCTAGTGCCATCTTCTCAGTGTCATAAGAACACGGGAGGAGACAATCCCTTTTGGATTTTCTGTAGAAGTGTGGTTTTCTGCTGCAGCAAGGTTTGCTTTCTGCCTGGGAGAAATCAGTGGACAGGGAAGAAGGGCAGTGGAAGTTATTTGTGCGGCTTTTGTAGGCATTGATTCATGTGGCTTGTTTTGTTGTGGCAATCTAAAGAAAGCATCACTGTTTCTGTTTGCTCCTGGTGCCAGAGCTCTCCACACCACACCCACTGCCCCACTGCAAAGACTGTGGCACCAGTAGACCAGAGAGTGGGGCTGAAAGCTCAGCAAAGCATCGGCTACATGCATGACTTTTGTTCTAACTTAACTGTTCTGGGATAATGTTGCTCTTCCACCAAAATTCATCCTGTCCTAACTCAACTTAGGAATTAAGATACCTGGTATAAGCCTCTGTGTGACTCCTGAGAAAATGTTGAAAGCTTTGCTAGCAAATGACAGTGCTGCCAAACAGCGTTCCATCACTCGCTTATTCTCGTTCCCCTACCAGAACGAGTTTTCTCCAGACACCACTGTAGAGTGTCAGTCAGCTAAATAGGTTTGCTGGGGAGCCATGCTCCCATTGACATGCTGCTCCAATCCCATCCCTCAGTCTGCAGTGTGGCTTGTCCATTAGGAAGTCTGCTCCCATCACCGCATTTGGTGTAGTGTGTCTTTCCTTAAGCAGCATGGGCAGAGGGATGTGACACCTAATATGACTAGAATTGTGAAATTGGTTTCCTCCTCTGCCAACGTTTGTTTGCAAAAGGGAGCTAGAGGTATTTCATTTCCCTTTCTTCAATTGTTTATGGCATTTTTCAGCTGCTGTGAGGTGACAGTGATGGAAGCATTTATGGGGTAGTCTGGAGGGAGGGAAGTGCTGTAGCCTTGTTGGGTGAGGTGAGTTTGCATCTCATGTAGGAGAAATTACCATTTGTGGATGGCCTGGAGAAATGCAGTGGGGTGCTCCCTATTCCTCTCTGAGCTCAGCCAAAGAGGGATCTTCCTCCCTTTGAATCTTTGTTCCTGATCTACTCCAGTAAATTTAGATATGCTTTTCCAACCCTGATTGTGTCAAAGGGCTACATGGAGCACAAGGGATTGGTACTTAAGCATAGAGGTGACCTGGCAGGGTGTCTTAGTTACATTCCCTACATAATTTACCCTCTGAATAATAAATGTATGCACCAATGTTGCAAAACAAACAAATTACCTGGCTAAAATCTTCAGACTTAAGCTGTAAGATATCTGTTAAATGTGACTGAAAATTTGCACACATTTCAAGAAAGAGAAAAACATAGTGGTACAATTCATGGAAATATAACTTGTTTACAGTTGAAAATAAAATGTTTGTGCTTTAAGAGCAACAGAATGTACACACTACTTTGTAACTCTCCAAGAAAGTTTGTCTTCCTCCAGACAGCTCTTGATGCTATAGGCTATGTAATTAATAACCTATTATCATAAGCTGTGTCAACCATCTATTTTAAGATTGCTTGAAATTGTCTCAAGGGAGCAATTCAAATAATATAGCAAAGAAATCACCTCTCAACCTTCCTAGTCTTTTAAATTGATATTTAATACAAAATAAACTTATCTTATATGATTTAATCCTTTTGGGGATGGAGTCCTGGAAACAGCGTTTCAGACAAAACGTTTGGCTGAATTCTCCCATTCCTCCATAACATATAAAAGAAAAATTGTAGCTGTACATCATCACTAGTGCGAACAGTAGAGAGGAGACAAGGCCCTGGAACAATTCTTATCATCAGTGTTAAGCTTCCAAAACACAAGAGTAAAACTAGATAATAGCTAGGAGGTAACTAATTTACTGGCAACTTCTGCAAAAGCAGTGGTCTCTGCCTCAATGCCCATTTAACTTAGCACAGTAAGGAGCCTGAAAATATAGACAGTAAGATTCCCCTTTCATAATGGATGAATTAATTTAGCCAGACTAGTTAATTCAAATGCAAATTATGTGTTGAAAGTGTCCACTATTTATTGCTTCATCTAAGACTGTTTCTCTGTTTCTCTCAGTTTCTGAAGTTCAGCTGAGAATTGCTGAACTACCAAGCACTCTTGTAGATATCAGCCAATTTTAGTAGGCTTTCAAATGACGTTTGATTTTTTCCCCCTTTGCTTTAAATCTAATTTTGAGATTGTTTATTTGCTTTGACTTGTCTGTGGTTTCCAGCAGTGGCCCGTTGCCACTACCAAGTGGTTCAATTTCAAGCAAGCAGTTGGATACCAGCAGGAGGAACACCTCATCCCAGCTGGATGACCACTACTAATTTCATGCTGTATTTTCCTTCAGGGCAGGCTGGAAAGCAATCGTGTGGTCCTATCCTGTGTATATATGTTTTCCTATAAATACTTAGGTCTGTAGGAGTCCTGTTGGCTGTTTGCCTTTGTGTAATAGTATGTAGCATTCCTCCTCCCACTAAACAATTTACAGAACATTTTGTAGCTGCATTTAGTTACTAATATTGTATATTTCCCTTTATATTCCCCTATAAGTAATGGAGGGTAGTCCTGTGCTACCAGCATCCCTTCCAGAGCAGACGTTTCCATTTGTGTAGGAGGAAGGTGGCAGTGTTTGTACCATCAGCTGACTGCTTTGTAGGAAACCACTGCAGACTAACAACCCATTTCTCAAACAAGAAATGTTGGAGGACTCCCTCCAGAATTAGAAGGCAGACAATTAGGAAATACAATTGCAGTTTTGTAGAGAGTAGTCCATTCCCATCTACACTGCAATCCTATTTTTCTCTACCGTGTATAAGACCGAAAATGCTGTTTGGTTTTTGTGTTTTTTTTTTTCCATATTACACAGGCACAATCAGATACCCTAGCAAGGCTTCTGAAATTGTTTATTTTTACATGAAGAGTATTTTTTATTAGATGCGACTCTCCATTTGCCATTTTCCCTCAATGTTCTCCAAACTCTGTGCTTATAATGATTGAGAGAAGTGCCATGCTCCCTTCCTTCACACAGGTAAATGATTCTTCATTTAAGATTCTGAATAAAACTCCTAATCTCACTGGTTTATCTAGCTGGAGAAGCCAGAAACCAAAGAGCCAACCCAAAGCTACACTTCATGAGACCCCAACAAAGCAAACTGGAGAAGAGCACCTGAAATGCCAGTTATTTTTCCCCCACTCATTCTTTTGAGTGGGAACAGCCTTCTCTTTCAAACTGCATCTTTCTGCCTCGTGCCTATCATCCAAATTAGATGATGAGAGTCAAGTTTTTCATATTATGTTGCTCTGGCACATGTCTTTTCTAGCCCTTGTCTTAGACATATTTCCCCAATACTGATGGTTTGTAGCTGTTATTTCTGTTCTAACAAGCATCAGGAAAGCATTGCCTGAAACCTGCAGCTGGGAGAGCATCATGTGAAAGGCAGGAAGACAAGGAGCTTTGTTTTGTGCTTTTCAGGTATTCTGATGTTTCCAAAAGACTTAGATATCGTGTGAGTTCTTGGAATTTAATTTCAAATACACATTTGATGGTAATAAGAATTTGTTATATTTCCTAGTGCTAATTTTCTAGCTGTTTCTTAAACTAGTTGATAACTGTATTCCTACTATGCACATAAAGACGATCCCACATGTTCAGACTTCTAGCTCTATTCTTAACTTGCTTGCTCATGAAATATTTAAAAAGTACTTTATATTTCTTAGAAGTATTTTATTACAGCTTTAAGATTTTGTATTTAGGCCTTATACTCTAACAGCAGCCTTGCAGGTCCTTAAAAATTTAATCACTGTCATCTGTATCAATTTAGCTTAGCACTTTGTTTGAAGAAATGTATCAGATGTTGCTTACAGCTCCAGTTCAGCTGGCAAAGCAGTGTGCAAAGGGAAGTATACAGAATGGAGCGCTGCTATCCTGCAGCCATGTGAAGGTTTGTCTGTGCAAGGGGATGCTCTGCAATGGGCACCCCTCAATTGTTTCCTATGCCATGAAAGGAAAGAAGCAACCATCCTGTTTCCATTTGATTCAAGCTTAAAAGCATTATTATCCCCAAATAAATACGTTGATTTAAAGATTTAGTTGGAATAACAACTACATTTTGAATTTATGCACTACCTCGAACTGTATTTTCAAGCATAGATGAGCTTTAAGCACTCAGTGGCTGACTTTTAATTAGCACAGCTGACAGCACCATCCCAGAGCTGGTTTATCTTAATGTCAGAAGCTAAATTTCATTAAGTTTTCTGAGCAGCATAAGAAAATGCAAATAAGATAGAGCCCCTTAAAATGCTTGTGACCACTTCTGTCACTTTTATTGCAGATGTGATTTTCACCCATAATCCCATTGGTTTCCCCTCGTTGCTGTGTGTGTCGGCTGCGTTCCCAGCTTGGCACCATACCCACACGTTTCAGTGGTTCATCAGTACCTCGCCATGAGGATGGCAGAAGGTGACAGTTTTGTTTTGAGCAATGTACAGCCACAGCCCCAAGCCATCTTGAAGCTGGATGTAGTTGGAGGGTGCCAAATGCCTTTCCCAGCACAGCACCAAAACACCTCCTGCTGACACCACAGTCCTCCAGTCCTAGCGTCCACATGTTGCAGGCATTCAGGTTCCCTCAGCTTGTAAAATGAGCAAAATAAGCGTGTCTTTGCCTGACAGTGTGGTCGAGGACTCCTTTGTTTTCTGTGTTAATCAGCAAGTAGCAGCTGGTTTATGCAGCACCCTAAAGACTAGAGTGGCTGCAGTGACTCAGGCCATATGCAGAGCATACAACACTGCAGCAAAAGCAGGGCATTGCCCCAGCTTGGAAATTAAAGTCTACTGGTGACTTTCTGCAACTGGGAAACATGACTTTTCTCTTTAATTCTCTATCTGGATCTGGACCACAACTTATTTCTCTTTGCCAGTAAGCAATACTTACTGGCTTTAAAAAAAAAAAAAAATCAAGAAATACAGTGACAAATATCTCTTGATTTAGTAGGAAGTGGCAGATTCTTACTGACATTTCCCCACCTCACATGTACTGTTTTTTTCACTCTCAGGACTGCTGTGAAAGGCAATATCAAACTTTCGGAGCTGGCTCAGCTCCAGGGAATGACAGGGCCAGAAGGAAAATCTATTGTGGAGGATAAGGAGGGAGTTGTAGAGGAAATAAAGTCAGTTTATTATTAAAAAAAGAAGGTAGAAGGGCATAATGCGTTTATGTTCAACAGTGATTTTATTACAAATGTGATGCGCACTGACAGTACGTTAAATTTCGTTGTCAGCAGGGGACAACACGGAACAATTTGTGGCAAAAGGCAACAGATGCAATTCTGTCTGCAGCTTCACACATCTGCTTTGCGAGCCAGTGCTCCTCCTATAAGTCTCTAGGAGGGATCCAATAAAAATGATATAAAATTTTATTGTGTTAGTGGCACTAGTTATTAGAGTGAGGAGCCAGAGAGCTTACCCAAGGGCTGAACCTTTCCTGTGTTTTAGTGTAGAGTAAATGATGAGGCTGTTGCCAGTAACAGCAATACTACAGTGGGAGAAGGTAAATTCATTTTGGAGTGCTTAGCACGCTGCTGGGGATGGCTCAAAAGCAGAGTGGGAAAGCTAATAAAAGAGTAATAGCCACCAGCACATCAGGAAGAATAGAAATGAAATGTTGAGGCGGTATTTAAATAAAAATAACCTAGGACTTGACACTTGCGATGGCCAAGCATTGCAAATCCCCGATTCAGGACAGGGTCAACAATGAATGACAGAGAATGCTCAGACGAGATCAGGATGAAGGCTGGGGGTGATGCTGTGGAGCTGCAGCCTGCTCAGTGCTGAGCCACCCAGCTGCCTCTCTGCAGGGAAGAGCCTTCACAGTGGCCATCACCTCTGCCTGCGCTGCCTGGGGTGGATTGCTTCTGCCCTCTGAGGTGACAGAGCTGACAGGTGTTAGAGCTGGGACAGCTGAAGGAGGGGAGCCGCCATTTTGGGAGGGGTGAGGAGGCCTCAGCACAGGAACTGCCAGCCTGACAGGAAATGGCTGCCACTGCCCACCCTCAGGTCACGCCATCCTCTCCAGGGCCATCACTGACCAATTTGGGTTGCACTTTGACCCATCAGAGCAGTAGATTCTGCCATTTTGGTGTGCTTTCCTGGTATTTCATAACTAAGAAATCCCATGTAACAGCACCTTCTTTTACTGAGGTGTTCGGAGTGACAGACTTGAGAGCAATCATCACTATTCCCTCTCTTCTGCTTTCTCTGGGTTTTTATAGCACTGAGATGCTCCATAAAATCTTCCTGGATTACCTGAGCATAGGTCTTAACTGTGTCTTTGGGTATATCATTTTTATTAGCGGGATATTTTATCAGCAGATTAGGCAGCTCCAAGCACGTCTGAACAGCCTCTCTCACACCAGTATGGCAGTGTGGACAATGTGGTAAGGACAGTGTTTTCCTCTCTTGTCTCATATCCTTCATGAAATGTAAATAAGTACAACAATGTGAAACTTGTTCTTCTTTTAGTGTGTAAGATGATTATATTTGAAAATAAATCCACAGTAAAAAGTGACAAATTAAAAAAAAAAAAAAAAAAAAAGTCAGTACTTTAACCTGAAACAAAGTAATTCTATGTTTTAGAAATGAAAATTCTGTTTGAAGAACAACTCTGAAACATTTTACCCTGGTTTATTTTGTCAGAGACAGTGCATCACTAAGTTGTTGAAGTGACCTGTCGGAAATGTAGTTTCTCTGTGCAGGCTGACGTGTTTTACCAGTTGGTACTATAATAGTACAAATGCTTTTGTTTGGTCACTCAAGCCAAATAATGCAATACCAATTCACCTAACATGAGGCAGCGTTTTTTCAGCTCACTTCCTGAATGGAAACTAGCTGTATTGGAGAGAACAAAACCTTTGACTGCAAGGATCTTTTTCCAATGTAAATTTATTCCAGAGGGATGCTCCTGAGCCATTTTAAATTCCAGCCACAATTTCAAAAGTCCAATATTTTACAACCTCACTTGCTAGTGAGATCAAACATTGCTGCATCCCTGTTTTTTTGTTTGTTTGTTTGTTTGTTTTCTGAATAAAAAAATAATCAGAGCTGTAATGGAGAAAGCAAACTTTTCAACATTGATCTTCTGTTGGCCTGTTGGAAAAAGGATGGGGAAATGATTGCCAGGAAAATATATTATTGATTATTTTAGAATAAAATTAGCCAACAGGATAAATATAAAACAAGTCAGTATTTAAGAAAAATTTTGAGTTCTGTACAACTGCATAGGAAAAAGCCACTGGCAGGAAGATTGTGGTGGTAAATATGCTCAATAAATTTAGTGTTTCCTATGCAGTTGTGGCCCATTCCCTTATTTTTTCAATACATTGCACAATAAACTGGTAGTATAGCTCTGGAAAGCAGCTTACGTGACAGGCTACCTGAAGAAACATAGAAAGTAAGTGGCACTCACAGAATAAGGACCCCAAGTCCTTACTGGCTAAGGTTTTGAGCCTTAAAACAGAAGGGAAGTAAAAAGAAAAAAATACAGTGGAAAAAAAAAAGGGGGGGGAGGCATTGGAACCTTATGTTTTTGAATTAGTATTTGGTCTGTTCTGACCGAGGCTCTGTTTGCTAATTGCTGGGGATGATCCAGCTGGAGCATTTGGATGCCCTTAGCACATCAGGGCATTCTTATTCAGTAATGCGGAACAGATTACTGGTAGGCTACAGGTTCAGATAAATACAACTGGCATAATTTTCAGCTAGTATAAACTTATGTTGCCTTACTTAGATAACTGAGTTCATGGATTTATGAGATGATGACTGTTTATTTTCACTTTGTACTAGAAATCAAGCTGAAAATTAGGTTAACAATTCTGAATGGGTCTTTTTTTTCCCTCAGCTTCCAGTCATTCATTCATGCCTGAACAAATGTTTTCTTTGATCAAGGGACTGTATCAGAACAAAGTGTATTCTTTTCAAATTTGCTTTGTGATTCTGAAATCACTCTCACATCAGTTTACAGTTTTCATGGTTCAGGGACACCCCCGCAGAAAAACACTTGATGGGGCATCTTGCAGAAATCCAGTTAGCAGAAAGCAATATAATGAATAAGCCTATTTTGGAGACCATAAAGTGCTATCATCCATAAGAATAATCCTGAATAAACTGTCTGATGCCCTAAAGCCCAGACTGTTCACAGTGAAGAACATGCATATATTAAATTAAAGTTATGATATATACATATATATTTTTAACTCTGTTAAATGCATCAAATCCGGTGCTTACTTTACCTACTGTCAGCATAAGGCTTCAGGCATCCTTGTAATGTAATGGCCACGTTTAACTCCATCAGCTATTGTTCTGTTGCAGATGACAGCACAGCTTTGCATTAATATCAAGTGATTATTAACAACGCTAATACATTCATTTGTAGAGCAAGGGGTTATCATTTGTGAATTGTGTAGTCAGAGTATTTTCTACACTTCACTGACTAATGTCATATTTGGAAACAGCTGGCCAATGGTGTGTCGGAAGTGAAAACAAGTATTTTATGTCTGTATTAAGTTCAGCCCTTGTGGTTTTTCAGCTTGGATCCTGAACCATAGCTTTATAGCTGGACCATAGCTTAATAACCAAGGGATTAACAGAAAACACATTCTGCATGTGCACTTGCACACAATATGGCTGATCTTCTGGAGATAATAAATTAAGCTCAAGAGTTGCAGGGGAGCTCTATGTTAATGGGGAAAACCAAATTTCCAAACATGTTTGATATTTTCATTTTCTTCCTGCATTTTTATGGCAACCAAAAGTCTCAAGTTCCTGATGAAAACAGGGAAACAGCAACTAGAAGAAGTTATATCTGAAATTCATTTCTCCCATTCTCTCTTTGACTAACCTATTCTGTATATTACTCCTATTGAAGTTTAGTGATGCACGTAGCATCTCAAACCCATGCAGCAAAGAACATTAAAACAATGATGGAAATGTTTCAAAATAGCCTCATCTGGAGACCCTCCTGCAGACTGTGTATTACAACCTGATGTGTAAATCCTGCACTCTGCCTTTTTACAGGTATCAGAAGACAGTGAGTGATGGATGGATTTACTTGACCCAAAGAGAAAATGCTGCTCTGCCAAAATCAATGAGAAACTTTCTGATGACTACAGCAGGACCAAAAATTTGACTCAGGTGATTTTTTGTTGCCCACATAAACAATTCCACTGTGTGTAAGGAAGCCAGAATCTCCCTTTCTTCATTCCTGCCTTACTAGGCTCATCCAGATGGATCAAGAGGAAATGATAGCCTAAAACCAATCAGTGGGGCAGAGCCAGGTTTCAGAACTTAAACAAGATAGGGAACATTTCAAAACACACACACACACGCACACAAATTAATTTCTCAATGATTTTGTAAAACAGACTCAGGTGTCATTACATAAGTGGTATGTCATAAATGTGTTAAAGCAATGCGGATTCCTTCCCTGTAGCAAAATGGCCTCAAAGACCAGCAAAAGTTTCTTTCCTATTTCATAGAACTGTGCTGTAATTGGTATGAATGCTAAATTGTACTGTGTATAGTATAAGGCCATATTGCAAAAGTCTGGTGGCTTATGTGAGCCACAAATTGCTCCCAGGTAAAAGAGTATTGCAAAGATAGACCATTAAAATCACCCAAACTTAGTGAGGAAATGGAGAAAGCTATGCTTTCTGATATAGAGAAGTTCATATCACAAGCCAGCTGCCTGATTATAAATTGTTTACACTTTTAAATTGATGGTTATTTTAGGTGATGTTTCTTTTTGTATGATGCAGTCACTACAAGAAGGAGAACGTTAATTCTCAGAACATTTATACACTACTTATACAAAATATATTAAGGCCAAGAAGGAGAGTTTTCAAAAACAGCAGACTGACTTAAGCTAAGACAACTCATGATAGTAAGCCCTTTTAATAGCCTTTGAAAATAACAACCAAAGGTTGGGTTTTTTTTGTTTGGTTTTTTTTTGCTCTAAGCACAGACAAGAGCACCAACATGACAGAGCACGGGTGTCCAACCCTTTGGCTTGCCAGGTTGTCCTGCTCTGCCAAGAGATGTAGCTTTGGTGACAAAGCTCAACTTAAGGAACTAGAAAGGCTGTAAAATGAAGTAATAAAGAACCAGAGGAGTTGTTTGGCATCTGAGAAGCATATTTAGGAATAATAGTTGCAGACTTCCATGTCAAAATCCCATGTAGTACCATCAGCACACACAACCATGTTCATTGGTGGGTACCTCCATCACGGTCACCTTGTGTGGCTGAGGGACAGTTCCACGCCTACCAAATTGACGCCTTTAAAAGCCTCCCTCTGGTCTCTGGATTTGGTTCCCTATCTGTTTATTTATATTCCTCTGTGGTTATCAGTGCTCACCAGGACAGACATTGTTACAAGAAACCAGAGAGACAGGTAGGTATTCTGGTTAGCACATTGATGAATGGGACAAAATTGGTAAGCCTGCTGCTTCCAAGGGCATGTAGTTTGGAGATGGGACACTCAGCTCCTACAAATGGTTTCCTAAATGTTTCTTAAAAATCCCCTGTCTAAAATGGTAAGATCTGTCAAAGTTCTCTGGGATTTATAGCAGCTTAATAACCATAATAAATGACTGTATTAACACTGAGAGAACAGGCGTAGGGTAATTCATTGATTTTTTTAAAAGTCAGATAAAAATGAACAGTAGAAGGAAAACATCCATATTAACCCTGTGGGAGCTCCAGTATTAATTGGCACATAATCAGGTACAGCTGCTAATAGTCATGCATCATGCAGCTCTTTAAATCAACACATACAGTACTGCCAATACAGTCTTAAGAGCTAGAGATTAGGGAGTATGCAAATATTCTTTGAAATCCTGTTCAGATTGCTGGGTGAAAGTCATATTTTCTTATTAAGCTTACAAGCGGCTAAACCTAGGTTCTGTTTTTGTCAAGATCAGATAATGTTTGAATTCCCTTTTATTCTGTAAGCCATCTCTTCCCCTACTTGTCTGTAACTGAATTATATATCAGAAGATGCTTTTTTTTTTTCCCTGTGTTGAGTATCTTGATAATGCCAGTCTTCAGAGCATCTAGTTTTGATGGGATATTCTGCAGTTTCTTTGTGGTATCTTATTTTGCTGGATATTGTTGTCTTCTGGAGAAACAACATAGCTTGCTGGAGCTACTACTGGGCTGTACAGCACCCGGCAAATTCAGATATGAAAGTAAATGTAAGAATACACATTGAATGTAGAGCAACAAAGAATTAAGCTCTTGATTACAACCTTGGAAGCAGTGACACACGTAGGAAAAAAAAAAAAAAGAAAAAACACTCCAAAGATTTAAGAAACCTACAGTGACTAACAACAATCGCGTTTGAGCGATGTTTTTTCTTTCAAGCTATCAAAGTCAAAAGGCAATTCAGCAGAATTCTCTCCATAGGGCTGGCTTTCTGAGCACGCTGTCATTCTGGGGTTTCCATTAACCTTAATATTCATAGGGATCCTTAATTATATTAAATGCAAACAAAGCTCCACAGGCCTCTCCGTTTCTGTACTCGCTTAGGGTCTCTTGCTCTCCTGCAGATTTGACGTGGCTGTTACATGTTCACATAAGCATTAATGAGGTATCTTTAACATGAAGTTTGACAGCTCTGCTTTGTGGGAAAAGTTGTCGGAGTACTGAGCCTTTCCTGTTCTTCTTAGGTCAGCTGAATTGCATTTAGAAACGTTTGTGTATTTTTTTAATCCTTTAAGTCTGCTTGTGCAACACTTGTGTCTTCATGATGTTTTTACAGTGACCATGGAAGGCATTTTGCAATGTTAGTCATTTTAGGGTTCGTTCTGCCAAACATAAATATCTCAGGGTATTTATGACATTGCTTTAAGAATGGCTTTTGAGATGCATGGAACACCATTTCTTGCAATCAGTTAAAGCTGTGACAATTTTCATGTGTGCCTTTACAAAGCTAATCAGCAGCTGCATTTGTTACTTATCCCAAAATACTGTTCTCCTTCTTGGCTGTGTTCCTCTTATGAATATTCATAAATGTGATATGAATTAAGTGTGAGAAATGCGCTCTCTTATTTGAGGTGTTTCCTTCTGTTCATGTCTGTAGCATGCTGACTTTCTGATCTTCCTAAAGAAAAAGATAAATGAGTAAATAGAGAGACGTGTAAAAGCTAGTCCTGGGTGTTGCCTGGCGACTAATAGCTGTCAGAGTCAAATTAGCCAAGCTGCTCTGGAGACACAGGTGGTTAGCAAATAGGGACCTCAGAAACGGGAAAGAGCAAGGAGGAGGGATTAGCTGGATTCAGAAGAGGAGGCAAAGGTGGAACCCTTAGAGAGATGTGGGGTAAAGTTCCTGAGCTCATCTGTGCTGGTTTTATTTGTCGATGCCTTTTTCGTTACAGTAAGAAATAGGTGGTGGTGGTGGTTTTTTTGTTTGGTTTTGTTTTTTAAATGCTCTCATTTTTGTCTGTGGCTGACCCTATAGTTTGTGATCTCTGGTAGATGCGTGAAGGATTTGAACATTGGTTTTGTCAGTTTATTCCAAATGCGTTACTTGCTTGAGTAGAGCTTGCTCTGTTTTGTGCATTTCAAAGGTACACACAGTAAAGAGTGTGTGGAGTGAAATCAAAAGCGATGAAAGTTCCCATCTCCACACAGTTTTTCCATTTCCAGTACAACATGCAGATGTAGTACCTAGGGACATGGTTTAGTAGGCAATATTGCTGGTAGGTGAATAGTTGGACTAGATGATCTTAGAGGTCCTTTCCAACCCTAATGATTCCATGATAAGGTAGGTTTTACAGAACCTCATGCTGAGGTTGTTTATTAGGTGTGGTAGTTGTTTGTGATTCTCTACAAGCTTATTTGGAAAAAAAACCAGTAGAGAATCCCTGTACCTTATAAGACAGGCTTGGAAACCTCTTCTCCTTTTACTAGAAAGGATGTATGTACTTACAGTGGAAATGCTAAGTCACAGCTTGAACCAGTGATTGAGCACCTGGTGGGAAGGCAGGGCCAACCCAGGGGAGCACAGGTGCAAGCAATGTTCCTGAGTGACCAGAAGGGGTGGAGCCAGGATCCACCTCATTTAAGAGTTGGCAGTGGAGGCAAAGGAATCTCTCTGGAGTTCCTTGTATGCTTGTGGCCTCCTGAAGGTAAGCAGCTTTTCTCCTTTATTTTCATGCCCACAACTGCTGCATTTGAGCAGATCCTTGCTTGCTGTAGCCTGGGACCTTGCTGCTGTGCTGTTGTTGCTGTGCTTTCCATTGTGTTGCACTACTTAACTCTGTTTTGCAGTCTGCTAATAGTGCCATTTCCTTTTTGAAATATGTGATAGCTTCTTACTTGTTTACATAATGATTCTATGTAAATGCTTTTCTTTTTTTCCTCCAAACAAGAAAACAGGAAAGTGGCTTGTCATTAGAAGGGAAAATAAATATGAGGGAAACAGTACAGAGCTAGGAAAATCAAGGGGGAATGAGAATAGAGTGTAAAAGAGTTACTGAAAACATGGAATGAGAAAGTGTGTGGAGAAAATTTTCCTAAGCTTCTGATTGCACTTTAAGTTCTGCTTCAACGGTTCCTTATGTTTTTAAAATGGTTTTGCTTAGCTTGTGTTTCAAGCTGATTGATTTATGCTTATTTTTCACTTTCGAAAAGTGCTATGCGAAATAAATATACCGTACCAAAACTACAACACAAATCAACTATGAGGTACTGCTAGTGATCTCGCAATAAAGCAAAGCGTGGGTTATTTTTCCATATCTCTTTTGATTCAATGTGAAGCCAGCATTAACCTTTCACCATATGTGAAGAACAAGAAGTGCTCAATACAAAACAGCCTACTACCAAGGAGTATTATTTTCATTTTTTCTAAAGATAAGAACATAATAGTATTATTCTTCCATGTTTTTATTTTTTTAAACTTTAGTCTATGTTGTTTGTGGGGAAAAAAAAATCCCTAAATGTTTTTTCTTTTTGCAATTTTAGAATTAGCAAGATCTTAATGCCTGATTGTCTTTGGAGTCTCTGGATGCTTCTGAAGATGCACATTGTGAATTCTTTTGGTTTTTCTGAAGGTAAGAATGGCTACCATGCTTCCTTTCAGATAGGAGGAGAAACCACGGGGCTTCAGGGGATTTCCCTGAGTCTGTGCTTTGAGTGCTTTCAAGTTGCCCTGTATGAAGAAGGGCTGTAATTGCTCAAAAGCCCAAATTTAGTGTTGCTTTTAAGCGGTTAGGCCTCTTTACCTCTGAACTGCTTTAGTGGTTTTTGAAGTATCTTACTGCAGTTAAACGCGCTGCAATTGAAGATGAACGTTTTAAGTGAAGGATTAAAGTTTGTGGGTTCTTTTTCCCAAGAACTTAATATACTTAGTAAAGATGTGAGCCATGGTTGATATTGGTGATGCTTTGAAAAGATGAGAAGCTTAGTGTATTTAAGGCCTCTGTACTTCACATAGGTTCAGAAATGGGGACCATGTTGAAGATAATTAATTCCAGTCCCGTCACAAAATCTTGGGAGACCAGTATTGAATGTTAAAGCAATAGATATAATATGAACCCAAAGCATCATTGGAAGCTACAGAAGTTGATGTCTATTTAAAATTTTTCTATTGAATGTTGCAACAAGTTCACTGTTGGAATGTGTGTGCCTGTGGGTCGGACTGCCTGGTAACTCTGACAGGGAACTTGATCATGCTCTATATGTACTTTTCTGTAACCAATGAAAAGTGAGCATTTGCTCTGTACTCATCTTGCTACCCAGAAACTGTATTTCTGATTTAGCTTTAAGTCATTCTAGAAGAGAGAAATTATAACTTTCTTCTGCCTGCCAATGGAAACCTCAGTATGAATCCACTTGGAAGGTCAAGGGGAGGATGATCAATAAAATCTGTTTTCTGTTACTACAGATGCAAAGTAGACAATGTTTGCTTTTGCTTGCTGTCCCTGAGCTAGTGGCCCTTTTCCTGGCATGTAGCTTTCTACTAAGTCCGGTTTGCACTTGTGCAAAGAAGCAACAAGTGCATGAAGAGCTGGGGGGGGCGGGGCGGCAAGGGCTCGGGTGTCATATCCAAACCAGAAGAAGGATTCTGGGCTCACCTGGGGTGAGGAAGGAAATCAAATGTATCACGTTGGCTGATCTTATTCTGGGAATGAGGTGGTGAAGTGACAAAAATGTTGCAAGTCGCATGTTGATAGGAAAACTGTATTTGTAGCTTCAGCAGGGGGAGTGAAGAAGAGATGGTGGTAAGTCTACAGTTCATAGGGAGGCCCAAATAAAAAGCTGTAAACTGGAATTAGAGACTGCTGGTCAGCAGCCTGTGGCATATAAAATAAGGATATATGTTTTCATGAGAGTTTCTGACAGGTGTGCTGACTTGAGAGATGATCTTGATGAAAGGAAAATGGCCGAGGAACTTTCTTCTCTTGGTTCCATGTTATTCTTTCTGTCTCAGTTCCACCTCACATAGCATGCTATGTTAATCATTCGGACAGCACCATTTTCCTAGCACCTACCAACCTGCGAGTCTCTCTTTCCACCTGCTTTTTAGAGATTAGTTTCATGTTATGATCTGCCAAAGTAACCTATCTAACACCTAGCTGCTGCAATTGCAGTAGCAGTTTCACGTTGCAGACAATCCCATCAGAGCCGGAAATTGTTTCCTTTATGTGAGTGGCAAGGCAATTACTGAGCTGAGTGACATGGGTAGAGGAGTGCATTTACACTAGAAGCTATTGCTACGGCAGAAACTTCTGGCAGGAAAGCTGTGACTGACTGACATCCTTTGGCTTATTATTATGGGCCTTGCATAAATGAAGTAGAAGCAATGGCTGTTACTGCACTTCTAATCAACGAAGTGTTATGCCAGTAATTAGGTTTCCACTAACTCGCATCTCCTTTCTAGCATTAATTGGTGGAAGATATGCAGATTGCCGGTTAATAATAGAACAGTTATAGTTCTGTAATCACTTTCTTGATGTTCATCAATTTGTCTGATTGCTTGTATGGCAAACATTTGATCCTGTATGTGTCTATTTAGCCATCAGATGCTTTTATAAACCTCATTGTTTATCGAGTTAGTGACATCTTAAAGTGCTGAAACTTGCTGAGCCTAATAGCAGCAAATATAGAACTTTGCAATATACACAGAGTGGGTCCTTTCAAAGAAAGCTCCAGATTGTCCAAACCCCATATGGATGTCAGGGATGGGAACAGCGCGAGCTGTGTGCTGAACCTATTTTAAACTCCCACTCGTGATTTCCAAATACAGCACTCTGTCAGAGAGCAGGCAGAGAGAATTTTTGGAACTACAGTGCTCACGTAAACAAAAGCTTCAGAAATCTGGTTTGGCAAAAACAATTATTATATTACCTGCTTGTGGTGATAAAACTAAAATTGGAGCCTTATGGACTGATGTAATTAGATGTAGATCATGTGTCTAATATTTCCTGCCCAAAGAAGCCAGAAAGCAGAGATTGTTTTTCTTCTGCAAAAAGGGATGTAGAACTCTGGGAGGGGTGTAAATATTCATTTATTACATAGTGACAGATGCATTCTGTTATTCAGTGTCCCTTGCAGGCTGTTTTATGGCCCTGGTGCCCACAAAAGCCAAACCTGAATGAATTTTCCCCAACCTTTTGGTAGGTGTTGCTTACTTGAAATCAGCTCTGCATTAACTCAGCTTACAGTTTGTTCTGCTCATACCCATTTGCAGCTGTCTGGAAGATGCCATCTGGCCATACATTAACAAACTGTTAAGTCTGTGCTTGAGCTAGGGACCAAACGTCTATATCCACCATGCCTGACTTTTAGTTAGTATATCAGCCTGCTACTGATGCTATGTAGTTGCAAACCTGTCCTCAGAATTTTTGTAAAATGAGAGAGAAGTTATTCCAGTAGAGAGGGAGAGACAGCCAATCCTTTTGCAAAATAAGCTGTGTTATTAGGCTTAGCTAAGCTACTTTTTGCACCTGTTGGGAGGAAAAAGTATGTGGGAACAATCATAGCACAGGGCTGTCAACAAAGAATTCAACAGAAATCCACAAGTATGTTTGATTCTATGCTAAAATGAAATACTATCTCATTTTTCATGACAACTGACTTCAGATTTATACGTGAGGCCTCTAGATCTGAGTTCATTCAGTGGCCATCATATACAGGAGTCAGCTGGTTTGAGATCTTGTGCCTTTATGATATGATAAGATTTCTGAATGCTGCCCTCCAGCCTCCATATCCAGTAGGTAAAAGAACAACTTGTTTGATTTTGAAATATATTTATACCAGATAAGACGTAAGTTTATGGAGTTGTTTTTTAATCAGTTCCTTGCAATGCCCTTTGCTGGAGGGGGTAAGAGGAAAATCAGGTAGCTGAGGACAGAAAACTAGACTTGAAATAAGAAGCCATGACACTGTCGGAGTCTGCTTTTTCTGCTCTGCATTAATCTCTTTGCTGGAAAGAGTCACACAAATAAAATTTGTTTGAATTTCTGCTTGAATTTGCACCACTAGGCAAAATTAGAATATACCATATTAAATAATGGATTGGTAGTAGGTTTAGAGAGGACTCTTCCTTTAGTGCCAGCTGCTTGCCAGTAGCTCGCAATCAAGTTTGTAACCAGTTTAAGTACCTGCTGACATTTTCTTCTTTTTTGGAGGTACTCTGTGTGGGTGGGATGGTAATCTGACAACGTGATGTAAGGGAGATTCCCTTGTGCAAGTTGTGCTTTGATACATCAGGAGTAATGCCTTTCAAAAGCTGAAGTCCACTTCCATGTTGTGTTGTATCCTACCTGCTTCTCTGCCCACTTGCCTAACGCTTCTGTTTTTTCAGCTGACACTTGATTGAATGTGGTTAGGTAGGTACATGTTTTGTGTGGGTACTCTTCTTCAAAAGCACTTGAGTCTGGCACACAAAAGCAAATGTATAGAAAGCATGAACTACAAGCAACAACTCAGTCACTCAGAAGAATGCACAGGAAATACTGACAACATACTTCAGATAGACCTGAGAGAGATAGTTACTAGGTTTGTTTGTGTTTCACATTTTATTTAATCTTTTCTTGAATAAAGGAAAGTGACAGGAACCTCCAGGCTATCTTTGGAAAGGCTTCCAACTATGGGATGCTGCTTATTCTAACTTTATTTGAAATAGCTGCTTACTTTCCAAAAAAAAAAAGATTTTTCAGAATACAAACTGGACATGAAGATTTATATCTTAACTGCGATTTCATCTGTCACATTAGTATACTCCTGTAGTGTTTGAATAGTGGAAGTACAAAAGAGAGAGTTTCTGAATAAATTGGTAGGGAGAATGCACGTCTTGAACTTCAGAAAGGAAAGTGACATCCAAGGACCTAATGGTGCTTCCCTGTCCTTAACACTGGCAGTCTTGAAGTCTTTCCAAAACTTTTTTGCATCTTTTCTGCTGTAATTCAAGTTTCTTCCTTCTCTGATCCACCATTCTGGTCTCCATCTTTTGGCAGTTGTTCTTTATTTGAAGAGTATTGCTATCTTTTCCCTCACTTTTTTTTCTTCATGTTCATGAAATCCAGTTCTGTAGCTTGTGTTTTCTAGGTCTGATTATTTTCCTGACTCTCCTTTTGCATTCTGTCCAGTTGAGCTATGTTCCTCTCCAAGTAGGCGAGCCCAGGATTGTAATACTTGAATCCAGAGCTATTATCTTAAGAGATTGGTTGCAAGAATGTGTATCCATTTATAAAGAGACTTAAATCTCTGCTTAGGTGAAATTCATATGTTTGTCTAACAGCTTTTGATCTGAAGTTAAGCCCATGGCTGTGCACATGTTGTGTAGAGTTAGATGATGCTGAATGGTGTTTCCAGAGCTTGTTTTACCAGCGCTGTCGTTCCTGTAAGATCACGGTGTCTGAAATTTTTGTGGTCTCTAAAGTAATATCCTTAAAGATAGAAAAGAACTATTATCTTCTCAGAGGTGAAGTATCAGCTTCCCATGTAACTTAAAGATAGCAGAATTAGTTCCCAGTATTGTCAGGGCGAGAGACCACTACCTTAAGAGGACAGTTCAGCCTGCTTGCTAGGATTTATAAAAGGAGCCTTGAATTACAGTCCTAGCTGAAGTATGCCACTGTTATCTTAAAGAAAAACAAAGAGAAATGACTGCCGATTCTCAGTGCCTCAAACATTGGGAAAATTTGCAGTTCACATTACCAGACTGTCTTTATTGCACTAAATCAAAGCGAACTGTGATTTAAGCAATAATCTTTTAATGTAGTGATGCTCCATAAAATGACCATAGAAAATGAATCTCATCTAGCCATGGAATGAGTTGTGTGGTAGCTCTTCTGCTGGACATCGTGGAACTGGTTATCCATGGTGGAAACTTCTAATTTGGGGGGGGGGATAAGCTGTTAACGCTGAGAATTTTCATTATTATGAGTGGCACTATACTGAAAGCACTGGGGAGCTTAAAACTCATATTCATAATGTGCAGAACTGCATAACTACTAAAAAGCAACAAAAACAACAACAAAAAAACCCTACCACCTTTGACTGGTAACATCTGCCCATAAATTCTTGAGCCAGCAGCTTGAGCATCTTCTCTCTGTTTCTTCTCTATGCTTGCATTTAGCTGATAAGATACAGTTCATTTGTCATGGATCCAAACCAGCCTACCATATGTTTATAAAGTCTTTTCCCACTCATCTCTGGTACAAGAACAAGCTGCGTGCGCCATGTTCTGGTTGAGGTAGGAAACATCCCTATGAAATGTATGTGCTAAGACAGAACTGACTGTTGATGAAGATGTCAGCACTGACTACAAAACGTTGGCCTGTATATTTCTGGCATCTCCAAATTATGCCTAAACACCTTCAGATTCCCTCCAGATGTAAGATGCTCTATAAATATTAACTATCCATGCAAATCCTCAGAAACTAATAAAAAAGATACTTATCCTTCCCTTTTGTTTCCAGGTTTTCCACTTTCTTTCTGATTAGCTGGATTACTTTTTCCTATGTGACAGCTGTTTTACCACGTGGCTACCTAGCAGTTCAAAGGAAAAAGATGATTCTTTTAAATTTGAGGACATACTAAGAATTGTCTCCATCCAGAGCGTCATTTTCCTTCACTTTTTGTTACGCTGAGGTGCTGACACAGGTGTTACTAATTGCCAAAAGGACATGCTTGTTTTATTAGGTAATTGAGCTCTTTCTGTTGTTGTACCACTAGGTATGTATGTATTTCCTCATGATGCTCCTCAGGTATCCCATCGCTGATGGATGTTTTATTTTCCAACTGTTACTGAAATTGTCATTCTGATTGGATTGTCATCCTGACTGGCTGTTGAGCATCCTGGAAGTGAGCTTTTCTTGCTTTTGGTCATTTTGGAGGTAATCTTGGAGGTTTACTGGCATATAGGACTAGTGCAGTGTCGTAGCTCAGGCGTGAACAGATTCACGGGAAGTGGTTTTCCAGGCAAGAGTCCACTGAAAGACAGTATAGCATGGGCTGGATATAATGCTTTCTTATTCCAGTAGCGTATCTGTTGAATGCTTCGTATCTGTTAGATGATTCGTGTCTTCAGATCTCTGGACAAAAAGCTGGAATCTGTAGCCATTTCCCTAGCGTGTAACATCGCTTTCCGTAGGTAATGAGGAGGCTGCACTTCCTCAGGCTGTATTTCAGCAGAAACCTGCTTTACAACTTAAGAATAGCTACAAAAGCCATAGATGGGGGAGAAGTGAAGTATTTCTTTACTATAAAGAAGAGGAATTCATTTCCCCATTAAAGTAAACTTCTGTCCCCAATTGTTCTCTGCATCTCCCTGACAGGAAACTCCTTAAAATTAGTGATTTTCCTGATATTAGGGGAAAATGCAGCATTAAGGAGCAGTAGTTTGTGTACTGCTGTTGTTACTTAAGTATAAAGATAGAGACTGAGATGGAAGATGCCCAGAAGAGAAGATTCCCTGTATGCAACTTGAAGTAATCAGTTTTAGTTACTGATAGACCAAGAGAATTTTATTGGAATGATTGTGCTTTGTTGTTTTGTATGAAATAAACTTAATCCCTTTTGCAAAAGAATGTTTCCCAGACTACTCTGTGTCTCCAGGACCTCCAAAGGATGACATCTTTCTTTTTGCAGTCACATAAGTTAATCAAGAAAACTTGCTATAGCTGCTTGTTTTTGCAAAAGTTTTCATTCCTGTTATCACAAAATGTACCCTAGCAGTTTGCACTTTAGTCTGTTTTTTCCTTACATCCCTAAATAACTCTGTCATTCATGATGCAGCTTTGTAAATCCGGTAACTTTTGAATGTTTACTATTCTGCATTGAGAGAGGACAAAGACCTCATTCAGCAGAAGTTTAGTTATTCCACTACAGAATGATGATTGCACCACATATTAACTATTAGCTGGCAACTAGCCTTTTTATTAATAAAAACAGTTTTTCTTTTATATAAGAGATATCCAAGTACTATAATAGCTTCTTCCCTCCTTTCTCCATCTCCTCTCAAAAAGAAAGGGGGGAAAAAAAGGGAAATGTTTATAACCTTTAGATTCTGGATAATAAGTGGTGTGTATGGAGCGTGTGTCTAGCCTAAAATCTACTGAGATCAGAGGACTACTTCTATTAACATCAGTAGGTATCACAATCATTAATTCCTATTTAAGCATACACCAAAAAAGGCTATGAGCTTTTGCGTGCTGCATTTCAGTGGTGTGTGCCAGGTCTCCTGTCCTTCAGATAGGCCCTTGTTGTGTCCTCAGCTTCATCAGTGATGTGTCTGCCTTTCAAGGCTGTTGCACCTTGTTGTAAAATAACGGTACCCTCAAGGCATCCTAACTCTGTCAGTACAGAGCCAAAAGAAAAAGGACAAAAATAGGTACCTTTTAAGTCAAACCAAATGCTAAGAGGATAAATGTGTGCTCTTTCAGTGTTTGTCTCTTCTTATGTCTAAAATACTTAGGACATTTAAAAAATAGAGCTGACCTGGATTATTTTTCAGGTAACAGATTTATAAATCTGCTTACAACTGTTTCACTGTCTTTTCCCTCCCACTTGATTTATTCATAGTTTCCTGGTCATATTTTTAGCTTGTACTTAATCTCACATTCACATCCCTATGTGAATGAACTGATTAAACTGTGGCATACAGAAAAAATATTTGTTCGAGGCTTAGCTTTCCTTTCCTGCCTGCTTGTCTGAACAAATACAGCCTGATGTTCTATCCTGCCAAAGAATGTAATAAAAAAAAAATGGAGAATGGAAAATAAATTATACTTCAGCTTTTTTTAGTAATTTTTCTGAAGTTTTCCTTTTACTTGCATGTGTCCAGTATGTTTGAGTAGTGTTGAATCCCAGGATTTGCAGTTTAACTATCCCCCATTGCTTACATGGGCAAAGCTGGCCCTTAGCTGTTTGGCATTATGAAAGAGATGAAGACTGACTTGTTTTCCTCTAGAATTAATCCAGTGCCAGTCACAATTTCTGAGAACTCATCTCTCCTGATAGCCTTAGTGATGGAGCAGTGTTCAAGAGCAGGCTCAGCTAGCATTATGGAGGTGCACATCAACTGTAAATCCTATGTATTGAAATGCCACATTTATGCAGACAGTGACATAAAGGAGGGCAGATTTTGCCTTTAACTCCAATACCAGATATGGTTTGTAAATCCAGCTTTTTTTATGGTGTGAACTATAAAATAATGAAAACACACTGAATGGAGCTGAAATGTATGAAAGGTCTTATCATATTAAAGAAATGGTGGTGAAGTGCAAGAATGTTATGTAGCATGTTGTTTGTCAGTGAAAGGTATCTAAAGGATAAGGAAGGATTCTGCTTCTCCTTCTCTGCTTCTTCATTTCTACTAGGAGTTGTAGAATCTGAATTAACTCCTCCATAAACTTGTTCCCTTTGCCTGGAAGCAGCACTGGAGGTTGTACTTTTGATAGATAAAAGGAGATGGTTAGGTTATCATCAGTCAGGTGGGGAAGGAAGTACTGCCGCTGGAACATCCTCTCTTTGGAACAGAGCTCCTTCAGGATGTTGTCAATTTAAAAGTCCTTTTTTGTTTCTTTTCTGCAGGCCTTTAGATGTTTCCATGTTGATGGCATTTTTTCTCTCAAGTCCTTGAGCTGCTAAGTGTTCTATCTCAAGAATCCCATATTTGCCTACGATCTTACCTTCCTTGAGTGACTGTCTCCATTTGTTTGTCACAGCTCATTTTCACAACTTAGTAATTTTCTCAGAAGTTTCAGTCAAGGTTACACAGCTGTGCTTTATCAACTGGCCTTGGATCACAGACAGCTGAACCCTTGGGATTATCACCAGCAAAAATGAATACAAGAAGTTAACTCATCTGTTTTGGTTCTGTTGAAAAACAAGTGGTTTGGGATGAACCTGTGGAGGAGTGCTCTCTTTGCTAATCATGTAGCACCAAAGTTCTAGTCTGAATAAATCTAAGTCATTTCAAGAAGGATCTTTTTAATGTTAATTACTCCTGAGAATTTCTGGTGAAAGGATGCCTGTAGAACACAGAAGGTGACAGTCAAGTCATGAAAATCCAATTGATTTGTGTCCCCTTACTCTTGTTCTTTTCACTGGCAACAATATATCTTTAAAGAAATGAACTGGGAAATGCTGTTCTGTCTCACTCTGAAGCTGCTGGGAAAGTCTGGGCTGAGATACAGGAGGACCTACAGCAATGTTTAGACATGACCACATCCTCAGATTAATTTACAAAATGTAGCTAATTAGCATGACAGCTTTTTTACTTGCTTTTTTTCCCCCGTAGCTTCTATTTGCAGAAGTCCATGGCTAATAAAACTGTCAATTTTCTTTTACTTCAATAAAAGGTCACCTCACAACAACAGCCCTGTGCCTTCTAACAGCTAGTGCCTTTATTAATATTTAAAATGTACACAGTGATATTTTCAAAAGGTCAGGCTTTTAAAAGACATAAAATGTCATCCCTAATTCTTCTTACTCCTAGCCTTTTTCTCCACTTTCTCTTCCTCATCCACCATTTAATGTTCTATTTTAGATACAGTATTTAGCATGGCTTGTGTTAAATCAGATAAACATGAAGTGCTTCCCTGTTGCATAGGGAAAAAATAAATTTGTCACTGATTCAAAGTCCAACTTACAAAAGTAGCTTTCAGTTCTGATTCTACTATGGATTCCCTTGAGTTAAATGAGTCATTTGTTCCATCAGTTCTTGATTCGGCAACACTTTTAAGCTAGTGCCTAACTTTGAGAAGGTAGGGTCACACTATGTAGCAGTCAGAGTTAATGTTTGCCCTTGTTCTAAGAAGTCTAAAAGGATCACCCTTTTCCTTTCCCAAAAGACAGCATGCATCGATTTACCTGCTGAGGGTTGCATTTTGAACTTCTTCTTTGATGGGAAATTTACGTGATGCCATTCCATGGACTGATGTTTTGACTCTGGCTTGTAGTGATGTTATCACATCTTGTCACTGGTGATGATGTGAACCAGGAAACTGTCACTTTCAGTCTCGTATTGGCTCTAGAGGTCCTGACAAATTTGCATATGGTATTCTTTCTATTCCTGTGTGAACGCTCATGGGACTCACCTCATGCAAACTTTGTGACATTCCAAAATTGCCCCCGTCATTTACAACACATTGAAGCTGCTGTTCAGCTCTCTACACACTTCCCTGGTTGTAGTTTGATGATCTGAGTGGATGAGCTGATAGAGATGCTGTTTTGTAGTGTGACAGCTGTGCATGGCAATCCAGAACACAGCTTATCTTTCACGTCGTTGTTGATGCTGTTAAAACACACCACCACCTCTCTGTGCTGACATCTGCTGTTTGGTCTCCAGAAATGTACAGCAAGCATTAATGAATGTCCATAGATGTGATTTTTTCTTTCTTTTTGCATTTTCTTCATGCATACTTCCTTTCCAGGTGGCATTTTGTCAGACTGTCCCCCTGCTGCTATCTGTTGCACAGCAACAAATATAATGGAATATTGGCAGTAAGGTTCAACATCTGTTGCTGTACAACCAACATCTGTCTCTGATGTTGTGGGCCGAAATAATAATACAGGAGGCATTACTTTTGGAGCAGTGCTTCTGATCTTTGTATACAGGGACGATTCTTCCAACTATGTTTATCTAAAGCAGTATCTTGTTCTGCAAATAGGGTATCCGAAAGAGAAACAGGAGGGAGTACTTATACGCATGCCTTTTGCACCACTTTTGAGCCCATCTGGTCTTATTTAATTGCTGAAAACCTTGCTAAAGATGATAGTTAAGATAACAAGTGGAATCTGAAATTCCAAACTCTTATGTTGTTAGATGGCTTTTCATTCAACTTTGTTTGTTATTGTTTTGTTGTTCTGAGGGCAAAGATTGTTTGCAGGCCTTTTCTTACTTTGTTTGCCATCTGAACTTCCTATAGAACCCTTGAACTCAGCATAGTACTGGTAAAATTAAATATTTTGTTCTTCTATTCAGCAAACTCCAGTCTTAATTTTCCGGTGAATCGTAGATTCTTCTCTCAGATTGCAGGGTAAATAAGCAGTGCCTTGTCTAACAGGTGTCCTGGTGAGTGAATTATGGGATCACTTCTGAAGGGTCTTCATGGAAATCTGAGATGCAACAGGACACTCCTAATGAAACAGTGGTCCTTAATTTTAATTAAAGATCTGCTATCATAGAGCCTTTCATCTTCTAGGCTGTAACTTGTGATGATGTTCATGTTAAAGAACAAGTTGAAATGTTCGTGGTTTCTCGTTTGCCATTAGGTTAGCTCCTCAGCTCTCGTCCACCATGTTAAGATTCTTTAAGAGCTGTAGCTTGGTCCCTGACCAGACAGTTCACATCAATTTTTAGAGCTCCCTTGCTTGTTCTGTTAATACTCCTATAGACCGGACAATACATAGAAAAAAAAAAATGAAGAGCTGCTAACATAACATCTGTAATATAAAATCAGGCAGTCAGTTTGGCAGTCATGAAGCAGGAGGCCTGGATTGATAAACTTCAGATGAAAGAGATTCAAGCCTACATTTTTCAGTACGCAAGGGAATGCCTCGCTTTCACCAGGTGATCTGGAGTCACCTTCAGGTGCGGAGATGGAAGGAGCTGGAGTGAACACAGCACTGGTGTCTAAAAACTTAATGGTGGAAAAAAAGGGTCCGTGGGGCCTGGTCCAACACACTTATCTTTTTCAGGTTAAACATAAGCATATCAGGTTCAGGGAGAACGGGAGAACAGTTTCACTGAATTTTAGAAGTTCATATTTCTTTATTAGATGACTTAAGCAGACACTTGCAACTTCTTTCCTGAATGCATTGACTTATCAATTTGTTTTCAGTCATTAAAGTTTCCCTGTGCTTTGTACTGGGTTGCTAGACACCTAGCTTGAATTGTGACTTTTCCTCCTGAAGCTGGGTGCTCTTCATGAATCTGAAGCTCTCATGTAGGTAGTTCCTACCATTATGATTCACATAAGTGTAGGAATGGTGAAGTCTTCTTTGGAATCAGTACTGAAGATTAGTAATCAAGATGTAGAGTAACAGATTCAATGATGAAAAACAGTGGAATTCTGATCTGCGTTGCTATTTTCAACAATGTGTTAACGAGATCATTTGTAGGAAGAAATGCATCATCTAAATGTATTTTGGCCTAACGGTGCTCAGGACCCAGCATAAGTGAAAACAGTTCTCCCTCGTACTTATTGATGTTATAAATAACAGCATAAGAATTTCAGTCCCTAAAATCTTCAGTGAAAGAAGAAAACCACTGATGAATAGTGAGTAATGAGCACAGCTAGAATAGGAATGTTTGAAATCAGGAGCGCAGTGATGTTTGATTGTGCTTCTACTGATTGTAATCTGCTATTTGTGAGCCTTCCAATTTTATCTTCCTTGAGTTTTATTGCTCTACTGATTTGTTGCTAACCACTTTGCTAGTATTACAGTTGAAAACATATCTGTAGTAATGCTGATATAATATATTCTTAATGAAAATGTAAATATCTGAGGGAATGTAGCTGGCATGTTTCAACCAGCAGAGTTTCTGTACAGCCCAGTGAAAGGTGCCAGTGACTAGAACAAAGCAAAATAATGATTGGGGTATTTTGACTCGGCACTAAGTGACTAATCTGATGACAACAATGCTGTTAGTGAATGTAATTGTTATTCTGCTGGCTGGTTCATTTTAGGGAAGGAACAAAAATTAAAAACAGTATGAAAGAAGTCAAAAGTGGTTCTTACTGTACTCCTTACTCTCATGCTAATGCTTAGTATTTCTTTTTTCTGAGCTGGCTTTTTAAGCTTTTCTTTAACAAGGCGGAGAACTTAGAGTTGTAACATTTTTCCATTTAAAACTAATATTTAATATTTCAAAATATTTCAAATTTTTGTTTTGCTTATCACTTTAAGAGTTTTTCTCTTGTGTTAGGAAAACAAGATTTCTTCTCTTCCCCTTTTGCACTTAAATTGAAGCATTAATTGCAATTTTGAACGAATCAAATGATCTCTCATTACAAAATACTACCCACCTGCTTTTCAAACCCAAAACAGTTTGTCAGGTAAGCTTATCTAACCAATCCTGCCAAACTGTTCAAAATCAATAATTAATGGTTTAATTACTATAACGTGGAGACTAAGAACAGGTAACAGTTCACAGCCTGACCCTGAGTTATAAAATGACTCTACTTTGTCCTAGCTAAATATCCTTTACACCAAAGTAGATGGCCTTGGAGTTTGGCTCAGTTGTCTCTTTTCTGAGCTGTACCACTCAACAGTGAACATTATTTTATGTCATTTGTGTTAGTCTTTTAACCTCTCAGTTAACTAATCGTAAGTTAATGATGGCTCTGGTGTAAATTATCTCAGTGCACATGAATAGGTGATTGTATCTCCATTTTTTATTTTATTTTAGACTTCAAGAGTTCTTTAATTTGTAAGGTATGGGACAGAAAACTATAAAATAACGAAGAGCATCAGAAAACTGGCAACTGCTTTCTCTTCAGTTCATTTGAAGAGAAATGTCAATATAGACTTGATTTTCCTACATTTTTTTTCCTTTGTGCTTCTAAAGAAATACATGGATGACCACAACAGAAATGTACCAGCTTTCAATTAAATTTAGTGAGTGATATGCTGTCTTATGATGTGCTTTTTTTTTTGTGGAGGTGAAGTTTAGTGAAAGCCAAGGACATCTGTCTGCACAAAACATCTGAAACCACTCTACCTTAAGACAGATGTAGTTCTCCCCTTACTGTAGAGCTTTATAATTGTATTTACTAGCCTGCCTGTAAAGCAAATTTATCTTGCAACTTCAGTCATTGCTATATAATCAAAATTAACATAAGCAAACATAATTAATGAAGAGCTCCAACAAAGGAAGGGATTAATTTTTCCCATCTTCCTTCTCTAATTATTAATTTTTTATTAAAGATAAATAGAACTTTTGTCAGCAGGCGCAGTTTTCTTATGCAAGTCATAAAGAGAGGAAACTAAGGCAAGCAGATCTGAATCAATAGAACTGAAAGGCTGCTGAAAGCATATATGCCACTGTTTATGGAAGCTAAGTCAAAATCTCCTTTGACCAGTCGGTCCCATTTGGTGTCTCTCTTCTTCAGAGACTAATACTAGGAGGGAGTCCGTCCATTTTCCTCAGTTCTTTTTTTCAGCTCAGCCACAAACAGTTAATCAGCTAAGGGCAGTTGGTGGGCAGGAAGAGCCAATTTGGCAGGGGAAGAAGCGAATCCACGCAATACTTCTGCAGGGCTTGTTCCCTCCCTAATTTAGGCAGAATTGGAATTCCAAAACTCTTTGTTACTGGTAAACTGAGAATATGACAGAATTGCCCCCAGAGCCAATGTGAAGCTTCTCTGGAGAAAAACTGTCTCCCTGCTTGAGGGAATCCTCCTCTGCTGTAACGGATATCTGAGGAAGGAGCTTGCCCCACAGGCAAAGTGCAATAACATAGGCTCTAGTAACTTAGGGTAGTTTACAATAGGAAGAGCAGAGTGACAGTTTGAAGGTTGCTCATATAAACAGTATATGCTTGTACTTTGTTTTCCTCTATATCACTTGCCTTGAAAACAGATCTAACTGTAAAATATCTTAAGTCTAATATCTCAAGTTTGGGATTTTTGTTTTTTACTTTTGGTGCTGTTTACATTTTCTATATTTTAAAGGTATTTCTGTAGCAACGGAGAGTTCATGTTTCAATAGCTATGAGGGAAAGAGTCTGTGCAGAGACAAAGTTTTGTCTATGTAAACAATCCAAACTAAAGAACCATGTGTATCATTAGCGAGAGAAAGATCCACCATATTTGTTTCCCTTTTCAGCTTGTGTAAATGCTTAACAATGGCAACAGGAACTACATGAAGAGATCAGGCAAAATAAACTTTATTTACCCTACTTAAGACAGTAAGCCCTAAGACGCTTGATGGAAGTCAAATAATCTCAGCTTAATTATGAGTTCTGCCACACACTCAAAATGTTGCTATCTATACTGCCTTCCTTTCCTACACTGCCTACCTGGCTTTTATGAAAAAGTTCTCTCAAAAAAGCTGCTGCAGTTTTAAACAAGAACTTCCAAACTACTACAAGTCAAAACACTTGAAAGTATATGAATATTTTTGACATTTTTAGTCCTCTAATATAGAAATTGCAAGGTGCTTCAGATTCTCCAAACATTCTCTTTCAAGCTAAAAAAAAAACCACTGGTTGGAATGTTGAAGTTGCTTAGTATTGTATGTATTGGTAGATTACAAACAGATGATGTTTGTGTGGCGGGGGGTCTTTGGCAAGTGAGATTGAGTTTGGTGGGTATTTTTTCTTCTTTGTTTTGCTTTCAGTTAAGCTTAGTTAAGATCCAAATGCAGTGTTCAGGAAAGAGTGGATCATCAGCTTGAGCTAGGAGCTAGCAATGTTGAAGAGCTGTTGGAGTATCTGTATACCTCTGGTAGGGCACTTCAAGGCTGACCTATGAAAACTTTTTCCTCTACCCTCACCTTTTCCCAACAGATAATATTGGCACATGTAAATAACAAACTGTGCACGTTGCTTGAATTTTCTTGAGCAGACTGAGAGCAGCAAGTCTAGTGAGTATAGAATTTTGATTTGAAACTGAAGCCCCTAGAGAGGGAAGCGTCAAACCCACTGAAATGCCAGCCTCCTCTAGAAGATTAATTTGATGGAGGAAAATAAAAATAAAAAATCAAGAGCCTGCTGTTACTGCTTGAACACTGAACTGAGACAGGCCTTGTCATCTGTAGTCGGCCAGGTTTCTTTCACGGTCTTCCATCTTTGGATTTCGCTGCTTGAAAATGCTGAATTAGTCCATCTGTTCTCATTTAATTTTTTTCTCTGCTGGGACTTTAGTTTGTCTTCTCAAGCCTCAGTCAGGCACGTTTCCAAAGCATCTACATAGAAAGTATTCCTCGCTGTCTCATGAAATAGCAAAAGTGATGCCTGGTAACACAGCCTCTCAGGATCCTTGCTACTACAGGGAACATCTGTCCGCAGAGCGTGTGCATACTTCAGCTGTGCCTCACCGTATCTTGTGTTAGAAGAGTATTTTTGTAAGGAATGAACAATAAAATCCATGCTGGATAATGTTGATACACCAAATTTTTTTAGCTGCAGTGAAAATGTTCATACTTCAAGTAATCCTTCAGATGAGTGAAGAGAAGCACAGATCATCAAGTGGAGCTTGCACGCACTTTAAATTAGAAGATATTTGAGATAGCTTATAGAGGATTGGATGAACCATAAAAAATAACAAGCATTTTACAAGCATGTTTTACAAGTTTTTATTCTATACTTGCTAGATTCTGTAACTCACTGAATATTTATTTAAAATTAAGTTAATTTACTGTCACTTGAGAAATTACTTTTTACATACAGTCTGACTGAGATGACCAGTGGTTGTAACCGTGGTCTGAGGTTGTCTCAGTGCTTCAAGCAGCTGTGGTTGCTAATTTTCCTGCAAAGCGTGGTTTATTTGAGGAGTGTGCAAATAGCGTGATGTTCACTTTACCTAATTATAGCAACACTAAAGTCAGGAGCTTGTTTAAACTGATTTAAACAGAGATGTAAACACTTCCTGAGAATGATGTGTTCCAACCTAGTGTAGGATAAACTCTCTTCTTAAAGTGCTCACCTCTTTCCTTCTAGTACAAAGGGTCATTAGGTGATACAGTTGGGTGTGACCACTAGAATAATTAAATACAGTAAAGATGAATCTATTTTTTTCCTGGTGCTCATAATAATCTTCAAAGGCAAGTTAAAACTCAGCTGCCTTACCTTACTGCTCTCATGGTCATTAGAGGAAATTGAAAGTGTTTTCCAATTTTTTTTATGTAGCATTCCTTATTTCTCTAATAACTAATTCCAAACCTTGCACTATAGGGCAAGAAACCAAAAGAAACACAGAAAACTAATTCACCAAAAGGGCCTATTAGTGTCAAGATATGAAATGATTAGAGGTAGTGTTTAAAATCAGTGTAAGAACTAGTTCTGTTCCTGCAGGCAATGGTTGTTTCAAAACATGGGTTACAGAATCGCTGCTTCTGAGACAGAATCGTGTCGGGCATTGAACTCTTTTAGCTGCCACTTGAAACGTCCTGCTGTGAATGTGATGCTCTCTCCCTGCAGCAAGGGCCAAGAAAATTCCACTCTGTCCCGTTTCTTGGAATAGCATAGAACTGGTGGCAGTAGGATGCAGCACAAACAGGTTCCTAAGCAATAAAATATTAAATTATGTTTAAAAAAAAAAGGGGGGGGGGGGGATCTGAATAGCCTGAAATGATGCCTGATTCTGAGTACACATTGCTCTCTCCTGCTTTGAACCCTCTGCTCCACTGAAGACACACAGGATAAAGCAGAACTCTTGCAGCAGATGGGTCATGGTGATGCACAGTGTGCACCTTAGTGTTCAAAATGAAGTAAATAGCACATCTATATGAGGCAGACCTATGTGTTCAAAGCTTTATATGTGTACGGGCAGATGCAGCCATTAGCACACACTTTGCTTCAGAATTTGACCTTGTGCACATATGCTGTGAAAAGCAGCAGATAGCATCTAATTCGTTTTGCCTTATGGACTATTAAAACTCTTAATTTCTTTATCTTTTATTCCGTCTTCCCTCTGCTCTCCACTGCCTAAGAAATTCAGTCTACTGCTTGTTCCAGACAGTTAGTGGATACTTCACAGAGACTGCAGAGAAGCAGTCAGGGAAGTCAAGAAGTCAGGTGACTTCCAACATTCCCAATTCCTGTCATTTCTATGGACTTTTTATTTCAGTGGGTGGGAACATGAACCTACTCCTGCTTTGCTAGCTCCTTCTCTCCTTGGGAATAGAATTCAGTCCACAAGGTTTGTGTTTGGCACTCTGAAACCTTGCGGTTAGAAACTAGTTATCCTTTCCACTATCTGCCTCTTTGCTGTGATTAACTATGACACTGTTGTTTGTATGCATGGAACTAAATCGATGTGAAGATCGTTGCGGTGTAACAGGAAGCAATAGATCCTCAAATCCCCATCCTCCTCCTAGCTGCATGCCCCAGTGACAGTCCTGGCTACTTTTCCTCTGAGCTAGTTTCTGGCTCCAGCCTGGTGCTGACAAAAACCCCCAGGGCTCTGGGGACCTGAGATGAATTTTCAGATCCGAACTCAGTTTTGAGGCACAGCTAGGTCTTGGAGTAAGAACTACTCATTCCCCTATATTTTCAGGTTGTAAAGCTTTGTCATTCAGTCCTTTGTATTTCTGTCCCCCCACCAGATGCAGTACATCTAATCTGGTATACCCTGTTTGCAAGCAGGGGTTGCTAGTGTTTTAGCAGTTGTTGGGGCATCTAACCCTTAGCTGCTTGCCTTGCTGAGATGACTCAGTTACTTGTGTGGCAACTGCTGGACTGCTTGCATCATCATCTGGTGCATTCAGAGAGAGAAAAGCAGCTCTCTTTATCTGAAAACAGAGCTGTGAGCTGCAGCAGCTGAGCTTAGGAGTAGAAAAGATCTTGAGAGAAGGGAGGGAGGTAGGAATGAGTCCCAGGCTGTCTTCACTTGTGAATCACACTGTTGAGGTGTCTAGGCCAAGTGTTGCCTCAGCTCCGCCTTCTTTTCCTTGGGCTGCTTCCAGCCTGTTTTCAGAACTGGTTTCCGTTCACCTGATCCCTTTGCTCTCAAAGTATTTTGCCATATGCTACCCTAAGGATCCCTGGGTAAGCTGTGGATAACTGCTGTCCATCACCTGTATGCTTTACATCTAGTCTTCTGGGAATCAGCAGGCAGTTTCAGAAAGCTAGAACTGACATTTGACCAGAGGTCCTTCCCCTCCACACTTCAGGTTGTGCAGACATTGAGAACTGTGAGGTGTGAATACCTTGGCATGTAGTAACTTTCTTATCAGATATCCTTCCATGGCAGAGTTACAAGGCGCATATTTTGTTCACTCTGTTATCAAAAGAAGTTTATGTTCTCTGTTTACTTAAATAAGTGCACCATGCCCAGATCCACGCTAATTTTAACCACTTGACCATCTAATCACATTCTAATTCTCAATATAATACTAGTTGATGTGACTTCCTACCTGTCCTACTTTGCTCCCGGTCATTAGATCAACCCCTTGATAAAGCAGCTGCCCTTCTTCTGCTTTTATTTTCCTGTGCTCAGGCAGAATCTCAAAGCCTTAGCCTTGCAGAAAGGGTCGCCCATGCTTTCAGAGCCATTCCTTTGGAAGGTTCTGTGATGTGCACCCTCCTGTATGTTTTGACTGCCTTTTGGCACTGAAACAGGACTCTCCGGGAATGACAACTATAATAGAAGATGATGCATTACACCTACTAATTTCTGGATTATTATACAGCAGTTTATCTATTTAAATTCTTCTATGGGATTGGAGACTGCCATGGATTTCAAACAGCTGCTTCCAATACTTGAAAGCTTTAGGGTTTAATAAAGCTTTCTGCAAATTTAGCATTGAATGTGAGGAGGGGGAAAAAAAGTAGAAAATCCACTGGCGCTGTTGCTCAGAAGGTTGTCCTACATCCTCTGCCCTTAAGTGAATTAACAGGAGTTTGGGATTTTTATTTCTCTTCAGTGAGTCTGAATTTCCAAATTCCCCATGGATGCTGTAGACCGTAAATGAAGCTGAAGTTAACTTCAGATCTCTAAAATACGTGAAGCAGAGAAGGTATATTTTAGACAGAATGCTTTTCTTTCCTGGCACAAAACATTAGGATAAGGTATGACGTGGGAGGTTTAAAAAAAAAAAAAAAAAAAGTTTGTCTTAAAACCAGGGAAGTGCTCAGTAACTGGGTATTAGCTGTGTATTGCTTCCTTCTTCTGTTGCCACGGACAAAAACGGGCCATTTGGTTTCTTTCTACGTCTTTTTTCCTGGGAAATCTTTCATCTCTCATTCTGCTTTTTTCCTTGCATGACATTAAGCAAAGATGTTCCTACCTTTTCTTCTTCATATAATGCTGAGAAAAGCTGAATCTATTCAAAATATATAAAAAGATACATTACATGCTATGCTGCTCACATAAATTGCAGAACTGTTTTGTTGTAGTTTTTGACAACCTCATTAGTTTGTTACCAGTGGCAGTTCATTACAAACCTCACACAGAAAACAACCTAAATATCCCTATATTGGTACCTAACTGAGAGCTAGGCAAAGTAATTATGAAGAAACAAAGTTCCTTGCTGGTTACTTTTTCTCAGTAGGAATTAATGAGACAATGGAAAAAAAGTGTGGAAATCTAAAGAAGGTATGTATATTCCATTCATCCTGGTTTTATGCTTTAATCTTAGCTGAATCAGTACATCCATTCTTCGAAGACTGCAGGATCTTGTGATCTATGAGAACAGTGTTTTGCTACAGACATGGATTTGCTTTGCAACTTAACTTCTCCCTTTCATGGATGGAGGGAGAGAAAAAAAGACCTGAGCTATGTCTTTAAATAGCGTTGATGGTTAAAAGCCAATCCTTGAGGAAGTTTTGTTACTAAGAAGAATGAGAGTTTTAAAAATATATGTGAAGCAGAACAGGAGCATGAGGTGAAAAAAATATTTTTGCCTAAGCAAAATGTCCAGTTTGGACTTACTGAATCTAATATTTATTGAGGAGTAGAGCCCTAACTTGCTGTACCAGAGGGCTTTTATCTGAACTCAGTGGTCTGATGTGTTTATTAACAATCTATCTGAATGCTTGCAATGTGTTTTTGGGGGCACAAGGGAGAAGGTTATGCTACAGTCAGGCTCTAAAGAATAATTCAGAAGTATCTCCCTCCTTCTCTATCTCCTTCCCTTCCCTGGGTAATAGATAAAGCTTAAAGAGATTAGCCTTCTCAGTCTAAAGCAGAACATGGCAAACAGTCCCCAGAATATCAGACTGACAGAACTTGAAAAAAATGTGAAATGTCCATGATTGGCCATGGAAAAAGGTGTACTGATAACAAAGGCTTCACCCTTGCATGCCTGATGGCTGCCTTGAGCTCTAATGTGAAAGAGAATTTGCAGTAGCTAATTTTGTCTCTTTTTCCAAAAGCCCAAGGAAGCACCAATTGGTTTTCCTGGTAATCTGTCAAATTGCAACTGGACTCAAATCATTACTTTATTTCACACAGACCATCAATTTTCTCAGCATTCATTCTCAGTTACCAGTGGCTCTGGTTACATCAGAATCGCTGACTTGGAAACACTGAAAGTCACTGCCAGTTCCCTAGAGCCATACAGATTCCCAGTGAGAGACAGTTGCATGGGAGAGCTATTAAAATAGCATCTGTGAATTAAATTGATCTATATTTAAAAAAATAATAAAAATCTATATTTTCCCTGCACCCAACAAGTGTATGTGGGAATTAGTGGAGAGCTGTTTAAATAAATACGTGATGAAGGAGTGAGCCTTCTGAGGTAGAAGGGTAAGAGAGAAACTTTATCCTATTTAAGCTTGAAATAACGAAAGAGCAAAGTAAGTCAAACGGTGCTTCACACGAGTAGGCAGCCCATACATGAATAAGGCCTCTGCTCCTGTCTGTCTTCTGTGCTGCAGCTGTAAAACAGCTCCTGTGTAAATGCCCCAACAGTATAGATCAAAGAGAAATTTGCCTTTAACTTAGACTATTTCTCCTGCTTTATGGGCTCTGTTGCATGCGGCAGTGGTAGAAACAGGATGGGACTCTGGCTATGTCCTGATGTGGCAAAAAATACGGTTTGTGTGAAGCTTTCAAGGGAAAATGGATTGCAGATTCTTAAGCAGTAGGTTCATCTGTTCCTTATGAAGCCTGGCAAGCTTCATCTGTAACGTGCTTGCAGTCCTTGAAAATACAGCTGATTGGGAAAACACTAAGGGAGTTGTTCTATTGAAGTTCTATCCCAAGAAAAATACATTTCAAAATGTTGCAAGGTATTTGGGTCTTTTGGAAGGAAGAAACAAGGGAGGAGACACTTTCGGAAACCCAAATTTTTCCCGTATTTCCGTCTTTTCAAGTGAAGTATTTGGTTTTGTTTAATGAAATGCTTATAATTTTATTGCCGATATTGCTATATGTCCTAATTTGGAATTGTTTGTCTCTTAGTTTTGTTTTGACTGTAACTTTTTTATATACCAAAAGAAAATAAGTTAAACAGCCTGTCTAAAGAGAGGGCTTATTTTATTTCCTTTGACTGTTTTTGTTGTTGTTTTTCTTTCTTTGTTGTTGTTGATTAAAAAGTGGCATTTAACCAAGCTATTTTTCAGAGAATATAGCAATCATTTTTGAATTATCTATTGCCTCAATTCTTGGACTTTTAACAGCCCTAGAAAGGAAAAGAAATGAACCACAGTGATTGCCTTCATGTTTGGGCACTGAGGGTGAGGTAAAGGAGGCAAGATGTGACTCTGCATTATCTGTGATTTAAAAACCTTGTGTACACAGGAAGAATATCTGAGAAGTCAGGAAGCAGTTGAGGTATCTGATTATTTTTTTATTTTATTTATTTATTTTTTTTGTAGCCTTCCATGAGCTCTTACTGCATAGAAAGAGACTTTTTTTTGTTCATATTTTGGGATTTTATTTATTCATCAGTCTGGACCCTTTAAGTTTTAAATATCAAATACATATTGGTGGGTTGAGACCCATTTTCCCCCCAGAATAAAGCTGAGGAATTATTTGTGATTTGGGTGGTAGTCTCATGGTTGCTCAGTGATTTCCACTTTGAAATGTGAAGGATGCAAGCGTTACCTAAGAATCTGTACACTGGTGCCACTGATACAAAAATAAATGAAAGGTCAGGCTTGGCTGGTGACTCTTGACTGGTTATCCAATTGTTGGGTCCAGAATCAGTGAGAAAGTTATTGAATGTACAACTGGAATCATGACCTGAATAGCAAAGCTCTTAATATCTCTTATTTTTATGATTCCCTATTTTCATTCATCCTGATTCCTTGCAACTGTTTTGGGGAAATATCACAAATGAATCCTCAATATATCAAATAATAAACTTTGCGTATTCTGACACAGAACTGTAGATATGGAAACAGTTTATAGTGAGGGGGAAGACAGCGAACTCGGGTGTTTCTGAAGTTCTTAGTCTCTCTATATTTATGTCTTGCAGCAGTCATTTGTCAGTAAGTCCATTTTGACAGTGCTCTCTGTGACCTCTAGTTTTCTTCCCTGCTTTCTTGCATCTTGCCTGAGATGTTTAGCCGCTGCTTGCCAAGAGAGAACAACCCCCTGCAATACAGCCATATGCATTATCAACCTAGATCGAATGCCCAAGAAGGTCTGTAGCAGATTGTCCTGCTGCTTGCTGGGACTTCCAGAGCCTGCTGGGTGCCAGATTTTCTAGAAGTTTGTCAGTGAACAGATTTGCCACCCACAAAAGTGCATACTGCCTCATGCATGTCAGGTTACTTCACGTCAGATTTCTTGGTAAACAAGATAAAGGATAAATAAAAAGGTTTACCTTGAAAATATAACTTTGTTAATGTGGAAAAAAATATATTTTTAAAGCAACAACAAGCTTTTTTTAAAATTAGATTGCAGTTGCTTTAGAATTTTTTGGTTTAAGCAGATGTCTAATTGCGCTCTGCAACCTTCCTGTTTTTATTGCTGAAAGCAAAACTGGACAGTCCCAAGACACAACATGGCGACCTGTCCCCCTGCCACCCTTCTTCCCCATTGTTGAGTACTGGTTCTGGTGGTATTATTTGCCAGGAAATGTCACTGAAGCTCACAGATGTTGCTATGCATTCAGACTACAACGTGGTCATTAATCTGTCAATGCTTATTCTTCTAGTAAAATGTAATTTTATCTGTTTCATTGCTCCTGTGGCCCAGATTCTGTGCTTCCATCGCGTTTTCATTGTGCTCTTTAATAAGTTCTTAATTTCCACAGAATCTGTTTTTCTTCCTGCATCAGAGTCCCCTGTTTAAATACTCTTGTTAAACCTTGTTGAAGAGGAGCACACCAAGCTTCTTACAGCCTGGTACTGTTGTGCTCTCTAGAGGTCCATGTTGGGCTCAAAAGGCTGATGATGAAGATAGGATATGCTCATGTGCCATCCTCATGGACTTCAGTGTGCAAACTCAACACCTGTATGAAACATCGCATCTATATGATTCCATCCACTTGGAATTATTGTTTAAAAATTATTTTTAAAAAAAAAGGAATTTGAACTATTTTATTGGAAGATAATGTTCCTTCTGGAATGTTTGGAGTTAAACATAGGAGAGAAATTCTAAAAGAAGCTCTTCGCTTGCTGAGGATCTGGCTTGGGTGTAAATTGCTGCAACCTCACAACTCAAGTGAGCTCTGGTCAGGCCCTATGTGGCTTTCCTTGAAACACATATATGGACAGGTGTCAAGCTTGATTAAGCTTGAATAATCAAGCATCAGCTTGATTATTTTTATTTTTTTTCCACAAGTTGCGGAGTAATACACTGGAAAAGTTCCAGTGCCTTCCACCAAAGAATAACACATTTAAACAACCTCTTACTTGAATAGATTGTATCTCTGGAGTTTATTTTATTTTTGCAGACTCTCAAATCTTTCCAGGCATTATTAGCTATCATTTGAGAAAGGCAGAAAAAAGTTGAAGCACATTTTGATTACATGTATTGATCTTATACCTTAATCTTTACTGCTCGGATAAAGATAAGTCCCATATAAGCCTTGACAGTCACTGAAGATTTATGGAGCATGAAAGGATTAACTCTAAAATCAAGCTCATTGTATTTTTATTTTTTTTTAATTCCTCATTTAGGCTTTGCTTTATTATTCAATGAATGTACTAAAACTGGCTCCTTCAAAGAGGTTCTTAAAATCACACATATAAAAATATATCTACTATCCTATTTACACAGGAATGAAATCATATTAACATGAATACTTAGTAGGTAAAAAGATACTCTGTGCATAGATATGTTAGTGCCCTGGATGAAAGGAATTTTTTTTTCTCCAAGTCTCAGAGCAAATTAAAGCCTGTCCATACTGACTGTTTCTGACTGATAGGAAGCTTAGGACCTGAATGCCCCTCACTCCAATAAACAAACACATTTCTACAGTATTTCCAAAAGAATTCTTCTTGAAGGATTATATATTCTGTAGGGCTTTACTACACACCCTGCAATATTGCTTGTTATTCCTGACACTTCCTCCACTGTATCATCTGCTTCTGTAGAGGAAAGGAGAAAACAGCTTGTTTCGTGGAGAGCAGTGAGCAGACTGAGTGGGCAGGGAGAGAGGAAGCTCTCTGCCAGTGCCCTGTCCTACTGCACAAACATGTGGCTACCTTTATTGAGACTCTAAGTAGGTTGCCTTCAGGGTGTGTCGTTGCTTAAGCAAGGAAGATCCTGTGGTAATAGAAATGAATGCTGTGCACTGAACTACTACTACTCAGGGAGTGACTTTGGTTTGCCTTCACTTTATTCCTACTTCTTTACATGAAGCCCACAGGCTGCTGAGTGTTCAAATACTCCATGCACAAAATAGAAAACTAGACAGAAACCAGTGCAGATTCAAACCTCCAGAGACACAAAGAGCAATGGACAGGTGCTTCCAGTAGACCTTCCTGAGCAGTCTGTTTTGGTCAGCAATGTTCCCTTCAGAAATCCTTCCCAGATCAGTTGACCTTCACTTCTTCTGACAGTGGACCTAAGTACTTCAATCCTCAAGTATCCATTTACTAGGTTCTAACTAATATCAAGAAAGGTGATAAATCCACATCTCCTTTGACCACAGAGGGAAGTGAATTCCTGACTGGAGTATTCTTCTGGCTCCTGCTTCTTGATTGCTTGGACTTAAATGTAAGTCTTAAAGGTAATTTGATCCTAGCTGTCAAAAATCTTGGCACATACTTGTATGTTTCCCACAGGCCTCGGAGTGTCTCAGTATCAAAGGAGGTTGGAATATTTGCTCAACAAGCCTCACACTTTGGTCTTTGGGGATGTATTTCAAAGTGTTCCTTGCTGTCCTATTCCAACTTTGTCCGAAATAAGCTTAGCAACAGCTGTTTGGTAAAGCCACAAAGATGTGGATAGCATGAGTGAAACCAGATGAGATCAAAGAAAAAGAGGATTCAAGCCCCAGATGCCATGACAGAGAGTGCATTATGAGAGTCAGAACAGAATCAACAATTTCATGAGTTTTTTCCATTTTGGCTTCACCTTTTTGGTCTTCTGAAAGGAGTTTGAATTGAACTGAGCACCAAAACCCATCAATGTGCACTGTACTTGACAGCTGATCATCATCAGTTGCTCTTCGCTGTGATTATGCTACTCTCTAGTATTACTTCTAGCTTACCTGGTTTAAGGTAAACTTAGTCACTTTGATCCATTCGGTGATGCTGTAATGACACTAAATTGCTTATGGTGTTGCACTAAATAAGTCTCAAATACCATTTTTAGCACCCTGAGTATGGAACTGCTCAGATTTCCCACAGAAAACCTTACATGCTGGGCAGGGAATAATTCCAACCCCTGCTAGAAAAGAAGAAAAACATACGTAACAGCTCAATAGTAATAAAGGCTACATCTAATAAGTCTTTGCTGTTCCACTCACCCAGCCAGTGCTTCCAAAGACTTCATTCCTAATCTTTGTGAAATCTGCAGTCAACTTAGCTGTGAATTTGGAATATAAACTAATCTTCAGGAAATCTGAAAAACCAAGAGGTGATCTGTCGTAATATTTACTGTGTTTCTTCCCTAAATATTAGGTTCTTGAGCGTTCATCAAGTAGTATTAAGCAAAATAGGTTAATGGACAATATTATGCATCTACCACACCAGTCTTCATCAGGCAGGAAGCACAAGACTTTCGTTTTTATGTATGAGAAACGCACAGGCCTGGAGAAATTCAGTGCCAAATAAAAGCCCATGTAAATAGGATACATCCATGAGGCTTGGGCCCTTCTTAAGGGACTATCTGTTCTGATGTGATTTCACAGTAGCTGTAGTTCTGAAAGTGCTGATCAGAATAAATCATCTTAGACTAGAGTCATTTTCTCATAAGAGCCATCAGCAGGAAGTGCCCTTAAGTTTAAATTTCTTTCCTACCTTGGACCATGAATTTTCCCTCTACAGGGACTGCTGCATGGACCACAGTCTCTGGGGGCTTATTGTAGATCTTTATTGAGTATTTCTTTGTGTTAATAATTCAGTTAATGAGCATCCTAGTGTAGGAGAAATCAGTGATGATTCTGATGTAAATGAAAACTGTGCCCTTCAGAAAGTTGGAAGGACTCTCGCTGGTTTGGATGCTCCACCAAGAGGAGACAGAATTTCTGCACTGTGGTATCTCAGCAAGATTCAGAATTACTCCAGCTCTGGTTTAACTGGTGAAAGAAAGAAGAAAGAAAGAGGAAAACCCAACAGCAACAAACAAACACACACAGAGATACTTGTCATGGTACTATTAAAAAGGTGATTCCCTCTGAACCTGCATTAGCATTCTATCACAACTCTCCTTATGTTTACAATTTATTAGCTATATTTACTGTTGCTTGAAGAGCTCAGATATTCATCCACTCTTCTACACATTTCTTTTTTGATAGCGACACTATTACAGAGCCTTTTGTGTGTTTAGGAATTTAAACACATAAATTTGACTTGTATGAATGAACTTTCCAATTTAGCAGAACTTTTGTTACTTTGGATTTTCAGTTCTTATCAGCTGACCCAGTTATGGAGCATGATTCCACGCACCTGGTGCTGGACACAGTGGCCCAGCTGCAGTTGGAAAAGTTCTTTAATGTAAGGAAGTAGGTAAAGCCATGCAATTCTTGAAGGACAGGAATGGTGCTTGGTTAATTAGTTTCCATACCATCCTCTACATCTCCATTCGAATTTAGCAATATTAGCTAAAAGATGCCAAAATAACAGAAACATCAGGGAAAAGATAAAACTGTTTCCTTCTGAAACCTGTGCTGTGTCGGGAAGACTGTTGTGAGAAATCTACATGCCAATTAAGAAATATTGGAATGCTTTGCTGCTTGAAGAAAAATGTTTTTAGTTAGCATTTTTCTCCAATATCTTTTGAAAAAGGCATGTTTGAATATTCCAAAAGAGTCAGAAATCCAACTGCCTAGAGCTCTGTCACGTTTAGGACTGATACTGTTACTGCTTGTAAAACTTGGCTGTGACCTGGGGGCGGGGGGAGCAGAAGGAGTGTGTGTATATAAATATATAAAATGTATAAATATTTATTTATATTTGTTATATAAATATATATGTAAAATACAAGATTTAGCAGGGAACTGAGGGTCGCCCAAATCACCCAGATGGACTCCGAGTAATGCATACTTGTTTGCCATAGCAGACATGGAGCTTTTAGCAGCAGTTAGAATATTCCAGATCTAATGCTGTGCATTCCTTTTGAATTTTTGGAAGGAACATGTTTGGGTGATAATATGTTTAAGCTCTATGGTGCTTTGTGAGTTTGTAACTTCTGAGCAGTGGTCACTTTTCTCTGTTCCCCAGCATGATATTTCTGCTGTCTGTGCCCTTGAGATGTGTTTTTAATTAAATTCCTTGCATGATTTACAGCTTGTTCCCCATCACCTTATCCAGCTGCCATGAAAAAAGCCAGCATAGTTGTTCTGTGTAAACAAGTGAAAAAGTAGACAGAAATACACAAAGCTTCCTTAACATTGTTTAGTATGATCAGGTTTATTTAAAAAACAAAAACAGCAACAACATATCTACAAGCACCATTAATCCTACTTCAATGCCTTTGATGGCTCTGTGTCTCAACCCTCTAGTTGTTCTTGTAAGCAATTATTTCTATCTGCAGTCTGCAGCTTTATCCTGAAAAATCTCAAAACCTTTCTTGTAAAGTTGTTTGCATGATTGTGCTGGTCTCCAGCAATCCACTTCCTGCTTTGCTTCCCTCCATTTTGTCTCACCCACGCCCTTGTGATTTTTTGAGGTAGCTAAGTTTTTGTGGCCAGGAGATATCCTAAAGCAGAGGGAAATATTCATTCTCTAAAATTGCAGATATTTGTCTAAAAAAAAATCTGTAGGACTAGCTTGAATTGAATATATATATATATGAATATGTATAGAAATACTCTGTTTTCCAACACAGAGGCATTTCATCTGTTTGTTTCCTTTAATAGAAATGCTGTGTCTAGGCAAGATAATTTGTTTGTTTACTTAACTTCTTGTTGTTGCCAGGGTTTTTTTCAATGCCCATTATGTCTGTGTTCAGATTGTATAATATTTCTTTTTGCATTAGGCTGTTCAATTATGGCAGACACACAACAGCAATGCAGGATAACAGCGAAGAGATTTTTTATAATGCAGGCAAAATGTATGAAAAGATATACTATTTTTCTTTTTAGAAACCTTGTATTGTACCAGAATTTTCTGGGAGTAGAAAAAGGATGTCCTTGCAGTCTATCTCAGTATATATTAGCTAGTTTAGTTAATCTTTCAGTTTGAACTGACTGTGGATACAAATTGAAACCCTTCCAAACAGCCTAGAATCTTTGAAGCCTCCCAGGACCTGAGACTCCACCTGCAACCAGTTTCACAAACGATTCATCTCTTAAATTCAAAGAAGATATGGGTGCAAATTATAACTGTGCTAAGTCACCTCAAATTTTTGAGATCTTCAGCTGAATGCAAATTTGCGTCTGTTTTCTTTAAAACAGCCAAAACTAAAACTTTTAGCACTTAACCCTGTGAACTTTTAGAGCGCCAGGTGCTTTATAGTTGTGAAAATCAAGGCAATCATTTCTGTGCTTATGCATGATTTAAGGTGTCTCCCCTAAGAGTTGAATCAATTAGTCAGATCTTTTCAGAGGTTACTGCATTTGCTAGCAGAGTGGCGTGCTGTATGTCGTGAGTCCCACAGCTGAGATGCCTGTTTGCAGTGCAAAAGAGCTTTTCCATAGATTCCTAAATTACAGCATGGACGGCAGCTCAGTCTAGCTGTGTAACACTGACTACTCTATGTGGGCTGGATGGTAAATCCTTATCTCACATTGGGGAACAGCTGGCTGCTCAGCTGGACTGGAGGAAAAGGAAAGATTCTTTCTTAAGAGAAGAAAAAAGACATTTGCAATCTGGCTGCTTTTCAGAATGCTACCTTTCTACCACCTACACAGTTTTCTGTTTGCTCTCTAGCATAAACTCTGTCCCTCTTCTGATTGTGATCTCAAGCATGGACTAGGCAAGAATACCAAAATAATATTTAATGCCTATTTTGGGGGTCCATGTTTGCACTCTTAAGCAAGCTAAATCACCACCGATTTGCCTTGATATCAAGAGGATCTCACAGGACTTTAAAAACACCATTTTGGTGTTCCATGTTTATTTGTATCTCTTTGTGTCAGTTCTGTTGCACACCAAAGAAGGAATGGACTCTTACCTCATCCTTTCATTGCTGTTTCTTGCAGTTGCTTTGCTCTGCTCTGTCCCGCTGTTCTTTCCCGCAAGCTCTGTCCTCACTGCTAAGATCTGTTGTGGACTTGCTCTCAAGGCACAGTTTCACGTGGGTTATTGCCTCAACCTCCACCATACGTAACCCTTTGCGTTTAGCATCTTTCTGTTTCTGGTAAAGACAAGTTATTTGTGGTAAATCCTCATATGGCTCTACTGAGAAAATTTGACTTTAGTTCTGTTGCAGAATAGCTCTTTGTATGTTAGGCTTAAATCAGCTGAGGGTTCTTGATTTCATTGTGATGCTATGTAATCTTAATTTTACACACTGTAATTTATAGAAAATGCTTTGGATTCCTTCTCTGTCCTTGATGTCACTTCTGTTTTAGAGTTACCCTTGCCTAGAATAGACACTGTCTAACTTCTTAATCTTTGCTTTTACTTTCACTGGTGCTGGTGCCCGCATTTCGAAGGCAGTAGAACTGATTCAGAGCCTAATTTGCCTAGGTTGATTGTTTTGCTTTTACTTTCAAGGTCAGAAGTAAACTTCATGCTGATGATGCTCAAAAAATTCTTTAGTCCAAGCACAGTGCTTGCTGTGATGGGTTTTAAATCAGAGTGCAGCTAGGAAGCTCATGTCACTGTGGACAGACCTCAGTTCCTACCTTGGTGCACATGTTCAAGAATTGCTGCTCTAGACTTGGGAGTATTTGCTGTCCAGCAATACTGACGTGGTAGTGGTTTATTCATTTTACCGTTTTTTCTGTGCCAGGAAATGCAAATGAATAATTCAGCTTTGCATATGCTGTGCTGCTGTCTCTTCTGTTCTTCCTTAATGGAGCAGCTCAGTGGCCACTGGTCATATGAAATCTACAAGTAGTGAGGCAGCCAAGTAGGGCTGGATATAGGGAGCAAAGCAGCTGGTGTGGAGGATGCTCCCTCAACTAGTATCACATTGGAGTCAAGTTAATTTTTAATAGTGTTAGCATGGCCCTGTGAACTGGCCGTATTGAATCATATTGGACGCATTCTTGGAGGCCACCCTCCACTCCAGCATCCCAAAAGTGTTCCATTTCACACTCACACAACTGTTCAAGTTCATGCTCGTGTCCCATAAGGATGTTTGCAGGCTGCCACGTGTCTTGTAAAAAATGTGAAAATAAGAAAAGAGGACACCTGCTGTTCTGTGAATTCGTGTCCTGTGATGGCAACTGCCTGGTCTGTGCAGGACGCTTGACCTGTCCAAATAGCAGTCCCCTTCTGTCCCAGAGCTAGGAAGTACTTGGATTCCTAGCTACTTTTTTTTTTCTTTTTTCCTTCTGATGCTTTTCCCTGGTGAAGATTTCCTCCACTTTATTGTTACAGACATCATCTTTAGGGGTCATCAGAGAGAGTTTCTTTTCCCATAAGTCAGGGATAGACTCCTTACCAAACAGCCCTGTTGGTTTTGTTTTGTTTTTCTTACAACACTGATACCAATCTCCTCTGGCATTTAGACTGCAAAGTTATTGCTCTGTGATTTGTCAGCTGTTCAGCTGGTGCCTCACATCCTGAGTTGAGCTGTTCATTCACAGTAAATCATCAGAAAGTGGATGGAAAGGAATAATCTGCATGGAAACGACATGATCTGAGTTTGAAATTAACCTGTCCTGTACCGGCAGCCACAAAACAGTCCTGATGGTACCATCTCAGCCTTGCTACCTCATTAACTATGTCAGCTTCAAATAATCTAAAAACCTGGATTTTGGCAGTGCTTGTGTGTATGTCCAATCTCATATATGTTAAGCATGTTCTCTTATAAAAGTTAGAATATGTGTGTGTGTGCCTGTGTAAGACATTGAGATGAGAGGATCCAGGGCTGGTTACTGGGTAGACAAAATGTCTAAGGCCAGTTACTGCAGAGATATCTGGTGTGTGCATGAGCAGGTTTGTGGACCAGCAGCTGTCATGGGCTACTGCTGCTGAGGTGCCTGTAGTGGGGAGGCAAGCAAGGACTGAGGGCTAGCTATGGGATAGTCTGTCTTAGGCTACTTAAGGCATGTGTTGTGTGTGATCGTTTATGTATTTTTGTATTTCCCACTAACAGGCTTTTATTCTGCTCAGACAGAGAGGGAGATGAGATGAGGCAGTTGGTGTTGCCCGTTTGCGCAAGTGCTTAGTGCTTCTCTCTGCTGGCCATGTGTTTCTGCATGCATGTGTTGTATAGCTGTGTTTCTGTGCTTACCTAGCAGGGTATATGCTCAGCCTTACTGCTCACCAGACCTGGGAACATGGAGCTGTGGCAGCCTTGCCTCCATCTGGGTGCTGCATTTGGCAACTCCTAACATGTTTGTTGTAAACTCTATGGATGCTAAAAGCAGTAAGGTTTTTAGTATACATTTTTCTGTTATGGCTGCTGAGAAATAACAGTAAGCCTTTGTGAGCAAAATATTGCATAAATTTCTTCAGACCTCCTGCAGCAATAATTTGCTACTCTGTTTGGTAAGCACGGGAAGAGTAAGCCAGAGAGCAATATTTTGTTTTGAAAAGACAGGAGCAGACTGGATTTTTTTGTTTCATAACGTCTATTCTGTAACTGGCTGGAAATATCTGCTTGAAAAAATTCTGATGAGAAAGAAAAGTTAGTTGGCTGAAAAATGTTTGTAGAGCAAATGAACACTGTGCATCTAAGTGAGCTCTTGTGCAGATGATATACTGCCCTCAATTGGTGCATTTAACTTCTGCTGACAGAAGTCCTCCTGTAGCTTACTTATAAATAATAGCGACAGAAGGCCAGAACAGTCTTCCATGTTAATCTTACTAAGTATGTGATAAAAACCCACCAAACCAATGTGGTGTCATTTGGTGTGTGTTCTCTATTCATTTGTGCCTTGATTTAAATGGAGCTTATTTAGGGGAAAAGCTTCCAAAGCTTCCTCTTACAGAAATATAGACAGCAGTTCTTGAAATAGGGCTGTGAAAGTTTTTCAGAGGGTTCCATTACCTTCACTGAATTCTGTGGGCACCTTTGGGTTTCTTGAACAGAAAGCGATAAAGACTGGTTGGCTTTTCTAGCACTAAAATAGATTCTGTTATGATCTGTTTTGGCTTTACTCAATTTCTAGTAATGATACACATATAATTGTAGGTTAAGTAACAATTTGTTAACAGACTGGCTGTCACAATGATCCATAACTCTGTTTGTAACCAGAGCGAGGCTGGTCTCTTCTCACTGGTGACAGGACAAGGGGAAATGGCCTCAAGTTGCCCCAGGGGAGGTTTAGGTTGGATATCAGCAAAAACTTCTTTAGAGAAAGGGTTGTTAAGCACTGGAACAGGCTCCCCAGGGAGGTGGTTGAGTCACCATCCCTGAATGTGTTTAAAAATCGTTTGGATGTGGTGCTCGGGACGTGATTTAGTGGTGGGTTGTTAGAGTCAGAGCAGTATGGTTAGGTTGCGGTTGGACTTGATGATCTTGAAGGACCTTTCCAACCTGAGCAATTCTGTGATTCTATTTTTGTTTGACCTGGCTCTGATGTCTCAGCAGCCACTCTCAAGTCAAGCCTTAGGTAGACAAATAATTGCTGCCGCACCATTGAAACCAGTTCAAGTAATACCACCATCATTCCCATAGCCCTCAGACAATGATGTAAATGTCTGGCTGAGTAGGGGGTTCAGGTCCCAGAGCATTTTTGTTGGTCCTTTTCAGGGGGTGAATGAGTATACAGATCTAGGCACCTGCTGAAGTCTGAATTCCACATTTCCACATTGAAATGTACATTTTGAATGTGAAATTTCTCTGGAAAATCCTTCTCACTCATCTAAATCAAGGCTAGAGCTATCTAAAGGGGATCTCTGCCTATCATAATCTCAAATCCTCATGTAGATCCCTCCCTCCCATTATCTCAGTGGTAAAAGTTGCCAGGCATGTCCAACCTGCAGGCCGACATGGCTGGCAATGCAGCTGCCCACTGCCTCACGCTGTAAAGCCAGCAGCTCCTCCCCATAAAGCAACCCTTGGCACGCACCCATCGCTCAGCAACAGCCAAACCATCCATGCCCTATCAACCAGGGCACAGGGAGCCACTGCATGCATTTTGATACACTGGCTGAGCGCGGTGCTCTGAACAGTGAAAATATGCAGCTGAATTTTCTGTTTTGATAAAGGAGTTTGAGTACAGGCTCCAGGATTGCAAAAAAAAAAAAAAATCTTCAATTTATGTTTGCGACACTCTTTTCAGTTGATATAAAGACGTTGCCTCCAAATTTTCAAGTGGAAGTTATAGAGTTGTAGTTAGATATTCATCCCAATAATCTGTTCGTGTCTCTCTACCAGACTGTCATAAGACCTCTCTTACCACAGAGAAATACCCCTCGCTTCACAACCATGTCTTATTCATGTCACCTCTTTTTGGTAGCATGCACATTTGTGAGCAGTTGTCAAGGATGAAGTACAGTAAGGGTAAAATTTCATCAAAAATCTCTGAACATTGAAAAAACTCTCACCACATTGAACAAGCCACAAATTAAAAATAAATCTTGCCCAAACTTAAGATTTGGTGGAAATGTAACTGCGTAACTATTTCCAGGTGTCTCAAGCAACAGCTTTTATTGTTTCACCTGTTTTCTGTATCCAGTTTGTGACCTTCTCCACTGCCTTTGAAACACATAGGAGGAGGTGACCAGAAGTATGAGATTTTTAAGGCTTTTGGCAGCTTTCACAGCTATCTGCAGTGCAGGGCTGTTATGAGAGCTCACAGCATGACCCCTCAGCAGCTCATTATTGCTGTGACTCTCCGGACTGTGTCATGATTCACACATCAAAGTTAGAATTTACCTTTCCCAATCTTTTTTCCTACTGTCCAGAACTTTGTGTTGTTTCTATGTTTGCAGTAGTTTTTAATGAATCCTCAGCAAGGATTAGCATCATATTGTTTAGCACACAACACAGAGTGTCTGCCCTTGAAACCCTGCAGTCTAGGATAATAAACAGCGTATATCAGAGAATGAAACAAGTCCATGGGAATAAGAAATGATAGGTGTATTTTTATAATCTCAGTAGAAGACAAAGGAAGATGTTCTGCTTTTGTCAGCCTCATAATAGTGAGATAAATTGGGTTATGGAATGAAGGAGCAGTTCATTAATATGGTGACCCTTGACCAAGGCTGGCAACAAGATGTCAGGATCAGTATTACCAGTTCTTGGAAGGAGCTTTGGCCCAAGGGCCATAAGCCATGAGGACACCTCTTAAATACAGCTCCTGTTTGTCAGCTGGGATGGAATAGTATGGGATGCAATAGTTAATGAGGCGTACTGTGGTCACTACTCTTACTAAAGCTATTTTATGCTACCTCATTCATGCTTTTTTAATACCTGTAATAATGCTAATTTGCACCTACAGTCTGCAGGATAGAAATCTATAAATTGATCTCAGAATGTCTGAGAATCCTAATGTTAATAAAAAGTTAATAATTGTTATAAACATTTTTCTTCTCTCATCCAAGGAAACAGACAAATTTAACTCCAGACTGTGCTGTGCATAAAAATAGCTGGTTTCATGTTAGTAGAAGAGTTTCTGTATGAGACACACACTCTATCAGCGTGAATGATGTCAGTCAAGGAGATCCAAGAAAGGCACTTAAATGAGGGCCCTCATTCCCAGTAGTTCCCTCTGGAGCTATGTCAAGGTATACTTGCACTAAATGCAGGAAAGTTTGCCCAGGTGGTGCTAAAGTATCTATTTCCTGGCTCAGAATATTTCCCTTGCTTGAGCTGTCCCTTCAGATGTCATTTATTATTATTACTCTAACATCGACAGGCCTGATTGTGCTGAGTGTTTTACAAACATCATAAGTGACAGCCTTCACCCTTCAAAGCTGCTATCAGAGACTAGACACAGCAAATTGATACAAAAAGAAAAAACAACTCACCAGCAAGAGGCAGGGGATAAGGAGGAATAGAGTAATAAAAATTATTGATACATATAGAAGCTTAGAGAAAAGGAAATTAATTTGATAATTATATGTATGCATTTCTGGCAACATTTAAGAACTATAAGGATTTTCTAGTGATTGATCAGTACTAACTAAATTTTTTCCATCTATGGTGTCCCTGGTAACTGTGTGCAAAGTGACTTTTATCATGACACTAGTGTATTATAACTCTGATGTGTTTTGGAAGCTGCTGTTAATCTATTCCTGAAAACATGAGCAATATCGTTCACTTCTAAAATAAGTTTTAAGCTCTTTGAATGCTTGAATCACAAATATTCCTTGTCTAATTACCTGGTGCCTTCTTTCAATGTGTCATAGTATTGCTTCTTTTTTCTTCGTAATATTATGGAAATGTAAAATAACTTATCCTTGAATAGTTACCTTGTGGGGATTCCTTTAATATATGCAGTGTATTATACAAGCCCCTGTTGATAGCTAAGACATTTTTGCCTCTTCTGTTTCATCACAGAACTTTGCATTTCAGAGGCAGTGAAGCTTCTGGTCTGAAAGACTGTTTGGATTTGCTTATTCATTACGTTTTTATTAATTTGTGATATGTCAAATGAATAAGCAATCTCTCTCACTTCTGCTGATTAAAAAGTTATATTAAGAAAGTAGATGATAAATTTGTATGGTATGAAATGAGCTAGGTAATAAATCCAAAATAGACATAATGTAATAAAACACCTTTTTTCTCCTCAATATCCTACTTCATTTTTTGTGTGTGGGACAGCTATTGTCAGCTTAATTATTTTAAGGTAAAATCAGTCTTGATTAATCAAAGAAACACTGGCTTTGTAATATTAAAAACAACAAAAATAAGCGAAGCAGATGTATGAATGCTTAATGCATATATAAAGAAAGCAGATATACTACTAAACTGAGTTAGAGTAACCAATGGTATTGTCAGAGTTAATACTTCATTTACACAATTAGGGACAGCCTCCTGTCTTCATCTCTGACATAAGCATAACTGTCAGCTGCCACATGCACCAAGCAGAAAGCCTAGCATAATGACTGATGTGCGTGACAGGCAGAGGAGAGATGCACCCTAAACTGTAAGAAAAATGAGCAAGAGTCAAGCTTATTACCACTTCTGTGAGTTATATAATTCCGGTGTAAAAATGCCTCTAAAACCAACAGCCAAACCCAACCATCACTTTAATTACTTGAAGCATGCAGCAACAGAGCACTAGAACAAGTTTGCTTCTAAATAGTTCAGATTTTGCTTTGCGTGTTGTTTATGGTTTTGCTTTTTTCTTCAGTTGAAGCAATCTACATTATTCCAGAGTTGTTTTTCTGAAAGAGCTTTTAGGGAATCACTGTAAATCTAACAATCTGAGTTTCATTCCTCCCTGGACAAGAATAGAAGCTGCTGCTTCATTTTTCTTTGAGTCCTTCACCGGGATCAGTGTTCTCGAACCCCACCTGTTTGAAGCTACACAAAGCTTCATTGTGTGTGTGTGTGTGTATATTTGAGGGAAAGAAGTAGATAGGATAGGATAGGAGAGTAAATTCAGAACTGAACATGGTGGGGGCCATCAGGTCTCATGTCAAGGATGCAGCCCCACTTTTCTCTCACTGCAGTTCTGGTTGATTGGCTTTTCCTCAGAGTGAAGCTTGATTTTTCACACAGCTTTAGTGCAGTGTTTTGTGGCAATTATGTAAATTATATGTCACACCACTGCGTATTTTCCACATCATTTGATTTGACCTTTAAAACTAGTAAGAGAATTATCATTTTTATGGGCAATTTGTGTTTCATTGTATGAGGTGGCCAGACAGGGACTCAAGGGGGGAAACATCAGAACATACAAGACATGTTGCAGGATAGAGGAAACCAGAGGTTCATAAGCAGTATCCTGCATGAAACACTGGTTTGTGTGAGCTCGTGAAGAGAGAAAATTAGGAGATACGTTGCGGAATAAACTCCCCAGAGGGGAAATTTCTTTCTAATCGCCATCTGGTTAGCTGTTGTTCTTTTGGTTCATAACCATTTCTAATACATGTGTAGATATCACATTTTATATATAGATGTGAATATGTATTTCAGCTGATCTAATAAAGAATATTGCTCTGTACATGCACACCTTGATAGGTTATACTTCGTGGTGTTTGTAGACGTTTAATTCCTTTTAATCTCACCAAACATCTAGCTACGTTATCTTGAGTTAATTCTGTTGGTGAAGCATACACAGTATAATTTCTTCAGTTAATTTTGATTGATTTTAAAGGTACTGTAATGAGCTTCTCGGAGTCCACCTGTTAAACTACTATGAAAGACAAAATGTCAAAAGCAAACAATTCTCCATATATTTTCTTCTTCAAATCACACCGAGCATTATTGCTAATGGGTTCATCAACAGTGCTGTGATATTCTCCTTCAGCTTTCCTTTCCCTCAAAAAGACCTATGGAAAGTTCAAGGTGTCAAGAAAATTGTTGCAAAATTGTGATAGCACATGACGTGTGAGCAGCTAAGACTTCCATAACACTTGCTAAATGCCTTATTAATCTTACACGTGTCAGATGAAATTTTTCCTGCATTTAGGATGATGTTTGGCAGGCAAGCGGGACATATTCTGTGGGGGGAGAAATGACAGTGTTATTCTTCTGATGGAAACTTAATATTTCACATGCCTTTAGCAGTAAAGGAGCTAGCAATTATGGAGCTCTAGGGAGTGATGGGAAAAGAGTCCCAAATGGAATAACATCTACCAGTATTTTGAGTACTCTTATCAATCCTCCCTAGATCTCTTCGTGGCTTGTCTAACCTTTCCACCAAGTGTCTCCTGTACTTGTACAGACCATGTTTCTGGTAGATAGTTCTGTGTCCCACCACAGCAAAGCCACATGGCAGTTCAAGTTATTTTGCTTGTCCATCTCTCTTCATCCTTGCACTTTTTCATAGCTGTTTTGTGTCCAAGGTTAAAATACTTGTGCAGAAATTTGCTTTCTTGAGTGCTTTTCTTTTTTTCAACGCACTCAAGGGCCACGTCTATGCAAGAGGAAGATTTGAAAAATGTAATGTCACAAACACATTTCACTGATGTGATCCATGCTCACGCCAAAGTGTAAACAGATTTGAGCTGCCAGCAGCATTTCCTTCCCAAGTATACTGATTTGGTCTTTCTGGACTCTATTGAATGAGCTCACTGTAAACCAGGATTTTGTGTCAGGCTAATGGCTGATACAGACAGCTAGCAATGATGCAAATCATCTGAGGCCAAAAGAATCCCAAGGACTTCCTTGCTTGTATACCTCTACTAATTTTGCAGCTACATAAGATCTGTGACTATCGTATAAACACTTTTCTCACCTTGAAAAAGAATTTGCACCTGTTTCTTCTCATCTTGCAATGCTTATTTTTTTCCCCACCTTCTTTCACCACTAAGCATACTTTTTCCTTTTCCTTGACACAGCATCTCTTCAGGCTCTTCCACACAGAGAAAAGGAAAAGCTACATATATAAAACAAAAACAAAAAGAAATAAAAACCATCTGACTTGAAGACAGAGTCACCCAAAAACTTCATGCCAAGTTCCAGCTTTTTCAAGACAAGTTATGAAAATGTTAAAAGCTTAGTAACTAAAGCAGCACAAACAACACCACTACAATATGCCGCAACAGATTGTTCATATGTCACTATTTTTCCAAAGTTCCTTGGCAAACATTTCCATCAGTAAACAAGTCAAGTAAGAGAATTGTAAAATGGCCAGCAAAGAGCCTCAGTCTTATCTGGCTAATGAAATCAAATTCTGGTACTTATCACTATTATTCTGTTCTTCAGCCTCTGTTCTTTCACCTGTGCTGACAGACTACAGTTGTCTCCCTTTTTGCCTTCCCAGTGAGTCTTTTGCTTGTTATGGCACCATCCTCTTTACATTGCATGTTTATCAAAGTAATGTTCTGTCTAAATGTTGGGTCAAATTCTCACCTGGGTGCAAAACTTGCACATTTCCACTGACTTTGTCAGAAAAATGACAAGTTATGTGAGCTGGCACTGCATGGTGCTTGCAGCATGGTACCCATCAATGGAAGTGGGAAAGCTGTTAATAATGCCAGTCTGCTAACACTTAGAGACAGATTGATAGTTCATTTTTTTGTTCATTGTCTATTCTGCTTTGATGCTAATATGTTGGTTTCATCAGAAGGTACTGTTGAGTGAAATTTCTGGGGAATAGGCCAATTCGTGCTATACGTTAATGATGAGCAAATGCTAAAAGTTCAGGATTTCTCAATTACTTGTTACTGGAATAATCTCTTGAAAGTTCAAAATACAAATTCATAACGTGCACCATCTATAAAGTTGGAAAATTGCTCTGTTTATGGGGGAGAAGAAAGACCTCGATTGGCCAACATTTGAAGATCTCTTTCTCAATGAGAAACTAAGGTTCTCTGCTGACTATATTTACTGTACTTGAATGTTCCTTAATTAAAATAGATTGAATTGTAACATTTGTCTCTTTGTTTACTGAAATATTTGAGAGGAGTTTTATCTTTACTGAAGCCAGTGACATGTTTAGTGTGAACTTCAATATGCAATGGCTTTCACTCACAATTCTTAATGCTTTCTCTTTGTGCAGGAAAGGGTGTTCTAGCTGTGCTCTGACTTTCATTTCGGCTGCAGTTCCAGGTTGCAGAGAGGGGTGAAAAAATACATAGTATGAGGAAAAGAAATATTTAATCAAAAACCCAATTTGATGAAAAAATCACAGACGTAACTGTAGCTGTATCTTTCATTAATTAAAAAGAAAAAAAAAAAGGAGATATAACTGGCCATAGAGCTCAAATACTGTGGACACATACGTCTGTAGCATGTGTCCTTAAAAACAACAAAAGTAAGTAAAGATATTTGGAGCTACGCAGAAGAAAGGAAGAAGGAATATGTTTATCTGGGTAATTCAGGAGGCACGGAAAATTCTTAGTACTTAGATCTAATAATGATACTCAGTGAAAACGTGTAAGCAAGTCCTAGGACAGGAGCACAGTACTCCTTACTGTTTCTCCCTGGCCTCATCAGTGCTGATTTCTTCTGCCGTGGAGCGGTACAGCATCTTGGGGAGAGGCACAGGGTGTCCACAGGGCCTATTGCCAGGTGAACAAGGCTTCTGAATTGAGTAAGGTTGTATTTGTCTCCTTCCTCATCCAAGAAGGTCATCAAGTTTGTATTCCATTTTCCAGGCAAGTGCTGTAGTCATAAATATGCTGTGGTGCTCAATATATGGGCAGCACTGCAGAGAAGCAGCATTATATGCCCTAGCTACAGGTTTTCCAGGACATAGAGAACCAGAAATTCTCATGAGACATGTTAAAAACAAGTTTTGACTTCCCCTTTCTTGAAAAATGTTCCTTCATTTGGCGGCATTGCAGCTGGATAGAGAAAAAGAGGATTCAAGAGGCTCCCAGCAATTTTTCTGCTGTTCCTCCATGGCTGGCTCCGTGTGTTGCACCGTAGTAGTAAGCATAATCAAAAGAAATCATTAAGTCAAAGATGCTTTTCCTGCTGTTCCGCTCTTATTCAATTTAATGCATTTGTCACTGTTGCTTTTACACCACATATCCTTGACTTATCAAGCATGATGGACTGCACAGCTAGGCCATCTTATCAGAGCTTTCAGAAAGCTGCATAAACTACATCTACGCTTCCCTGTTTTTTTCTGTAAGCATCCTTTTGTGGTGCTTGTTTCTCTCCTTGCAGCGTAGCAGTAGGCATGGTGGATAAATTTAATTGTAGCTTACTTAATTGATATCATTAATTGAGGCTGCTGCCATCGTTAACCTGATTTAGATTATGATTGTGTCAGTAAAAGGACTTAAATTTTTTGTGAAGATGATGCAATTCACGTTACAGAATAGTGCTAGACAGCATGACCGGCCACCTTTCTGGCATTCATTCCTGTATAGCAAAGCAGTGAGTTCCTGACAGGCCTAAAAATGAGCATACAGCATAAAACCACTTGTGACCTCCCCACTGATTTATTCTCCACAGCTGACAGGTGCCTCATACAGAATTCAAAATAATAAATACGGAGACAAAACTAACAACTTATAATGAAATATGTCAGAGACAACTTCTAATCCTCTCTATTTTCATAGCCCTGCTCAAGTTGAAAAGCTGGGGAGGGGAAAGAATCAGGAAAATCCTGAACGAGTTAGTGCCCCAGAGAACTACATAATGACTAACAATTCTTTTTCTAATGCTAAGCATTTCCTTCTCAGTACTGAATGACAATAGATTCATAACTTCATCAAAATGACTTCGAATAGTCTCATTAATGACACTTGGGCTTGGTTTGTCCCTGTCTCAAAGGGCGGTGATATTTTTATGCCATCTATTGAATATGTTTGCCTTTGTCCTCCTCATTTGTACAATGCATTCATACTTATCAGATCATCTGCTTTTGTGCTTGGATGTTCAACAATTCAATAAAAGGTTAACAATAGAAAGGGAGGCAGAGGATTAGATGAAGGCTTATTTTCAGCGTGAGCTAACTAAACAGTAGAAAGGAAAGTGTATTATATCATGCTGTAGAAAGCAGCCTACTCCATCCAATTCTGGCCCAAGAGGATATTTAGAAATCACGGGCCCTAAATAAGATTTATTGAAGTATGCTCTTGCCTTCATTGTATAGAGTAGAGGCATTTTCTTCTAAAACAGCTGATTAATAGAAGCAGTTCTCGTTAGAATGGTTGCACAGAGTATTCCTGTCAAACCTCTACTTTGCATAAATATTTTTGATTAATAGATGCTTTCATAAAATATAATAAAAAATAAAGCATTAATGCTCACCAGAGACCCTGCTATTAGAATGATTATCTTAAATTTAATTTCATTTGTAGGTGCCATTAATTTATTTCTAACAGATCTCTAATTTGATTTTATCTATTTTGTGTACAGCTTTTGCAAAGATATTAGCAGGCTGCACTTCTTTCGGAGCCCACCATCTTTCTGCTGTGTGTTTGTGTTTAAATTATCTGGGCCACTGCAGTCTAAGAGACTGATTAATCTTCACATGTGCCGCAAGGTAGAAGTTAACAACCTAGCTGAGGGACTGAGAGTGGGAAGCTCTTTTACTGCTGCAAGACCTCTGTTCCATTCAGCAAAGCAGTAGTTGTGTCGTATAGGAGCAGGCTGCCCTTGAAGTATCTTCTCTTTGAATGAGTGGCAGTGGGTATTGTTGCACAGCACATAAACCTCGTTTTGTCAGCTTGTATTAACCACAGAATTGACTTGTAAGACATTTACACTCAAAGAGTGAGAGAGAGATGAGTGATGTCCTGTCTTTAACAAAGAGTACATCAGTGCTTGCAGCACAGAGCGGAGATGCCAGTGTTGGTTTATTGGAAACTGCACATATTCCGTTTTCTGCTGTTGCAGCTCAGCTGCTCCATAGATGTTTAAATTGGGCATTTCTGTGCAACTATATGGAATGAGATGGCTCCCAGAGCAGTGTCTGACAGCTGCCCGTTAGCTTGAGCTCAGGCAGAGCTTTGCTTGGTGTTGGTCTCGTTTGTTTCAGACTTGTGCCCCATGCATAAAAGAGCACTTTGTGGCTACAGTGTTTCTACAGGTGTGATGCTGAGGAAGTAGGAGATGGATATCAATCTTCCCCATCTTCATCTAGCCCAAAAATAAATATCAAGGAATGTAAGGCTTCTTTGCCTTATTTTTCATCTGATAACTCTGATGCAGAGGTATTGTGAGTTGTTTGTTTTTTCATTCAACCATAAAATTTAAGGCAAAACTAAGAGATGAATCTAGACCTTTTGCATCCCAATCTGTCTGAGCTATAAAACTGTCCTTTATTTTTCATAATGTATGAGTGATATATGCTAAAGAGCACTGTTGTAGTCAATATGTTCTTTATTGTTGCCTTTACAAGCAGAAGACCAGAAATTACTAATTTTATACTGATCTAAGAGAATGAGATTCTCTAGTAGTGTCCTTGTCTTCTAACTGGAAATACCTCTAGATTTAGCCTTAAGCAGATCTCTTCTCAAAGGGGTTAAAAGGTGTCAGTTGTGATGGAGATCACGGGATTCCTGTCTCTGTAGTAGGCATGTTACTGAGTACTCGGGCTGTAACGCTGAAGGTCCTTCCTCATATGCTTGCTATTGGTTCACCTACTTTACTTGAACCCGTGTCGTAAGAAGGAGAGGCTGTCCTTCTTTGTTTTCATAACAAGGTGTACAACAACTCCGTGTATGGCCTTTCGGAAGAGAGTGGCCAGAGCGGGATATTCAATATGATTGGCCAGGGGCCTGCGTAAGCTTCTGGAACAGTCTAGTAAAAGATAAGATATACTATATAGTTTTGTAGCTTTTAACAATAAACGCCATTTTGCCGCTCATCATACTGATGTGTAAATGCGACGAGGTGACCGGGGACAGAAAGTAGTCCTTGCGGGCAGGGTGACAAGTTCTGAACGGAATATCATATGTGGTGGTCTTCACTACATGTCTCCTGAAACTGTTTTTTACCTCAGCAAATTTGTTTAAAATGAACAGCTCTACTGTGATGCTTACAGTTCTAGGCTGGATATGAGCCAGTGCCTCATAGACTCGAGGACCTGTGTTGCCTTGTCAGCCTCTTGACTCAGAAAACTGTGAATGTTCATTTACAAACTTTTCTTAAAATTTGTAGGTTGAAGAAAGGTATTTGTAGTATCTTTTAAAGAATGCTTACTGTCCGTTATTTCTTTGATTTTGTCTTTTGTTCATACTCTGACCATAGCATCAAAATACAGAGTCCTGAGTAGGGGAGGATCAAGTCATTTAAATAATATAAACCTCATCGTCCTTTTGTTGTCTGCCTTAATGACACCAACCTTAAAAAACCCCAAATCATCCCAGTCCTTAAAACTAGTCTGAAGGTTGTTTTTCCAGATGAACCAATTGAAGCTTGATAAGATCACAGCAGGCCTGGGAATAAGGAGGTAATACATTTGCAGGAACAAAAGCTGTAAGAGATCATGGAATACATGTGAGATTATTTTTGGAACTGTGTAAGTATACATGGCAGTGAGCAGAGTGGTAAGAGAGCAAGCTCCCAGCTGATCGGCTACATACATGCTGGCACATCCTTAGCCTTCTACCATGCGAATGTACTGTCAGCAGGAGACTTCTGCTGTGTGGGCTGCTGAGGTCTCTGCTCTTCATTGTCCTCCTTATGCCCTTCAGCACCTTGAGAAGCTTGGACTAGGGTGAAAAACTCCAGTCAAAGGCACTCCCTAAAATCATCACTCGCCATTTCCTTTCTCTTATTGTGGTGTCTTTCACCAATCTGTTTTTCATGTTTGGTCTCTACGATGTCAAAAAAAAAGATTCTTTGCCAAAGGAGAGAGAAAAGGTAGGAAGAGGAATTAATACGTTGTGACATCTCCCCAGAGGAAGCTTCCTTACTGCATGGTTGGAACCCTCTGACATAAGCAACCCTGCAACTTTCTTCCTGGGATGCCAAGGAAGAATACAATGATCTAAAGAGCATTTAAGTTAGAAAAAAATAACCAATATAGGAAAGGAACATTCTTTACATTTTTTTTTCCTATTTTTCATCAAAATGTATGTCACGAATCCTTTAAACAGAATTTTAGAAAACACTATTATGGAATGTTCTTTGGCTCAGTTTTTAACTACATCCTCAGTCCTTTATACCTCACAGATAAGAGCTTATAGTAAAAAAAAGAAAAGTCTAGATTCCCTGTGATTATTTTACATGGAGCCAAGTTTTCAGGTACCTACTAGATGTTGCAAATGTTCTAGTTTGTGAATGCAAGAGGTTGCCCTGCTTTCTGTAAGAATTTTTTTTATTCCAACAGGAAATTCATTTTTTTTTTCTCTGGGATTATTTTTAAGTAACTGTAGAATTTTTTTTCTGAAATGATCGAGTCTTTTATGTATTGCTTCATCATCACTCACTTTCATCTGACAGTGCTGTAAGCCTAACAACTGCATTCTGAAGAACTGTGTTGTGATAACAGTAGAAAATGTAGTTGATAAATTTTATTTTTGCCTTTTGTTTTTGAATTAGCAGTATTTTTTCCAAATATATTTGTTGTTTAGAATGAGTAGATATATAACTCTGAGCTGTAAATTCATTCTGAATTCTGTTCAGGGAAGGCAATAGTTTGAAGTGACATTAGTCTTATGATAGTGTTTCAGTTTTGCTAGTGGCTGACCCATAAAAATTCAAATTAGGATTCTAGCTTTTATCCTAGAATACTGCATTTGAGACTTTCTATGTGGATCTGATTTTTCATCCCCCCCCCCAAAGCATTTTAATGGCAAGATGTTATTGTGTTGTCCAATGTTACTATTGTGCCGGAGTTCTCAAAGTCAACGTTCCATATTGCGCTGAATGTACTTCTTAAGGGTAGAAGGCATGCCATTTTCTGATTCATGCAAATGAAAGAATGCAAATTCAATGAAATTCGGACAATGCGCTTCAAATTTAATGTACTATTGCTTTTAGCTAAAGCATTTAGAATGGGGCAGGTAGGATTCTTCCACAAAGTTTTCCGTAGGTAGAGGGTGTTGAAAAAGAAACGCTGATCCATTTTCAAGTGACCGCGGCAGAAATAGTTGCTCGTGTATTTCAAACATGTATGTTTTCTGTGGAATGTCAGTTGCAAATGTGAATGTAGCCAGAATTGCATTTGTATCATGCAAATATCTGTACAGCAGTATTTTTCAGCTCTTTTGCTTTTCTGTCCACTACTCTGAACTAAATGCTCTTTCAGGCTGTGTTTATTACGTCTGTTCAACAATGGAATTGTCCAGAATACAGTCTAATTTTTTAAATCCTAAGAATAGGGGAATTTGACGCTGACAATGGTGATTAATTGTACATCTTAAAGTGCACTGTGGACTAGAAGTGTTCAAATTATTCTTGATGAACTATTGAACTGTTTCGTCTTTTTCCTTTTTTCCTGGTCTTGGCCTGATTTGGTGTTCTATGAATGTGTTAATTGCTCAAAAAATCACCTAACACTTACTGAAAAACAAATCGATTATGAAGATTTTCTTTATGAGCTTTTTGCTGCTACTGTTTCTTTAAGGACTGGCTATTTTTTTTTTCAGACATTTATTTCATTTCCCTGCTTAGCTGTTTTCTCTTTCTATGCTATGCTTAGATAATTTAGTCTGTTAAAATGAGAATAAAACATCAAACCCATGATGACTGGCTATATTACTTTTCAGCATGGATGATTACTCACTGTCTGTTTGTAAAATGTTTAGGACTCATAATTATCTTGAGGACTAAAAATATTTTCCATGCAGTTGTGCGTATGCAGCTAGTAATAATAAGCTATTAATAATGAGTGAATAAGCCTACGCTACTTATAAAAAGTTATTCCTTTTTTATTTTTTGCTGAAGATCTATATAACTGCTGACTTAGAGATTCTGAAGACCAGGTGGAAATGTTGAATAATTTTTGTGGCTTCATAGGAGGTGTAGATCGGATACTTTTAGCTAATTGTTCTGGATAATTACATTGATCTGTATTTATCCTTTTAATTCTGAGGGCGGGTAGTGTAAAAAGGCTTAAATTAAAGTAGAAAAAAATCTAGCATAGTAATTGGAAGCTTATTGATTAAAAAAAAAAGGTTTAGTGTAGCAATCTTTTGTATGTAAAGAGCAGTGCTGTCATATCACAGTTAAAATATCCTCCTTACACAAAGTGGAAGAGATTAGGGAATTTCTTATTCCTTTTTGCAAAATTGTGTAAAATCATGATGGGAAATAGATTCCAGAGAACAGTGCAGTTGTTTCTCTATAGCAAATGTAATTTGTTAGTGGAAAGAAATACAAGACAGCCATCTGTTGGATTGTGCAGCAACATGTTTGGCTTCCAGGTCTCAGTGTGGGCTGCTGATAATGCAGAAAGGAACAAGTACAGGGCTTACTGCTAGGGCAGATGGTGTTTGAGGACAGTATAAATTCAGTTGGAATATAAGTCAATTAAAAGGCAATGTATTCCTGTGAAATTGGGTCCTGAAGTAGTGCAGACATCTGGGATGCAGGCAAAGCTTTGTCATCAATATATTTCTGGCTGTAGAGAGGTTTTCTGCATCTTTTCGTGGTCAGCTGCCATCAAAATGATGGATTCAGCACTGAGCTACTGACTGGGGAGAGCAAACATGCAGATGATCGCAAGAGGCATGTCATTGCTTAGGAGAAGACTAGCTTATGCCTTGTGTGACACCTTCAGATATACAATGTGAAGAACATACTCATGAAGATCACAACGTTTCCCTTTGAAATATTTGGTTTAGTGTAAGATTTGGATTAGGCACTTTAGATCCTTATGCTTTGTGTATTAGTACCTTTTAATTAAAACCTTTTCCAATATATTGATTATTAGATGACACAGTAACTGAACCTTTGATTGTCCCAGGTCTACTGATGCACAATTTGATAAAATAGCCTAGCTGCATGTCATGGCCTGCTGCATGTTCATGCTGAGAAATCGAGCCAGTGCCTTTTTGCTTCTTTCTGAAATCTTGTGCCAGACTCCCATTCTGAACTGATTTTTATATCTTTCTCAGATGTGGAACCACTTGGGTAGGTTTAGATTCCAATTTCAAGGAGGTAACTACACTTTACTATCCATCTCTAGATCTTTTTAATTTAGATAACATAGTGGATATACTGTCTCCCTCTCCAATCACAGTCTTCAGTGTAATACTAGAGCATATTGACAACAGAAAGGAGAGATCCTGAGTGTTTGGGTGCCTCTCCTGTATTACTGCTGCCACTAGCCTTTACAGCGGTATGTTGATACCTGGGACAAACCACTAAGCCACAGTGAATTCAATGGAAATATAATCAGTGGTCTTTTCATCTGCGCAAAGAATCGCAATTTTTTGAGACCTCCCTGGCTTGCCTTTTTTTTTTTTTTTTTTTTTTGGTCCCTGATGAGACCAATTACACTTAAAGCTGGGAAGAACTGAGTCAGTGTTGAAAATCACACCCTACATATTCCTCTGGAAAACAAATAAATTGAAATTCAATACAGTGCCCAGGGAGGCGGTGGAGTCACCGACCCTGGAGGTGTTCAAGGAACGTTTAGATGTAGTGTTGAGGGACATGGTTTAGTGAGAACTATTGGTGATAGGTGGACAGTTGGACTGGATGTTCTTCTAGGTCTATTCCAACCTTGGTGATTCTATGATTCTAAAAATTAGAGAGAAGTAGAAGGTCACTTGTTCATTCAAATGTAATGTAGTTCAATTGGCTATAAATTAATTTTGTTTCATTCTCTGCTTTTTTAAGTTCTTTTGTAGGTCATCAAAATTGTGAAAATAAATAACAGCTAGTCGCTGTAAAAGGTAAAGGTGAGGGAGCAGGGTGTCTGAACCATAGAAATGATACCTGAATAACTGGTTAGGATAAATAATGGAGCAGAGAATTTCAGTGGTTGATCTGAACTAATGATTTATTTGCCGTGTTTTGTGGCAGAGGTCTACTGTGAATATTTGATATTTGTGATTGCTCTGGTGGAGATATTCAAACTGTTTGCAGATACCAAGTGTTTGACCATTACATTCCTTGTGACAATCCAAACTCTCACATTCTTAGTTCTTGTTTTTTTATTTTGTCTGTGTTTGTGGGGTTTTTTTTGATAATTTAGTTTAGATAATGACAGCTGGTGCTAGTAGATAGTGGTGCATTTATCTCATACATTATAATCAATAGATTAATATCATGTTCTGAAGGAAGGTTCAGCTGATACTGAAGTGACACATCTGGAAGGACAGTGTACAAGCTGGAGAAGGACAGCATGCTAAAATACAGATATCAAAACGCTGAAGAATTGCAGCTTATGAATGCTATAGTCTGTAGCAGGGAATTTACATTACTCTTTTATGTGATTTTATGTGCTTGATATCCTAAAATGTTTGCAGTAAATATTGGAGGTAAATCTCATTTTCTTAGTCCAAACACAATTAGTAATTCAGTTGGGAAGTCTTTCCAGGCTCAGGGTATGTAACACAATCATGGAATCATTAAGGTTGGAAAAGACCTCTAAGAACATCGTGTTCAACCATCAACCCATCCCCACCATGGCCACTGACCAGGTCCCTCAGTGCAACATCTCCATGTTTCTTCAGCACCTCCAGGGATGGTGACTTCACCACCTCCCTGGGCAGCCTGTGCTAGTGCCTCACCGCTCTTTCTGAGAAGAAATTTTTCCTAGTTTCCAACCTGAACCTTCCCTGGCACAACCTGAGGCCATTCCCTCCTGTCCAATTGCTGTTATGTGGGAGAAGGGGCTGACCTTCGCCTCACCACAACCTCCTTTTCAGGCAGTTGTAGAAGGCAATAAGGTCTCCCCTGAGCCTATTCTTCTCCAGACTGAACAATCCCAGTCCCCTCAGCCACTCCCCGTAAGTCTTGTGCTCCAGACCCTGCACAGCTTTGTTGCCCTTCTCTGGACACATTGCAGGGCCTCGATGTCTTTCTTGTAGTGGTGGGCCCAAAACTGTGCACAGCACTCAAGGTGCAGCATCACCAGTGCTGAATACAACAGTCAGTTACAAAACAATAGTTTTATTAGTGTTAGTACAAAACTATAGTTAGATTGCGAGAAATCTTTGTGTCCCACTTGCAAATGAAGTCTTCTCACAGGGTCCCCAGGGCATGCTGGAAAAAGGTTATGCAGTTTCAGAGGAGACGCCTGGCAGATTGTGTGCTGTTTTAAGAAAAGCTGGCCTTTCTGCTGTGTAAGGTATAATTCTTGCCTACTCTGCAAATTGTAACTGGAAGGCCCTCATTTAGTTCTGATTTCATGTTATACTTAATATCAATTTTGTGACTTTGTTTCCATTTCAATCTATAAAGCCTAGTGCTTTTTTTTTTTTTTTTTAATTTTCCCTGTAATTTAAATGAGCTGATTTTAAAATTGCTGACTGATGCTCTTTGGAGATACTCGCTTCCACAAGCTCCTAGGTTTCCTCAGAGGAAAGCACACATAAAAACTTCATTCTCGGAAGTAATGTGGAAAGGGATATGTAAATGGGAAGTGAGGTATCAGTTTGTGTTAAAGGCAAGGGAAAGGTAAATTAGGTTCAACAGAAGGAGACAAAAGCTATAGTATGTGTGCTGAAATCGAGAAAAAACCCCTCAGAAATTCAGAAGCAAAACCAAGTCCTTTTTTAAATAGAACATAACATTTTACCAACACTTCCTAATATGTTTGATCCTTTAATAATCTCCTCCAGGCTTTGCCTTTGACCCTGCAACTGAAATGGATGAAGGTTTTGCCTTCATTACACGAGACAGATGAGATCATTAGAGCAAGATAACAAATGTGGATTATGTCACCGCAAGTACCAAAGAAGAAGATGACACTTCAGGTGCTTGCCTCTGGCTAGGCATATAAGGCCAGTGTTACATTCATATCTAGGCACAGCCTTGCTGCTTACCTTACAGTAAATTAAACTGACTGCTTGTCTTCACTGTGACTGAAATAGCTTTTTTTTTTTCTTTTAACCTCGAGGTATCTGACACACCTTAGCTTTCCTGAGGTAAAATGTAGTGAAGGGGAGACACTTCATTTTAGAAGATTGACACTATACATCTACCTAAAGTTGACTTATCTGAATTTATCTCACATTAAAACTGAAGTACTCTGACATTGTGGGTTTTTTTTGTTTTGTTTTGTTTTTTTAACATCACACAAATTTGTGTGTGTGCTGATTACGTCAGCAGAATTGTAGCACATCTTGAGTACCAAATAAATTGTTTTAACTGCAGAATTCCTAAGCTGTGGATATCATATATTCCTATTCCTATGGATATCACAAAGTTGGTGGTAATTTATATTTTCCCACAGACAAGCGATCTTCCTCCTTCTCCTGGTTCGTTACTCAATTGTGTATTCCAGTTTGACTCACTGCTATGGTGGCATTCTGCTGTTCTCCTTTCTAGATGTATCTGCTCAGACTTAGTTACTTTGAAAGCACTCACCCAGCTGTGGGCTTCCTATGCTGCTGTCATCTGCTCTCCACTGAAGCAGGTGTAATTAACATTGGAACAATATTTGATACCTCTGCACAATTTATTCTTCCACCTTAGAGTGGCGGCCTCAGATTTTCTGAATTTTCTGTACTTAAATAGAACTCAGTATCCCTTGATTCTTGTTTAGTGGTTCCTATTATCTGTCAAACGTGAGATCAGTGTATCAGGCTCTTGACCTTATTCCTATGCAAATAATTTTCTTCATTTCACTGTGTATTGGCGAAACACCTGCATAACATTGAAGATCCATGGGAAATTATTTAATTCTTCTTACATTCCCATAGAACTCAGAATTTTCTGACTACACCAATAAAGAAATTATACCAGGATATTTTAGGTGCTAATATTGATTGGTACATCGTGATATATCATGCTTTCCTAACTTGGAAAGATTCTCTCATCCAGTTTCCTAAAATTCAACTATGTACCCATTCCTCTTTGATTTCTGTATTTGAAATATTTCCCTGCAGCCCTTGTTCCAGTTGAGTTGCATCAAATGCCCTTCAGGGAGCCATAGTATAATAAAACACTTTCTAGCATATAATCTCACTTTATAATAGCACAAAGATGACCGTAACTTTGAGGTCAACAAAGTGCATGAGTTGTTTAAGCTCAAATAATTTTATGTATTTTTAGAGAGCATATTACTAGTAAGGCTTTTCTGTCTACCACAGAAGGAAGAAAGCTGAGGAGTGTCCAATCCTTTCTGACGTAAATTATAAGAAAAACAACACCAAAATTTTCTGTTAAGTATGAAGTTAGCTTTAGTTCTTCGTTTAACAGTAAAGACAATATTTATCTTCTATGAAAAAGTTTCAGGCATAGATTTGATCAGATCTGCTCTTGCATTAATCTGTGAAAAAAAATGATAGTTTAGCTTTCACTAACCTGATTTTTGGTTTCTGGATTTAGCACGTCTTTGCAAACATAATCAATTTCTTGATAAATTGGCTAATTTCCCTTCTAATTGTGTGATTATCACAGAAAATGAACTGTGAATTGTACATTCTGTAATAGATTTGTGACACTTTGCTGTAGAAGGCATTAAAACAGACATGACCACCTCCCTCACCCTGCTGGCCACCATTACTACTGAAGAAAGAAAAGAAATGCATACATTTTGGGTTGTTGAAAAGTTTCTATGTGAGAGGAGGCTGTAATTCAAAGGTTTATTAGCCATGGATGCTTGCTGTCTGTGCAGCAGCAGATCTGCAGGTGCCACCTAGGCACCACTTTTCAGCACTTCGCTGGCAAAAGGAATTGTGAGTACAATCACTCACGATGTTATGTTCCTTCACGTGCAAATGAGTATTCCTTCTGTTGCTTTTAGACTTCCCCCAAGTGTTGTGCTAAGCCAGCTGTACCTTCTCACTCAATTTATAGCACATCTGACCCTCCCCTCAAAATCTATGCAATGTCTTAATCAAAATTCAGGTCTTTCAGACTCACTTTACTCTGTACTTTTTTGCATAGAAACACATCTGCCTGTGTTCAAGCCTCTTAAACAGCCATATTTCGGCGCGCTACAAACATCTGGCACACTGGACAAAGCAACGATCTTAATTTTACCAAAGCCCAATTTCTCTGGCAGTGTAAAAAGGCCTTCAAGAAGGTGGAATTAGGTGCAGGGGGTGTGCTGCAAAATTCCTGAGAGATTTTTCTCAATTGATGTTTTTTTCTCAGTGACTACTTTAGGCTTAAGGTACTTTTCAGTAAAAGTTATTTATTCTGTATCATATTCCATCTTCCTATGATTAGCAAAAGCTTTTCTGAATGATTCAGGTGCTGCCTGGGAAGTTCACCCCTTAGAGTCCCTGTCCTCATATGCAGTCAGGTCATGCAGTATTGAGACTCCTCGGATTTAAAACAAACACTGCACCAGTCTCTAAATGGCCTTGCGTTATCAACAAGAAGTTGGCATAAAACCCTCTGTGCTCCTTCCTTGCAGAGGAACTAAACATCTGTAATTCAGGAAAGGCTTTTGGTAATGCCTAGAGTGCCAGGGTTGCTGTGCCAAAACTGCTATAATTGCTGTCTTTGTTTCCTTTTGGAAAATTATAGTTTCATCAAAATAGTAATTTTTTGCAGGACTATTTCCATCACAAGTGTACTGTTGATAGACATGCTTGTAGATGTTTCCAAAATCAATGAGTTAATTTGTTTGCGTTTTCTGGCTTACTTCTGACTTTCTTATTTCCTTTTATTTTGACAGCATGCTATGCCATATTTTCAGGTTTAATATCATCAGATTATCGAAGGCATTACAGAATTACCGATCCATTTATTGTTTCAAGATACTGATTTTTTTCTTTAAATATACAACACAATGAAATGGTATAAGGTCGGTCTATTCAATAAGATGGAAATTTTGTAGCTGGTTTAATATTTCCATCTGAGTTTTTGAGCTTCAAGTGCCTGATTCAGTGCCCACCAAAATAAATGGGAATCTTTCTATGGAATTGAATATCTTTGGACTAAACGTTAAGACCAAAGTGTTTTCAAACCAATTATAGATGCCAAGAGTTTTTTGTCTTTCTCTTTTAAATATTCCATAGAACATAGTTAGGCTATGTTCTATGACAGCCTGACAGTAAGAAATCCATGCTGAACATCCATATTTAACTCAGTGTGAGGACGTGAGGGCTCCTTGTTCCTACACTGAATCCTAATTATGCTGGATGATTACAGTAGTGGAATTTGCTATGAGCTATTAGTAAGGCTCCAATTCCTTATTGCTGGATCTGTGCAAACACTGAAGTTTTGATTTTATGGAGGGAGAAAGGCTTTCATCTTCTGCCACTTTTTGAAGTTGCTTCTGCAAACAGTTTTTTTTTTTTTTTCAATGAGATTTGGAGAACAGTTACTTTCAGCTAAATGCAGTTCTTTTTTATCATTTCTGAAGAGTATGGAAACAGAGTCTGGCAGGAAGCTTTGCTGCAAGTGGAGCTGAGGTGGAGAGCAGAAGTGACGCTGGTTACATGTTAATGTCAAGGTGTCTGTTCTGGTGTTTTGGTGCGTGTGATGCCACAGTCATTTCTGAGCCCTCCAACAGTCCTGGATGCCAAGAGAAGTATTTTCGCACAGGTGGCCAGGTCACCTCCTCTGTTACTCCTTCATGAACGTTTCTATTCAAAGTAGAGCAGGTAGAAGAGATTAGAAATTTCAGTGTACAAAATGTTTCTCTTGCGACCATTATGTGTGCCCCACCATGTGCAGCTGTAGCAGGGGCCTTTATCAGCTGTGATGCAGTGAACCAGGAGGGAATAAAACGTGTTGCTCCTCCTCAGCCATTCAAGATGAGCACAGACAATCAAACCATGTCTTTTATTTTGTCTCAAATGTCACCTGAGTCAACAGATGTGACTCAGGACATGAAAAGGGAGCAGATGGCACTTCAACAGACTTTTTCAGAAAGGAACGTACATTGGTGAGCAGTTGATTTTCTTGAAAACTCAGTAGTGCATTGTTGAAACTGTGTTCCACGTCTGCCATTGCACTTTTATGAGGTGTGATACTTTGGGACCAATTTAAAATGTCGGTGGTTGCTTCTCATTAGTCTGTAGTAGATGCTCAAGTGGATGTTTGGTTTGCCAGCTTCTTCCTGCGTGCAGGGAACTGATGCACTTGTCACTTGTCCCCTTCATTCTTAAAGCCCATTTGCCAGAGTTATGGAGATTGTTTAGGATATCTTCACAAAGCCCAAGTAGCTTTGTTTGTTTAATAATAAAGAGCAGCACTGCCATTAAGGAGGCTCAAAGTTGCTGCTAATAGGGCTTCTAGATAAAGTTGTAGAAATTGTCGGAGTTTACCTCAGGGACAAGCCACTGGGAGAAAATCTTGCCAAACTGAAGACTTTTTCTCTCCCCTGTCCCACTCTTTTCTTTTTCCCCCTTCCTTTTTCCCCAGGCAGGCACATTTGAAAGGCTGCTAATCATTTTCTAACGCACTGATGAAGATTTAAGTCCATATGCTCCTCACACCTTAGTAGTGCTAGGAATTATGTGTTTTACATGGTGTATTTTGAACTCACCATCCATAAAAATTTTGACAGTATTTTTTTCTCTCTCAAATGTTTTCAGCCATGTGATCAGATTGGTTCATTTATAAAGAAAGAATAAGGTGGAAAGGTATTTTAATAAACCCTTTTCATGATATTTCTGAACAGCTATAAGAATTTCCATTGGAAATAACTTTTTCTGCAAGCACTTCTCTTGGCTCTCCCATGTTTTCACCTTATTTTCATAAGAAAATGATGGTGCAAAGCAAAAATAATCCCAGAATCCCCTTATAAATTATTTGATTTGCATCTCACAAGATCCTGTTTCTTGTCATGCCAATGTTATCTCAAGCAGATCTCCAAGGCAGTTTCAGGACCATGTCATACACTTTTACAGCCATCAGAGGTCAGTACATGCTCATTCATATGAGTAATGAATTAAGTTTAAAGCTTTTTATTTATCCAGGTTTATAATAGGTTTCTGATAAAGATGAAAATGAAACTTCATTTCTGTGACATCTTAGTAAATAAAAGGATTATTGGGAACTGTAAAAAGCTAATGAACAAAAAGCATACATTTGTGCTAATATCTTTGTGCCATGCAGTGTGTCAAAAAAATGCTTTGTTCTGTGTGTGTATTAGTTCAGGGAACATAACTTAGCAAATGTCAGAAAATTGGAATGCGTGGCAGTTGTTATGGAAGGTGCTGTTCCAGATTTTGGTTAATTCCTGTGCCTCGCTGAGATTTGTTTCTCTTTCATCCTGCTGGTTTCGAAGCTTAAGCTCAAGGGCAAGCATCAGGACAGCTACAGCAAAGAGCCTGCACTTTCCGGTGTAATATTTTAGTGGCCCATTTGAGCCCCATGTTGATGGAACTGCTCTCTCAAAAAAAATACAGAAAAATATAGATTTTATCTAAATAATCTTGAGTTAAAGAGGATGAAATTTTGAAGCTTGCATTCTGTGGATTTGTAGCTGATTTTACTATATGCTATATTTATTTCAACAAATATGCTATAAACTGGATATGTTAAAAATTGGAAGTTTAACACAGCTCTGAGGAATAGAGGATTCAGGAAGTTCAGGAGTTATTTTCCCAAAACAGTGTTCAGTTCCGTGTCCTTCTGCATCTGTTTCTCTACAATTTTTTCCTCAGAGGAGCATGAATAAAATTCTATTTGGATATAGTGTGGGAGAGTGAAAGACAGACAGTGAACCTTGTGGTTTCAGTCCCCACTGCAGAAAAGGACTGGGAAGCTCTGTTATGAATCTGGCAGAGAATGAATTTGAACTTATGTCTCCTGCTATAAGTATGGGCTATCAATTATGGAATCTTCTCTCTCTAGAGCCAAATGTAAAAGATAAACACAAATTGGTAACTACAACGGGTTTAAGTTTTTGTTCAGAAAAAAAACATTATAAATGATTTTGAATTTGACCCAAAAGAAATATTGAAACAGAGAGAAAATCAATTAAATACTATTTTAGTTCCCTGGACAGCAGAAATGGTCATGTGAACTGCTTCCTATCTACAACTAAGCTATGAAAACAGAATTCAAGTGCAGAAGGTCAGCTGAAAACTTAAAATGCAATTTATTAACATTGTCTTATTGAGGAAAAAACGCTGAAACTCAGTCTCAGAGGACAAGAAATACTAGAAAAATGCTCCATACCCAGAATTGCCAAGGCTTCAGGCTCAAGTTGGATTTTATAGTATTGGTTATTTATTTTGAAGCATAGTTCCTACAGCTATTTGTCATCTGAAAATCTCAGTTTTCATTAAGAGAACATATTGTTGCCTTTGTGGCTGTAGAGGAACACATGAAAATGCAAAAAGCCCTAACTCAACTGTTTCTTTACTGTCATAAAACAAATGAAAACAAACAACAAAAAACTATAAAGCCAAACTTACAATGTCACGTTGCTCCAGGAGGTAGGGATATAGGATAAACAAACAAGCAAAAACACTAAATGCAAGGAGACTGTCAATGAAACTGTGACAGCTGGCTGTGCTGAATGTGGGAAGAAAATCTGCTAAGTGTCTACAGGGGCTGCTCCAAAAGTAATGCCTCCTACTTTATTCTGTTAGCCCATGATGTCAGAGACGGATGCTGGTGACAGAGCAGTAGAGGTTGAACCTTCCCACCAATATCCCGTTACATGTTGTTGCCATGTGACAGATGGCAGCAGAGGGGCGGTCTGATACAGTGGTATCTGACATAGAAGTGCGTATGGAGCAAAAGTGTTGCATTGAATTCTTCCATGTGGAAAAAATGCCACCCATTGACACTCATCAGTGTTTGCTGAACATTTATGGAGACCAAACAGTGAATGTGAGCACAGTGAAAGTTGGACTGCGTGGGCAACATTTTCCCAGAAACAATGCCATCATAGCAGCTATGAAACAGTGGTCACCTCCACTGGTGCAGATTTTTATGAGTGCAGCATGCAGGCTCTTGTTCATTGCTGGCCAAAATGCATAGCTAATGGTGGTGACTATGTTGAGAAAAATTGTTTTGTAGCTGAGAATTTGCTTTATCAAATAGCGCTATTGCGCTCACTGTACCTGCTGTAGTATCCATGGAAATAAATAGGAAGTATTACTTTCAGAGTGACATATGTAGGACTGGATATATTATGTTCTGAGTCTTTAAAATTTTAAGTCTGAGTTTGAGCAAAAAGCCAACAGAGCTCTGTGTCATCCTAGGGAGCAGGTCATGATTCACTGTGAAGTTATCGTAAGATTTTTTTCCTCTAGACTTTGCTTTTATGTGGAACTATTCTTTATGTGTATCTTTGTCTAAAACATCGAAGTGTGGACATGGGTAATCCTGAATATATTGCTAAAGCAAACGTCATGTTTTCCACTGTTGAAGAATTGTGGTCAAGTCAGAGAATTTTTCAGATATCTCCTTTAGTCAAACTCAAACCCCCAAGAAAGCAACAGGCTGTGTACTAGGAGTACATCAACCTCACTGAATAAAATCATACGGGTCTAAGATCTAATGATTTAAGACTAGTGATGTTTCCTGGCCTCAGAAATCTAGTAATAAGGATTTCATTTTCATGCTGTTCTTTTTAAAGGGGTAAAAACAGTATCAGAATTATGTATGTCTTAGGTAGTAGCACATACTCTACTACCAGTTTGTTCAAGAGCTGTCTTAAGTAACATGTATAAGAGGCAGTAAGTTAGGTCAGTTAGCACCTGGGACAGTAAAATGGTCATGGCTCAGTTGTCTCCCCTACCAGGGCAAGAAATTTGGGGAGCTAAATAGCCTGCTAGAGGCAACAAAATCTGCAGCGTGGTAGTGACTATGGGAAGGAAAGAAGTGGTAAAGCCTTTCTTCTCCTGTTTAGTTCACAGAAGTAGGATCGTAAACCTCATTCTCCAGAATTTCCCATGCCAGTTCTCTATTCCTGCTCCACCCCTTTCTTCAATCCACCTTTTTCAATGGAAAGGAATTCTAGTATCCTCCCCCGCTAAGTATTCAGTGCCTGTCCCAGTGAGAAATACTGAGTCATCTCTGTTCTATTTTAAGCAAGTTTTCCTCCTCTGAGGAGAATAAAACAATATGCAAAGAAACTGCATTAACGCTACTCTAAATCTGTGACATCAGCAGCTGTTCACCAGTGAGCAACTGGTGTGAAAAGGAGCTGTTAAAGGTAAAATGCTGAAATAACAACAGCACCACACTGGCTCATTCCAAATTACAGAGACCAGCAAACAGGGTAGCCTGACAGGAAATCTTAGAAAAGAAGGCTGGAGTCTGCTTTGAACAGCTATAGAGGTTATATCACTGGTGAAAGAGGTCAATAGAGAAATGGCCCAAGAAGAAGTTGTAGCAACTGCCTGGGTGTTTCTAAAGTTTTTTTGGCTTTTGGCTTGGATGAGCAGTTCTGTATCTAATCGCATGAAGTTTTTTATTTAAGGAGTAAGAATTGCAAATTTAACTTACCAAAAAGTAGGCAACAATGTAGTAATGGCATATTTACTGTGGAAGAAGCTAGAAGGGTATACTAGGCCTGCCTATGCTTACTGCTGTTTTTTGCAGCAGACTTTTGGTCACTGTAGTGTTATTATTTTTGCCTAGGTCCAGTTTTCTATATTGCTATTGGTTTTGTCTGACTATGGCATTCAAGTCAATTTTTTTTCTTTCTGTGTAGTAGGATAGAGACAGAACCGCATTCAGCTGTCCAATTTACAAAGTCTTAATCCTTGTATTGATTAAGTGTGAGATGCCACAGAATGTCTTTGGTTTGTGTACAGATTCCTCACCAAATACATGTGCTATAAATAAAAAATTCCAACAAATTCCTGATGTTATGAGCACTCGCAGCTGATTGACATCTTAATACATGCAGAAGACAAATTCAAGTAATATTACTTAAGGAACCATGGGGACAGTATGTGCTTATGGCTGGCAGCCGTTTTCATTCTGTCTTACTGTACATCATGGGAGAATAAGAAGGGGTACAGTTTGTAATTAAAGAAAAACAGATTTTGTTCCAAAAGAAAGAAAATTTATTGGTTTTTTTCTACTTGGGCCTGTGGTCCAGTCTGTGGGCAGATTGTTACAGACCATCAAATGCAAGTTTTTTAGTTATGAGTTATTTATTAGTATGAGACTTCATGAATTTTATGAAGTTTCTTGTGTGGGTTGGTGAACATGTTGTTTTCAACAGGGTTGTAGTTTGGAAAGAATAGCAGTACTCAGAATACTGATTTAAAAAAGCAATACAGAAAGAAACATTAAATGAGTAAAATTGCTTGGTTGGTAATTAAAAGTGAATAAAATTGACTATTTATTTTTCCAGACTGGAAACAGAGAGACGGATAATTTCCAGATCGCTTTCTTGTGTGATAGAAGTGATAAACTTTTTACCTTTTTCACTCTTGACTGCTCCATCAGTGTAGAGGTCATCTCCTAGATTGTTTGTACAGTGAGTGAAAGAAAGTAAGCTTGTAATTCTTGAGCTTCTGGAGGACTCTACCTCGTGTTATTACTTTTTTAGGGAGTCTAGACTCCTAACTTAAGCACTATTTAATATGTCTGCAGCTAAATGTATGAACAGTTCCCCAAATTTTAAAACTTAACCTTTTTTCAACATAGTAATTTCTGATACTTTTTCCCCAAAAGTGCACCAGCTTTTGTTGTATTTCTTTTTGTTATCTGAGGCAAAATCTGACAGTCCATCTGAAAGGATGTTAGAAAAATGTTTAGAACAGCTTTTCTCTGCACTCAAGAGTTAGCAGAATTCTGTGAAAAGTAAACATTCAGAAAAATTCCTGCACTTTTGCAAATTCCAGGGTGGTACTTGGAGAATATTGCAACAACACCTATGCTTCTAACTATGATGATTTAACAGAGCTGGAGCTTAAATTTCTGTCAGATGACTACCAGCTTTCAGTTACAAGAGAATATTGAGTTCTCGTGGGTTTTGCATAAGTACTTAAAAATAGGACCCAAATGCATCTGAAATTTTAGGAAAGGAGAAGCTATAAGATCATTATTATTTTAAATTTATTTTATATTTCCATACCTGGTGTTAGCTGAATCCAGTAAACTGTGAAAACCAATGGTAAAATAATTTTGTAAGGTACATAACTACTGGTAATGCTAAAGCTAATATTTTCAGAGGAAAGCACAACTGTGACTTGAATTTCTGTAGAACAGGTTATGATAATGGTACACTGTTAATACAGGCTACGGATGGTTTGAGGATTTAAGTTTTCTGGTAAAATTAACAGAAGGGAAAGAAAGGAGAACTTAAAAACCTCATTACTCAAAATAAGTATGTAAAATCAGTGGGTACATACAAACTTCTTAGAGTGTATTAAAGATTTTAATTTTCAGATTATGAACACTAAAAAAAAAAAAAGAATTATGGAAATAATGGTAAGAACAGCAAAACAGGAGGGGAACTTTTGCTAGGATATAACAGACCTAAATGACCCAAACAGATACAGCTTCCCAAGTCTCACTGACCTCCAGAACTATCTGTAAGCACCATACACCAAGAAAACAGAGACTTCAGGGAAGGAATTACATATGAGGGTACTAAGAAATATGCTGATTTTTTTTTAACAGCTGCAATTATAGTGTCAAATGGAAAAATGATGTAAACAAGGCACCTAAGCAAAGATCTTGATGTCCAACAATTGAGTGACCTGGCATTTGGACATATAATAGTGTCCCACATAATTCAAGTTAATAAAACAGCTGGACTTAGTGGATGCGTAACCTTTTAGCCTCACTGTATGTTATGGTTTCAGGGTATCTCCCTGTAGCAACTGGAACATTAAATGCATCTTTTAGAATGCAGCATTAAAATGAGAAATATTATGCATACTGTGTTTGGTTTGGGGTTTTTCAATGTGTCCACTGCAAATGCAGGTACCTCGGTTATCAGAGTGATGGTCTGGCAATCTATGAGGTGGTGTCTGTTTGAATTAACTTCACTAATGCTTAAAACTAGCGTAGTTCTGGGTGCATTGATATCAACAGCAAAATTCCCTGCTGCAGTCTATTTTGCTTTTCACTGAAAGGTAAGTTATTACATTGGAATATAAGAACCTGGAGGTGTGATTGGAGCTCTGTTATGTTCAATGTGTAAAATGAGAGCCTTGCTCTGCAGAGCTTACAAAAATTTGAAATACAAGAGACAGAGCTGATGGGAAAACAAATTTAGAGATAGCTCTGCACAAGGTGTATGCAAAGAGGATAAATAGAGCATCTGCTCTAGTCAGCAATGTTTGAGCTTCCTTTTGAAAACAAGTACTTTCATGTAGATGTGAGGAAACCTCCTTTCTCCTCCGAGTGTGCAACTACTAGAAATCTATCTTCATTTAAATTATTAGCACTTAACCCCTTTCAAAAGCAGTTTTTGAAAAATTCTTTGCTTCAGTGGCACTTAATCTTCAGTCCTGAAGTCAATAGTTTCTGATATGAGTGGTCATTTAATTTTTAAATGTTTTCTGATCCCTTCATGAACCTGCTATGTAGTGTAATCAAGTTGTTAAACTGAATTCATCCTTGTCTTTGTAGGAGTTAGTCATGAGGGAAAGTTTTGGAAAGCCAATGATACTGTCAGTCTGGGTTGTCTTAACAAGCGTTCATACAAGGTGCATGCTTCTCCACATTGTTTCAATGGATGTATTGATTTATAATTGTGTACTGTGCATTTCCAGCTCTGACCAGTTTGGTAACTTTACTCACATCAAAGGAAAACTTTGATTCCCAACAAATATTTTTATGTATCACTACTTGGCTGCCAGCATACGATCATAACTGGAATTCTCTTCCCTTATTTATCCCCATACAAGTATTTTTTATTAACAACATCTAGTAAGAATTCTCAACATTTTCTGTGGCTACTCTGTTGTGGTGGTGGTGGTGTTTTTCTGAAGATTTTGTGGGCAAGCAAGATGAATGAAGGCCAAAATCTCTTTGTGCTTTACTGAGAGCCTATCCTCAAAAATCTGTTGAGAGGGAGAGAAGATGGAAACTACAGATCGCTATGATAAAGTATTACATATGAAATTCAGATAGTGTAAAATATCAAGTCCCTGCTTGCTCCATGCTGTTTCCCAAGAGATTCCTTTGAGCCATCCAACAAAGAGCTGGGGAGGATTAACGAGGCGTTTTGGATTTTAAAGTTACCACCTGTTCTGGACTGCCTAGAGCTGAGTTTGGGAGGCTTGCAGGTTTCTTCTTTTCCTTTTAGAGGCAGAGAGTCAAATGGGGACAGAGGTAAGAAGAGAATAGTTCAGTTGGAAAGGACCTTCAAAAATTATCTAGTTAAAGATAAAATGAGGAATCTCGTATTTCCTTTGTGGAAGTATATGTGACTTCCCACAGAACAATGTTATTGTGCCACTTTTTGATTTACGAGCCTGAAAGCAGATTAGTAGCAGCACCTCTGTAATAAAAATCAACGTATCCTTCCAGGTTGTTTTTGTACTAAATAGCAAAAAGTTTGCAAGGCTCATGTGGAAAAAGTCTGTTTAAGCACTTTCCTTCTCTGCCTGGTCTGCTGGAGTTGAAAAATGCGATTTGCAGAGTGCTGTACCTTCTTCTAGTAAACCAAATTAAATGTTTAGTCTTTGATATACCCCTCAAGTCTGTAGATCTTTCTGTAAAGACTGTAGGTCTGGACAACGGTCTTTCTTTCCTTAGGTACCTACATTCTTGCAGTCTCATAATTTCTAGATTAGATTGAAATTGCTAAAAGTCTCTCTTAGGGAAAGCCAGTGTTGTTCAGAAGCCTGGAGTCACATTTCCAGCTATGAAGTAACACTTCTCTATAGAGAGGCCTCCACTCCCCTTAAGATTTAGCTGCAGTCTGAGGTGGGAAGTACAGACCTCTGCCAGCAGAATGGCAACCTCCATGTATCTTAGAACAGGGGGAACCCATCAAGGCTTGATACACAAGTGTAGAGCAAAAGTTAAATAAGTTTACATAGACAGGAAAAAGTTCCTTCCTTCCGAACATTAGTCATTTGTGCGTGCTGACACGATAAAACTGCTGAAGTGGTGTTCTTGCTTCACCCAGAAGTTATTATAACAAGCAAGTAACTGTGTTTGACAGCTGGGTCTGACAGCAGTCTGCAGTGCAGCAGCTGTAGGCATGTTAGACTGCACCCAATATCTTTGCCTCCCTTCTGCAGTGCACCAATTCTGCCTCATGTCACCTCAGCCATGTTTCTTGATTAGTATTCCCATTCAATAATTCCCTGGGTGTCCTTCTGTGCTATAGACTCTCTAGTTTCCTGACATTTGCCTCAGTCTCTGATAATTTTTTTTCCTTTAAACTCAAGTGGGTCTTTGGTTTTTGGGGCTTTCTAGCCTTTAGCTGTGCTTTCAGTGGCCTTTGGGCAGGCCTGGAACAGCCTCATGTCCTTACAGTCCCGAGCTTAGCTCAGCCTGACTTCAGGTCTTGACTCTAAGTCAGCTAGCTTGTCTTTTTAGCTGGACATGGCTTTGTGCACCTGTGCCTGCACCTCTGACTGTGCTTCTCCTGTCAGTGAGTGTGCATTCTGTGGTGAATTCAGGGAAATTAATTGCTTAGGTAATGCAAGACTACTGTGTTTTCAGGAGATTCCTGCTCTGGAGATCTCAGCTTGTCTTCTGGAATTTCATAACATGCAGCAAAGTTCTAAAACAGGTAAATTTTCCCTGTGTCTGCTCTTCCAAGCAGCCTGCCAGTTAGGTACTCTACACTACATCAACCCAAAACTATTTTGACCCTGCCTAATTTTTCATGCTGCCATTAGCTATTACTCCTAGACACTTTGGGAGTGGATTCCTTAAAGCTGGTGGAGCTGCCTCATCTCCGCAGGACTCTGGAGGGATGTAGCCCTGCAGCTGACTCAGCCCAGCCTGTGTATAGCTGACATCCAGGTTATGCAAGCTGGGTGGGAGTGTTGCTGTAGCAAGCCCTGCCTGATGTACTGTGTCCTCTGTTGCAGTGTTGGCTGGCTGCATCTGCTTATGCTGTGGGCCTTAGTTCTAAGATGGATCCTTTCCAAATCAGGATATTCTGTGATTCTATGATTCTGTGCTCTGAGATTATTTCCTGACTCAATCATGTATATCCTTCAGGGGGTAGTTGTGCAAGGGTACTTGAGGAGATCCATCAACATTTTTGTGTGGTTTTATACCCAAGTGTAGGGTGACATCCATACCCATTCCCACAGATATATTGGAAAGATAGGATTTAAAGCAGCAAATATGGATATAGGATTCTTCCATTTGAATGTGTAGGAAGTTTAGCCTTCAGCCAGTGTGTTCTGGATGAATCTGGAAAGACTCTCAAGAAGATGACTGACCAGCTGCTATGTGGCATTTGCTGTTGCTTATGTTGTTTTATTGCTATGGTATCTATTTGTTCATTTATTTTCAGCTTTACTGGTTACTGTACAATGATTTTATGAATGTATCTGAGGCAGGAATTGTTTCAGATATCCACATCTCACAGGTACCAAACTGAACATCCTGGGATGCTAGTTAGAGAATAAGTCTTCAGTGGAACATAGACATAATAGCATGGACTTCTGTTGTAAGAGAAGTGATCAGGAGAGCAGGAGGGCTTTGTAGCTCTGTGCTCCACCACTGGGGCATGCTCTACTGTTAGTTTAAATATTAGGAAAACCATGATGTTTAACAAATTGAGTTAGATGTCCCAGTTTTTTTCAGATCCTGTTCGGTGTCTGTAAAGTTAAGCATAAAGCTCGTAGGTGTCTCTGTGTAGGCCATTATTGTTTCTTCTGGCACGTAAATTTGCACCTGTCATGAGCTGAAATTATCAGGATCTTGCAACTAGATTGCAAGACCATTTCATAACTAACTTTTCTCTGGGATGAACAGGAATCCTGTGGAATCTTTTTGGATTACAGTTTGCATTACTGTTTCCTGGGGTTTGGTTCTCATACTTTCTTGCAGCATTGTACTTTTGTAATGGTAGGTATCTTACAAGCTTAACTAACATCTCTATGGGACACGTGGTCTGCTACTAGCCTTAGAAATTCAGCATTTTCTTGCCAGTGTTCAAAGATAAACTTTGTTACTTCTGACCAGTACCCAAGCTAGTAAAATGAAGCGCATTGGATTGGGATTGCCTGCAGTTAAAATACACACAGTTCTTTTACAGTTAGTGTAGCAAATTTTTCCTCCCACTTCACAAAATGGTAAAAAGAGAAAGTGTGTGTTTGTGGTTTTGATGTTCTGTAACACACAGTTATCAAGTCTCTCCTTCAGTGTCCAAGCAGGATAGACTCATATATTTAAATTGATTTAGACGCAGCTAAGAAGTAACTTGATAGATATGGGTGTAGAAGCCTGAGTAACAGATGGCTTTGAGTAAGATGGCTGATCTAAAGGGCACAATTTAACATTTTATTCTGCAGAAGCAATACCACATCCTATTTACAGATCAAATGTGTTTATCTGTCCAGACACATCCCCTCTATGAAACATTTGCTCCAAATAGAGTCAGGGCAGGAAATCTATGCATCCCCTAGTGGTACTTGTTTTGTGAGCTTTGGCTATTAGAGTATGGTTAAAAGAAGTCCAAAAGGACAGCTGTTCTCAGGGGTTTTAAACTGACATTTAAATGTAGTATCTTCTTTTTAGTTCTGTCTGTTTGCAGTCAATGTGTTAGACACATCAAAAACTAAACAGATAGCATCTTTTATTCACTACTGTATTCATACAAAAGAATTTCTATTTCATGGACCATAAAATGAGTAACAAGTACACAGTGTGATAGCCTGGGATTAGAGAGAGAATTGCATGATCTGTTATCTAATCAGAGATTTCCCCCCTGCATAAAACTGAATGAAAAAAAAAGACATAATGACAGTGTTGATTATATCACTTTGTGCCCTGGAAGGTACTCAGTCTGTTGGGAAGTGCAGCTGGCAGAACTGTTAGCTGAGTCACTGAAAGCTGCTGAGGAGATGAACCACCACTTTGGTAATTTTTCTTGGTTTACCTTTATGATAGCACAGTCAAAATGATCAGCAACTGACTGAGCAAATGGAATGTTTTGTCATGAAAGCCAAGGAAATAATTCCTAGATGAAGAATGCTTCTTGGTGGGAATGGGTTGCTAGGTGCAGAGAGCATTCTTCTACATTATCTTGTTTCATTTATCAAGGTGTCATCAGTGATAGATGTGCAGTAAAGTATTACTGACTATTCATTCTGTGTAATGCTGGGCTTTCCTCATTTTTGTCTTTTCCTTGCAAGTATGAACTTCTAGCCAGTTAGTATGACTTGGAATTTATCTTATCACTACATATTCACAATCACAGAATAAAGATAATCTCGGGGTTGGAAGGGATCTCAAGAGATCATTGAGTCCAACTCCCCTGCTAAAGCAGGTTCCCTGCAATAGGTTGCATAAGTAGGCATCCAGATGGGTCTTGAGTATCTCCATAGAAGGAGACTCCACAACTTCTCTGGGTAACCTGTTCCAGTGCTCCGTCACCCTTACTGTAAAGAAGTTCTTCCATGTGTTAGTATGGAACTTCCTGTGTTCAAGTTTTAGACCATTACTCCTTGTCCTATCGCTGCACACCACTGAGAAAAGCCCAGCCTCATCCATTTGCCTTCCACTTCCCTTTTGATATTTATAAACATTTATCAGATCCCCTCTCAGTCTTCTTTTCCCCAGGCTGAACAAACCCAGGTTACTCAGCCTTTTCTCATATGGGAGATGCTCCAGACCCTTCATCATCTTTCTGGCCCTCCACTGGACTCCTTCTAGGAGATTCCTGTATTTTTTGAACTGAGGAGCCTGGAACTGGACATAATATCTAAATGTGGTCTTACCAAGGCAGAGTAGAGGGGTGGGATAACCTCCCTCAACCTGCTGGCCACACCCTTTTTAATGCACCCCAGAATACCATTGGCCCTCTTAGCGCACTGCAGGCTCATAGCCAACCTGTTGTCCACCAGGACCCTCAGGTCCTTCTCTGCAGAGCTCCTCTCTGGCAGGTCAGCCCCTAAGCTGTACTGAAGCATGCAGTTATTCCTCTCCAGGTACAAGACTCTACTCTTGTTCTCATTAAACCTCACCAGGTTCCTCTCTGCCCAACACTCCAGTTTGTCCAGGTCTTGTTGAATGCCAGTGCAGCCTTCCGGTGTGTCAGCCAATCATCCCAGTTTTATATCATCAGTAAACTAGCTGAGGGTGGACTTTATCACTTCATCCAAGTCATTGATGGAAGATGTTCAACAAGACCGGACCTAGAACTGACTCCTGGGGAACACTGCAACTTACAGGCCTCCAAACAGACTCTATGCCGCTAATGACTCTTAGCTCTGCCAGTCAGCCAGTTCTCAGTCCACCTCACTGTCCACCCATCTATCCCATGTTTTCTAAGTTTCATAGCAAGGATGTTGCGGGAGACAGTATCAAACGCCTTACTGAAGTCAAGGTACACAACATCCGCTACTCTCCCCCCATCTACCCAGCTAGTGATGACATCATAGAAGGCGACCATATTGGTCAAGGATGATTTCCCCTTGGTGGATTCATGTTGACTACTCCTGATTACCTTCTTCTCTTCCAATTGCTTGGAGATGGCATCCAGACCAAATTGTTCCATCTCCTTTCCAGGCACAGACGTGAGTTGTTCTCTGAGTTATTCTCACAGATGCCTTAATGAAGCCTCCAAAAGACTGAATCATACAGAAATGGGGCATTCCTGCCTAGGAAAAACACATTAATAAAAAGAAAAAATAGGAAATCTGAGTTCTGAAGCTGAATCTGGTGTTAACTACAACACAAAATATGTTGCTTGGGGTTTTATTTTTTTTACTGCTTCTTTGTTGTTTTTGGTCAGTTAAGGAGATGTTTTCTTGACTAAAACTGTTACTGTCTTATTAATTGGAATATGTAAGTGGAAGTCTTCTTTCCAAGGAGATCAAAATCAAACCTAATAAGGGATGGATTTCTTCTTCAGTTGTGCTACTAGATAACGTATTGTGGAGGTTTTCTACATATCTTAATGGAAAACTCTGCAAATCAGCAAGTGGTATGAAATGCACACAATGAAGAAGAAATAAATGCACAGATATTCCTTTTAAATGCAGTTCAGTTCAGGTCTCCGTTGTGTTAGCAAACTTTTGGTCTCAACCTATGCAGGCATTCTACTTTGCAAACCTCTTCAAAGGAAAAACACATTGTAGCAATTCAATACATGGCTAAGACTAGTTTCCAAAATCAGTGTGTTTTCTTGTGTATTTTCTCAGAGGTTCATTTAACATTTAATCTCCTTCATTTGTGTACTACATGTATAGGCTGCATTTTCTATATATCGTTTACATTTTGCTTCCAAGATGACATAGTTTTTTTTTTTTCCTAACTAAAACACTCCACTTATTTTTATTCTCCTAGCCTTTCATCCTTGCTGTTTTCCAAAATGGATATTATCATACAGCTTTCCTTTAATCTGTCTCCATACTAATTTTAATTATTTTTGGGAGGAAGGGGGTTCTATCACGTGTTGCCAGGAATGCCTTTACTTTTATGTTTTGCCACTAAAATCTCAAGTACAGTAATAAACCTAAATTGATGTACTTTATAAAAAAAATCAGGTTCTCACTGATTGTAATAGCACGGAATTTCACATAATGCATTCCAAACTGAGTTTAAAGGGCCACTTCACTGTGGTAAACACCTGTGCATGTATCTGTAAGATGGAGCCAAATAAATTGTTTCTAGTTCTACGTAAAGATTTCATTTTAATACTGAAATACTTTCCACTTCCTTGGAAGGTTAATTTTGTGTCTATCACTGCCTATAAAAGATTTAAAAATAAAAGAAAAAAAAAGTATTCTACTACTCAGTGAAAGGCTACATTTTTCAGCCAGCGTACTTGTCATAAGATGAATCTTGCAAATTTACAGATTATTTTGTTTAAATTTTCAGAACATTGTATTATTCTACTCTAAATGGAGTAGCATAGCTCTGTGTGGAGTGTAATTGAGAGGAAAAAAAAGTCTAATGTTCCTCACTGGGAGGTATTTAAGAGGTAATATATCTTTAAGTGTCTCCGCCTCTGAATCCACCCACTTCTTGATAGCTGCAGCAGTCTTGTTGACTCATAAAAGCTGTGCTCATACAATAGCCGACAATGAGCAGTGTATTTCAGAGATTTTAAGAGTTCACCTTCTGCTATGCATTTTCCATTCTAGGTTGCTGGAGCTGAAGGTGTATGGAAGAAGGAGTTTTAAGTTTCTCAGATATTGCAAAAGATAGTTCCTCCTCTCATCCTGGAAAATCCTGACAGACCAGTTGGATACCTTTCAGGCCTCAACTAAGGACTTTATCTGTTTATCCCACTGTCTTTTTTACTGTAGAAAGACCTGAGACACCCTTAAGAACTGAGAATCTGACTAGTTTAAACAGATGGCTAATCCCAGTGCTGTCTGTAATGGACATCTACATCATCATCACCATCAGAAACAGAATAACATCTTAAAAAGTGGAGTCTGTAAGAAAAATGGGATTACCAAAGGAGTGAAGGTAAGATTTGGTTACTCTAACTGTCTCAGTATTGAAAAATAGATAGTTACAACATTGCTTATTAAGGTAGTTCTGTGAAGGTCTTAGTCTCCATTGAACAGGTTGTATGGCATTGGCTTGTGTGTTAAATTTTGTAATCTCAGGACATGATGCTGCATGTTTTCAATCATTTTAAACTGTAGCAAGAGTTGTGAATGCTCATACAACATACACTGTGGAGTAACTGCTCTCTAGTTTGTATCAAGGACAGCAGTCTGAAAGGTAGCAGTTTCCTTTTAAATCTTAACCGATGCTGGAGTTGACTATGCAACGTACGAATCACCAGTGGGAAGCTGAATTATCAACTTAAATTGTGCGTGGAGTGGTTTTCAAAGAGTGATTTACTGTTGTACAAATACAACCAAAAAAAATGAAGGCAGGAGAAGCTGTCTTCCTGATGCGTATGGTACTGCAGGGTTGGTTTAATACCTGCTTTACTGATGCCTGCTTTCCAGCCTTATACAGCTTAAAATTCAAGTCAGTTTACTTACCCTTTTCTCAGACTGTTCTTGTTCAAACCAACACTTCTCACTTATGTGAGCATTTTGTAGAATAGTTAGTGTATAGCATCTCAAAGAACAAATCACAAAACCAAAGGTATTCTTTTGCTAGAAGAGCCCAGTTCTTGAATGTTGTCTCTCTGCAGTACCTCTTCTGCTTGGGAATGTACTGTCTGTCTTAAAGCATCCTAATTCTGCATCTTGTTGTTGTCATTAGTAGGAACTCTTGTAGTGATTAGGGAGAGGCTGGCTTTACAGCACGGTGTGATGGTAAGCGGGGAATGGAGAATTTACTTCAGGAGCCTCAGAGCTCACCCGATCATCTCTGTTCCGAGCCTGCTGAAAGCTTTAGGCAACAAGTGTGGCAAGGGCTTCACTGTTTTACAAGTAAACTACTATCTTATATCTTTTTTAAATGGGGCTCTCATGCACCTAGCACTTCTAATGAAGGCACGCCCAGTGTCAAGCTTAATGATTGGCTTTAGGTGTCTCCCTTGGTATGGGTGTTTCCTGATCATTGGCTTGCGTAGGATGAGAAGAGCACAAATGTGCAATGATCAAAAAGGCCTTTCTTGGAATCTGCTTCCAGAAGCCTAATCTAGCATCTATCTCCTAATCTTTTTATATTTTAATTATTTGCCACTATGATGTCAGAAATCTTTGTTTTCAGTTTGATCAGCAAATTTCAAGGTCTAAGCCATGTTACTCATTTGTTATTAAACTGCTGTAAAGTAGCAGTTTTTAAAGAAGTAAGCTCCCAGAGAGGTGATTAATTAGCTTTTCCTCCTTAATAGAAAAGGCATGTCTGGAGAAGTAAAGAAGAGTGTTACTAAGGCTGAACAAAAAGGAAAGAAAGACTGGGCTGAAAGGGATGGCAAAGAAATTAAGGAAATTCTAGTAGAGGTACCTGCAGGATTGGTGAAGTGCTGTAAGTATCATGAGGTTGGAAGGGAAGGGGAGAGAAGTGCTGGAATTCATGGCTGAGGCAGTGAAGTTTTAGGAAGTTCAGGAGAGTTGTCAAAAGCTGATTTGATTAAATCCAAGTCTAGCACTGTGTTATGAATTACTTGCCGTTTCCCTCTCTTCCTGCTTCTAATGCAGACTGGGAAAGAAGGAAACAATAACAGGCAAGAGTCGTGTATGAAACAGGAATCTCACTCCCGGTAGGAATCTCCCCATTCCTGTCTGGTTTGTTTCCCCACCCCAGCTGCCTCACCCTGTTCAGTACTTAGGCTTTATCCTATTTTACCAGAATAAATACTGTTCCTTCTTACCTGGTCTGTTTACATGGCTTACTGCTGAAGGTGTGCAACATCACACAGTCGTCTTATGTTTGTAACTCCTTGCTGAGGTGTGCCCCCTCACTTACAGCTGGGATCTGAGGACAGGCAAAAATGGTAGCTGGGAGCACAGTTAAGCCTGTGCAGGAACCAGAGCCAGGTTTGTCAAGGTTCCAATCTTCCTCTGTGTTGCTCTGATTTCCCTTAATACTGTGCCACGCACTCGCACACATACATATTTTACTGCCTATTCAGATTATTTTGTCATTAAACTGTTCTAATAGGAGGGGAAATACAGTGCTAGGTTATTCAGGATGTGGCTAATGATATTGATTCTAGCATTTGAGACGTGTGGCAGTTTTTAACTCCTGAGCTTGCTTACAGGTGTGTTACATGGTGAGCTGGAGAGGAAAGAGACAGGTAGGTGTTCTGGTTTGTCAAAGGATGGTGCTGAGGCTGCAGTAAAGGTGCAGTACAGGGAAGGCTTCTAAGCTAGGAACATGTAGCAATAGCTGCACACAATTGGCTGACTGGAACATCAGGCTTTGCAGAAATTGGCTCAATAAGCCTCTTTTCTAGGGAGCACACAGGAAGCACTGGCTCAGGAACGCATCTTAATGATGTAAGAACATTTGTGCGCAGATACGCATGACAGAGAAACAATTCTGACACAGTTTTCTGAAATAACAATTTTGTTTAATGGGATGTGTAGGGTAATTAGGCATGATCAAATGCAGGGGAGCAGGGGGGCTCTCTGCTTCTAGCAATATGTGACGTATCAGGGAAAGAAAAGGAGATAGCTACATAGTAAAGATGCAGTGGAGCATCCTGGCAGAAGAGATGCTGTTGCTTTTGGGAAAGAGAATGCTACTTTAATGGAGGGCGACTACTTTGTCTGAACAGCTTCTGAGATCATTTTAAGTCTGGCTCCTTTGGTTCTGGCTGGTAGCATTCTTTGGAAGTTAGGCTACAGTTAGACCCAAGGGTTGGGCAGTAGATAGTAGGACGTCTCTTCCATTTCACTTCTTTTAATCCAGAATCTGAAACCTGGGGTCATTATGTAAGGCACATTTCAGTAGCTAACCTATTTAGCTATCTAACTGTAGTAGCCAGGAAAAGGTGTTTTCCCAGCTGTGGTTTCTTTTGCTATTCTGTTTCTGTTTATTTTGGGTGTCAATTGTAGGGGACATCGTATTTTAAAACTATAGGTATGTTTGATCCAATGGGAACTTTATTTTTTCTATGATGCACATTCAACAATTTTATTTGATAGATCATTTCCTTGGATGCCTTATGTCAACGGTTTACGGGTGTTAGGCCCGATTCCGTGACAAAGGGGACGGGGGACCCAAGGGCCCACGTCCCGGGAAAAGGGGAAAGGGGAAAAGGGTAGGGAGATGGCCCTGAGAGCAAAGAACAGCGGCAACAATCTGAGGAGAAACAAACTAATTTACTAAATAAAATATCGGAATGCAAAACAACACACTATAATACAATATAATTACAATTTAAGCTGATAAATCCAATACAGAGAGAGAGAATGTCCCAAAGTCAAGGTAGGCCTTACTCTACTACCGACGATAAGACGGCTGGAGAGCGAGGTGCTGCCAAGACGAGAGACGGCGGAAAAAGGGACGAGGTCTCGTGATCTGCAAGTTTTTATACTGCGAGCTTCTATCTTTTCCCTCTGGCTGGAAAATGGTAACAAAGGAGCAAAGTACCGTGGGGACTGTAGTAGTCCTTCTCTTCTGAGAACTAGGTATGTCCACTACATGATGTTATGATGTGGAATACCAATAACCGAAAATCACAAAACCATGACACCTTAAAGAACCTCCAAGATAGCATTAAGCTATTCATTAATTATTTTGTTTTTTCCCTTTCTGCACTAAGAATGTTTGTTGCTTGGAGGAAATTTGCAGTGAACAGGCTACAATCTTTGTCAGGGTTTTCGAACTATTCTGAAAGCAGAAAGGAGCCTAGGATGGTGTCAAACTCAGAAAACCTCACTTATTTGATAGCCAGCAGACATGGTGACCTTTGGCATGTGGGCACTCTAAAATTCAGAAGCTGTTTATGTTTACCTTCTGTCCTCTGATACCTGGTCCTCCTCCTAACCTTTTTACTCTGCTATTAATTCAATACTGTAGCAGCCATCCTCAGTCTCTTCAATGCTTTTTCCTCCTCTGCTTTTCTTCATCTCTTTTCTGCACTACAGTGTAGTGTAACTCACTCCCAAAGATTTTGAACAAAACATTGATTGTTTAAAAAAAAAAAAATGGAAAGAATATGCCATGCAGCTGGTTTTCATTGGATTTATTTTCTTGTATGTTCTAAATGCATCCTCTAGCTGTTCTGTGTGGTGTACTCTCTCATACATATTGCATTTACTTCATGTGCTTTTTTAGTAGTTGGTGTAACTGGAGCATTTTGGAAGCTCAATATAAATATTAATGAGCCCTGTGGGGGGAAAAAATAATAAACTAGTTCCTGCAATTAAGGTGGTACGATAAGACTTATTAATAAGAGAAGAGAAAGGAGGGAGGGCTTAAGGCTGATCAGACCACAACTTTTCCAAGTTTGTAGCCTCAACTGTAATGATCAGGATAGAATTTTTTTTTCCCTGAAATATCTTTTGTTGGTGTTGTTTTGTGTAAAAACATAACTGAAAGGAGATTTTGTTGACCCCAACCTGGTTCATCTCCAGTCCATAAGCTTTTAGGACCTGTTCATTTGTGCATGTACTGGTGGAAAGTGGAATCCCTGTAAGAGTTGTGTGGCTGTAGTGACAGCAAGATATTAAGAGTTAGTTTCCTGTCTGCGTTCCCTACCAATTACTTTACCTGTTGCTTCTGGAGCACCACAGACATGACCTCCTCATCCTCAGTTCCAGACTTCTCTTCTCAGTTTCAAGTCCCAGAAATTTGTTGCTTTGTACCAGCACTCTTGGCCATTAATCACAGGTCTCAGATCCACACCCTTGTTTCTGTCATCTGCCTTGCTATGTGATGAGCTCAATGCTTTGGAAGCAGGAAATGTTGAAGTCTACCTTCAGCAAGCTGAGATGTGGCTAGTCTGTAGGCACATGTAACAGTAAAGGACTCTTGTAACAGTGGTTTAAGTATGTTGCATTAGATTTTAATACAAGTCTAGAGATTTTTTGAGTAGGACAAGTTTCCAGTAGGACTGGAGTCACTACGCTGTTAGTACCTGGAAACCCCTAAATTCAAGTAATTAACTTTTGAAAGTTTAAGCCTGAGCAAAAACAGCACATATTTATTTGCTTTGGCTTGAGAGGCCTAGCAAACAGAAAAGCAAATGGTAGTTCAGTGGGAAAAATGAGCTTAAGGAAGATGTCAGGTCCTTAAGGACAGCCTCTTCTTAACACAAGAACAGTTCACCCCTGTGCTTATGAAATGTAAATGTACCAGGACACTGGCTTAGCTAACCAGTTAGCCTATGACTGACCTCTGGTGCAACTGGGCAATGCACAAGAGATTGAAGCAAAAACAGGCTACAAAGGAGGACATGTATAAATGGTGTTAGGAATTCAAATCTCACTTAGTGTTAACAGTTGCGAAGGATATCAAGAGAAGCAAGAAGAGCTCTCTCTTACTGCTGCACTTCTAGTAAATAAACAAATGTTGAAAATATGGTCCATTGCAGAATAGATTGGATGACTTATTGACAGCAGATACAGGTAAGGCTGTACTGGCTGTTTAATGCTTTCTTTGCATTGGTTTTCACTAACAAATTCTCTGAAGCCTTGAACCACCAGATTTGGGGAGGAGGGAAACTACCAGTAACGGAAGATTGAGTCATGGATCTCTTCAGAAATCTCAGCCCATGTAACTGCATGGGACCAGAAGGGTTGTATCCAAATGTGCTGGCTGATGTCATACTAAAATCTTACACACTCATCTTTGAAAGGTCATGGATATAGAGAAGATCCCTGATAACTTACAAAAGGCAAATGTTCCACCCATCTTCAAGACATAGATAGTTTCCAGCAAATATTGTTTCTGGAAGTTTAAAGGTGGTAGTGACTTGGAATAATGAGCATGGATTTACAAAAGGTAAATGATTGTCGACTGACTGATTGTCTTCTATGATAAAGTGAATAGATCTGTGAATTAGAGGAGAGTGGTGGATGTCATCTGCCTTGACTTTAGCAGTACAGTTCTCATGTGCTGGCTGGGACATTACAGACTTGGTGGGTAGACTAGTGTATGGATTAATAACTGGCTGGATCATTGGGCTCCAAGGGTAGTGATTAGTGGTTCATACTTTGCCTGGAGGCTGGTTATGAGTTCTCAGGGGTCTGTTGTGGGAACTATCAACAAACTGGAGAAAGAAAACAGAATACCTGCTCACCAACTTTGTGGACCACTTTAGGCTGGGGAGACCAGACAATATGCTTGAGAACAAGGTCATCAGTCAGAGAGATTTAGACAGACTGGAGGGATGTGCCAACAGAAGCATCAAGGATTTCAAGAAGTACAACTGCAAAGCTGCATTGCATTTGTACAGGCTGAATGACATAGGAACAATTTTTCCAAAAAGTATCTGTGAGTCTTGACAGACGGTCCGCTACATGTAAGCCAGCAGGGCAGCCTGACAGAGATGAAGACTATCACCATCCTGGTCTATATTAACAGGAGCGTAGCCAGTATATTGATCCACTTCTCCCTGGAACTTTTTAGATGACATCTAGGATGCTTTGAACAGCTTTGAGCCCAACAACACAGGAAAGAGTCTTGCACCTCAGTCATGGCAACCTCTGCTATCATTACAAGCTAGAAGATGTAGGGATAGAGTACAGCCCTGCTAGAAAGGGCTTGGGGTACTGGTGAATGGCAAGCTGGACATGAGCCAGCAACGTGCCCTCGCAGCACAGAAAGCCAACCATATCGTGGGCTGCATCAAAAGAAGCGTGGCCAGCAGGTCGAGGGAGGTGATCCTGCCCCTCTACTCTGGGCTGGTGAGGCCTCACCTGGAATACTGCGTCCAGATGTGGAGTCCTCAGTGCAGGAGAAAAGTGGAGTTGGAGTGCATCCAGAGGAGGGCCACAAAAATGATCCAAGGGATGGAAAATCTCCCCTATGAGGGCAGGGTGAGAGAGCTGGGACTGTTCAGCCTGGAGAAGAGAAGGCTCTGTGGAGACCTGAGAGCAGCCTTTCAGTAGCTGAAGGGGGATTTAAGAAAGAAGGGAGACAGATTCTTTAGCAGACTCTTTAGTTCTGTTGTGATAGGACAAGGGGAAATGGTTTCAAACTAAAAGAGAGGAGATTTAGATTGGATATAAATCACTAGAGGCAGTGAGGCACTGGAACAGGTTGCCCAGAGAGGTAGTAGATGCCCTGTCCTTGGAGACATTCAAGGTCCGACTGGACAGGGCTTTGAGCAACCTGATATAGCTGTATATATCTTTGTTCACTGTAGGGGAGTTGGACTAGATGGGCTTTAAGGGTCCCTTCTGACTAACTCAAATAATTCTATGATTCTAAGTTGGAGTAACTCCAGTGGACAGCCACCAAGGATGGTCAGGGGGCTAGAGCAACTGCCTGATGAGGAAAGGCTGTGGGAGCTGAGTAAGGCTCTTTACTGAAGTGCACAGAAGAAGGACAAGAGACAATGGCTGTTGAAACAGGAGAGATTTCATGTATGAAGAGAAGAAAAATTCAAAATGCAAGTAACAGCACTGAGGCAGGCTGCTCTGGAACCTGCAGCATGGAGGTTTTCCAGACTTAGCTGGGCAAATCTCTGAGCAAATTCATGCTGGGAATTTGATGTTGTCCTGCCTTTGAGCAGGAGGTTTGGACCAGAGACTTGCTGACTCTACCAGTCTAAGTGGGTCTGTGATCCTGTAGTATAAGGAGGCAGCATTTCTCTGGTGATAGTGATGGACAGAAAAATGGACAGAATTGTTGCAGAAGCCCAGTTGGGCTCTTGTGGCTAATTACCTGGCGAGATAGCTATACGTGTTGGTTTACATGCTCTTCAGGCTTCTGCATTCTGGAAAATCACTTTTCAGTGTCAAGTGTCAGAGGACCTCTCCACATTTAAAAAAAAAAAAAAAGGCTAGAAAATCTCATTTAGTTTCACTGGTGCCATGCACAATGCTAGTGGAGTTTTAGTCTACATCTTTTTAACTAGTTTTGACCAAGTGGTGGTTTTTCAGAGGGTAACAATTTGGCATTAATAATGATCTCAAAATTATAGCTAAAATCTCAACCCTTCTGCACAATTTCAAGTCTTTCCTTCAAAGAACAGATGCATTGAACTTGCTCGATAGGTTCACCTGGATGGTGATTATGCACCCTTTTATTTTCAGACTGTCTAAAATAACGCGTTATCTCTTGTCTCCTTCATGGTTGTGATGCACTTATTCTGGAAAATATGGTTGTGTATTCTCCAGGAGTTCCTTTCTCACTCCGCATCTATTAAACTCCTAGATCAAGATTATATCTACTCCTTAGGTAAAAGACCAAATTTTTTTCACAAGAGCTTAGTCTTGCTCATTAGAGTAATTTGCTAATTAAGTTTAAAAAAAAAAAAGCCTTGAAGTGGCTCGTCCCATTGAGTGCCTACTAATGCAACTCCAGCATAGGAATTAATTACCTTTGCAAGTTGTAAGGAGCAATATAGCTTTCAGAAAAGGTAAGGTAATACATATTTTTCTACGTACTTTCTTAGCAAGGGATGTCGCTGGCTGCATCTCATTGCAGAAGCAGTTCATGAGTATAATGAGCAGAATGATAAGGTAATGGTTGCTTAGGGATTGTCTAGGTCTGTATAAAACCTAACTTCAGCCAGAATAATGGTTAACATCACGTTGCTTCTCAAAGCTTGCTATTTGCAAATGTGCAGTGGTGATTCAAATCCTGTTTTATACAGTACTAGACACCATAAAGAGCCCTTAATTTATCATGCTGTGCAGATCTGTTTCTGCTGCCAACAGAAGTATGAACTCTCTTAAGGATTTCTATTTTTTAATTTCTTTTTAAATAAAATTAGCATTTGTTGCGGTAAGACTGTAGCATCAAGCAACTAAACAGGAAATTAAATTTCCTTACAATGACCATTGGCTCAGCCAGAGAATTCTACCATTCCTGGCTGCTAATTTTTCCACAAAAAAAAAACACACTTTTTTAATACAACCAAACCAGAAGTTTTATGAGGCCGTTCTCTGAGAGAGTTGTCTTTTCAGGATGGCTGTTGAGTTGGGAAGAAAAACAGAGTTTAAGGAGCAGAGCGGGCAGAAGGATCCAGCAGTATTGTGTGCCAGACTAAAGATCAAGAGAGTTTCACACTGTGGGATATGTTAATTCAGACAGATATCTAAAGCACTCAGCAAGATCCCTTTGGTATGAAATCATGAGGTGAAGGGCTGAATTCCCAGGGCAGAAAATATCGATGTGCACATATGTCTTCAGCACAAGGTAATGCATAACCTGTTCTGGCCCGGTAACTGTCTCCCTCCCTTGCTCATAGAAAGGGGTCCAGCAGTGATCTGAGAGTGACCTGTATCTTACTTCAGTCTGAGACAGAAGATTCTCTCGCTGCAGCTAAAGACTGAAAGTATTTTGAATTCTTGGGAAAGCATCCAGTGTAGATGTAGCACAGCAGAGCTTTGTATATTCTGATCATATCAGTTCTTTTTGGAAATCATTCAACTGTAGCATTTCTTTCATTCGTTTGACCAAATGCAGTTTTTGGCATGTGCTCTGTTATTTTCCCCCTCTTCCATAAAAATCTATTTCACCCTTCTCAGCCTACCAGGAAGTGAAGGTTCATTCACAGAGCAACAGGAATATGGAAAGAATAATTTGTGGTGAGGAACTGAGACTTGGAGCCATTTTAGCTGACATCTCATTGCATTCTGCTTCCTTCAGGAACTTCCATTAGAATTTCCGCTTTCCTGGTGATTCATGTGGTCATCAGGGCTGGCATACAACCCTCTGTGACTCATGTGTACTATCTGAGACTTCAGCTGGGCTGCTCTCGCATTCACAAAGCTGCTGACCTATCCTTGGAATCGCAGCAGCCATTTGTACATTCTTGAGCTTGGGGTTGTTCTGCAAGAGAGTGCCTCAGTCTGTCCCCATATTCAAATTTCCCTCTTTCCTTGTGCCCCCTCAAAACTCAGTGTTCATCTTCCGAAAGTAACATTTCTCCTTCTGTGTCCTCTGTAGGTTGCACTTTTTTGAAGGTACAAGTAGCTGCCAGTTGGGCACAGCATTGTGGTGGAGATCTGCATAGATGACCCATGCCACTGCTGGAGATGGCAGAACACAGTTATAGTCATCAGCAGCCACATGTCAGTGACTGTAGTGATTGAGATAGGAACCACAGAGGCCAGGAAATATAACTTGAGAAGTAAATTCAAGACTGTCTGTGAGTGTCAGCTTTTATCTCACTGTCAGCTGCTCTCAGAGAGAATCCCAGTGCTGTGATCTGATCAAACATATCTCCTGCTCAGGCCACCTGCTGATCAGCCTCACTTCTAGAGTTTCAGGTACAGCACGGATACCAGCACCAAACAGTGAAAGAACTCACAGGCATGATGCAGTGAGGGAGCTTTTGTTGAAGGGATATAGTGATCCAAGAAAGCATTTGAAAAATCAATGCATTTTTTTTAGCTTTTTATTATTATTATTATTCATCTAATATGAGCTTTTTGAATTCTGGCAATTGCTTGACACCAGGCATGTTCAAAGGGAGCATTTTACTTTGGCACAAAACTATTTGTCTGCGTATTGGTTGATGTTTTACCTTCCTTATATAAGGCATCACTCTTTTGTGTTGTCACTGTACAATTGTTCCTTGCGTCATTGTTATATAAACAGTTTTTTGTTTTGCATGTGTGGGTGGTCTGGGATTGTCTGTGAGGCTGGGGAGTGTTAATACCCATAGGAGAAATCTTGTTTTTTGTAGTTTTGTTTTCATTGTGAAGAAAACAAAACAGTGACTTGATGCAATCACCAACCCTTTACCTCTCTTCTAATCGCAGTCCTCCTCCACCTATAAGCCACCATCCTCAATTGCTTTCCACCTCCCTTATGTGTAAAGCCAATAGTGGATAAGTTGCTTTCCACCTGCATAATGTAATAAAGCCAATAGTGGGCTTTTTATAAGCCTTTAAGTATTGGATTAGCGCATCTGTGATTATATCAGGAGCATTAGAAAGTAGATTCTCTTGTGTGTGTGTTACAGTCCTGTGCAATCCCAGGTTGAGAAATGTAAAATTACTTTATCAAATAATGTATGAAGTAAGTCACGTGGGTGGAACTTACCTACTCGCCGGTTTTGGCTTTAAATGTTTCTTAACAGTATTTCTTCAAGCTGAACTCAGAGCCTTTGATTCTAGTGTCTGATTCTTACTCATAACCAAACAGCAGTAAAGATTTCAGAACAAAAGCAATACTTTGCCAAAATATACACCTTTTACAGAAAAAAAAAATAATGTTTCATTTCATTCTGTGATAACGTCATGGTTTTATGGCAGACAATTATGCTTTTGATATATTCTAGGCCTGTTTGCTCTTAAAATCTACACGTGCTTTAAAAATATGGATAGTTTATCAATTTTATCTCTGTTAATTTTGAGATGTGTATGAATTGAATGGTACGTAAACATGCAGTAGTGTGAAACATTAGATATGCCACATGAAAGCTACAGAAAGTCTTTAACCTTGAAGAAGCAGAACTAAAAAGGTCTGCAAGAAAGCTTCCTTTTGTTTGTGTGTCTATAGTAAGCATGGATAGGTGAGCAGGCTGGCACCCAAATCTTGGTTTTTGGGCACTGATATTTAGCATAGAAAGCTAGCAGAGGACTTATTACAGCACCAGTTATCAGCATTAAGTGATGTCTACCAGATCCTTTCATTTCTCTCCATTTGCGTAGTATTCTTAAGTGTGCAAGTTCACCTGTTTCCAGCAACTTTTCTCTGTGCTTTGTCAGTGTGTTGGCTTTTCCTGAATTTTTCTTCTGACAAAGGAAATCTCTTCTGTTTACTGTCTTACTGTATAAAGAAGCCCTACTGTCCCCTTTTTGATTTGGGAAGGAAATCACTGTGGCCTTTTCATTAGAGATCCATCTCTGGTGGCTTCCCCAAAGTGGAAGTTACTGAACTCTTTGCTAGTAATGAACAAGATGATATAACCAAGCATGATAGATCAAAAATGGAGGTCTGTCTGCTTATATCTCCCCCCCGACCTGACCCTAAGTACTAATTAACTGATACTTTTGAAAATATTGACATGAACATGTCTGTGCTTTCAGAACAGTGTGATTAAATTAAGCAAATGAAAGTCAAAAACAGCTTTACTCCTCAATAGGTGAAAAATATTCTAAAGCTTGCAGAGAGAGAAGGTATTGTTTGTAGGTTTTTTGTATCTGTGATTCAGCGTAATTGGAAACCTTTTTAAAACTCCAGCATATGTGCTGAGAATTATGTGTTGTTTTGGTTTTGTGTGTTGGGTAGGTGAAGTAAAACTTATGTTTTCCTCTATTCAGTTGTTACTGTTAGTAGAAACTTCAGCATTTTTGTCTGTTCTGGTATGGACCTGATGAGAAACATAGCATTGCAATCCTATGATTTTGTTAAAGAAATATTAATGTTTAGATGGAACAGTTTCAATGGCAAGTTATTCAGATTTTTAAAACATAGACGTGCTTATTTTTACTCCATACTGAATGCTTTATAGGTGTCAAAAATGCTTGTGATTGGGGAAGAAGGGGAGAGAGGTAAGAGGGGGAAAAATGAAAAATGTAATGCTATCTATGCAGCTGTACTGAAAGTCAATAATCTGAGTTTATTTAGGCTTGATTTTCTACAGAAAAGACATACGTAGTGATAGTAGCTATCTGTCTGCTCCTTAACAACTTGTGAACTTCTCAGCCATTTTCAGTATGATTTGACAAAGCCTCTTTCCTTAAAGTAGGCAGCTGGGTGCAGGAAAAAAGGCTGTGCAAATTCCTTGTTTAAAGAGAAGCTGTTGGGTGAAGTCATTCCTCCTGTTCCCTGGAGAATCTCTAGTAGAAAGGAGATTTAATCTGTGTGCCAGATTAGAAGGAAGTTTCCATCTGTGAGTTGTTTTATTTGGTAGCAAAGTCAGTCAACAAGAGACACATAGAAAGCAAGAATTTATTATTCCCAGAATTCACAGAGCTCTGTTTACTTCTGCTTTAGCTCGTTTCTGCATGACAAATATCATTGCATTTCTGTGGAATTTTTTTAGATTGTAAATTTTCTGAGATAAACACTGTATTTTCTGTTCTCGTCTTATGAAATACTTGGTACACATAGGAGCAGTATCTATTAAGTGTGCCTTCATTCATAGGAGATTTTCATCAACCTTCTCAGTTTATCAGTGATTTGTCATCAGTGTAAGTTGTGTAAAGCTGTTGACCTGTCTACTGCTCTAGGTGCCTTGTTTAAGCCAGGATAGAAAAGTGTATCTTAGTCTCATTTCTCATGGGACATTTCTTTTCTAGCAGTCTACTTACAGGAATTTGAGTTTAAATTAAATGTATTATATTTTATTTATTGTTTTGAAGCAGTTCAGTTCTAACTCAGTCATACATCAGTTCTTCATCTTTAGAGGAGACTGATCCAAAGGTAAGCAGATTCCAAGACATCATTGTCATCTGGCTGGTGCTTACCCATTTCACAAAGACTGCACGGTTTCAGTTCACCTCCTGTTGATCACACATTGCGTCTATTCAGCAGTAGCATTCTAGTGAGAGACGTATTTTGGGACATCAACATAAAGACAGAAATGTATTGGATGCAAACCTCTCACCTTCTGGCTGGTAGTTTCTGTAAGCTCGGGCAGACGATTGGTGGTTAGGCATTTTATAGCGTCTTGACTATTTCCGTGAGATTTGGGGGATTGTAATTCGTTTTGTTTTTTTTTTCTAGAATAGAAAAAATAGAATTACTTGAATAGTGTGAAAAGCCTACTAGGGAGCTTATAACCAGATACACAAGAAAGGCTTCTGCTTTAAAAACATAGTCTGAAAAACTGGCAGAAGATGGTTTAAGGGTTCTTTAGCTTTCTTGTTATTTTGGCTGATGATTTGTTGGGAAAACTAATCAAAATATCTCAGCTTTCTGGCACTTCTCAGTAGGTAACCACCATGGCTAACTGAGTAATTTGTTTGCAGACTACACTGTTTGCTACTTCTTCCTATCTTGCCTGCATTCAGCTTTTACATCTTCCTGGTTTATGGCTGACATTTAAGGGCTATATTTAGTGAGTATTGCATAGAGCATTGCATTCTTGACTGTGTTGTGTGCCCACTTATCTGCGTGGGCCAAAAAAAAGCATCATTTTTCCACAGGATTTGCTCAGGTTTTGCAATACAATATTATTGCAGAGGTATGAGAGATGAGAATCTATAGTATAGGCAATCGTGTTTGCCAAACATATTTTCTTGGAATAGGAAACATTTACTTATCAGATCATGATGACAGTGAGATTTACAAAGTCTGGTGATAAATCTTCAATTTCTTAAAACTCATAGTAGAAGCAAATAAACCACTTTTACTTTGCATGCTACAGGGCAATGAACTTTTTTCTTAGGCTGATACAACTGCTAGTGCCTTGTTTCTTTATTAGCCTCATTCAGACATGGTTAAAACAAGCAGTCACACCTTTGTTTTGTCTGTTCTGGCAGACTGTTGCAAAATGGAACAAAAGTTTCTGATTTCTGATTATTTTTCAGTCCATATTATTCAACGTGTAAGATCTAGTACAGATCCTAAACAACAGTATTCTAACAATTTAATGGGTAATAACATTTCCAGGGCTTTGAAGTATTCTGTATTTTGAAAATAGGATTGAATCTCAAAAGAAATTTGAAACCGTACACATGCATGGTATTGGAAGGATGTCCCTAAAGCTACCAGAAGTAAGTCTTATGTATGGATACTGGTAACTTTTGGAACAGGAAAAATAAGCTGCATGATATCTAATTTATCTAATGCTGATTAGTTAGCATATTCAGATTACATACAAAGTTGTGTAGGTCATAAAGCAGGCAGGTTCCAATTACAAATAGTTTGGTTTACGTCCCACTTTCACATCTGTTATGAGAAAAGCGTGCTTATGAGAAAGATATACCTACCTGGTAGAATATCTAAGAATTTGGGCGTTAGTATTATGGGCAAGGAATCCCGTGAAGATAGAACAAGAACTTTTGTAACTTCTCACTTTTTGTCTCAAGGTCAATGAAACCTGTATTAGTCAGTGTGAAGGATAAAGAGCACTCTCACGAGTGAAAATTGGCTAGGCAGGGTGGAAATGGGGTGGTGAGATAAAGCAGTGGTTGAACTGGAGAGTCCAGCTTGGTTGTTCTGAGGAGTGAACTGAACTCAGTGGTACAGTAGTGCTCAGCCGGACTGAGGTGGAGCTGCTCGAGGCAGAAAATGCACCCTGAGAACTAGGTCAGGGGTGTGCCGAGCTCGCTGGCGTGCCGGTGTAGCTAGAGGCAACAGAGGGAAAGCCAAGAGGAGGTGAAAGGTAGATGGGTTGAGCCTGTGGCTGGTGATCTCAGCCAGGATGAAGGCAAGGAACCAGAGGGGAAAGAATGGCAGAAGGACAGGAAGATGCAGGTCAGTGAGCAGCTGCAATCTCAAAAGGAGGTGGTGATTTTTTTATTTCCTTTTTGCAAGTAGCAAAGAAATAGTACTATTTAATTGGACAGGCATAGGAACAGCTATAGAAACGTAAATTATTTGACAGCCAGCATTTGTATTGACTAACATGCAATACTCTGCAGCGAAATACTTTAGTGTTGACTGAGTGTTTTTATCGGAGCGTGAGTTATAATAAAAGGAACCATGCTTGCCGTAGCTGCCACAGCCAGCTTTTAACCATACTACCGTTCTTGGATAATTCCAGAATAACCTTCTTGTAACTTTTTGCAATACCTTTGTTCTGTTTTGTTTGTCTGGGCTAGTAAGCATACTACAATCTTTATTTTTTGTATACATTCTTTAAGAAAGTACTTTAATTTTACAATTTTACTTCTAAATCCAAAGTTGAGCTTAGGTCTTGTGGGCAAATAGGGCCATCTCTGCAGTATGTCTCTTAAGATACCAGAAGCAGATTTGAGGGCTGCACGGTGACGGGAGGGTAGGAGGAACTGGTGCGGACTTTAGGAAATAAGGGTAGATTTGCAGTTTTTCATGTAGAATTCTTCCACATTCTTCTGCTGAGGTTTGAAACACAGGAAAATTTGGTAACATTTAGCTCTCATTCTCTGCGCAGACTGGTGGACATAGATGGAATGTGAAAATAATAGAGTCCTGCTTTGCAAACTAAGTAGCCAGATTTTTGGAATGACTACCACTAAAATGAAAATCTTTCGAAATACTGTGGTCTTTGATCCTTTCTCGTGGCAGCACAGGAATGTTCACGTCAAATGTTTTTCATTCTTGGCATGACTTTACCCTTCCAGAGTTTGTGTTCTGTTCTAATGCAAATAATCTGCATTATGTGGTGAACCTGAGCCAGGGTGAAGATTTGACACTTCCATTCAAGACAAATGTTATAATCTGAACCTTAAGTCTAACTATACTTTTATTTTCTATACCTTCTTTTTCCCGTATATCTTCAGTAACCACTGCACTGTTTCACAGCTGTTTTCAGTTGTCTAGGCATGGTGTAGGACACAGTCATGCTACTTACAAGCAACTTTGGTATATGGTGAGTAGGTCTAGCCCAGCCTACCTTTAGGGCAACGTGTCTATGACCTTATGATCAGTATAAATAAAAACTTAGAGCTAAGGCACCCTTGTGTCTACTTAAACTATTTCCAAGATGTAGTAATTATTTTTTAATTTGCCCTGCAGCAACAGGAGAATAAATAATATTGGAGGTAAGAAAGAAATGATTGTGAAATATCCTCAACTTTTTTTTTCCATGGTTGATGGAAATAAAGAAGCCTGATTTCATCTTGTGTGTCCAGAATCTTCTATCACTCCAGAACATCCCAGTTTGACTACCATATCTTTCACTTGCCAGCTGGGCAAGAGAGAATCAAGGTTAGATTTTTCTGAAAATTTCAGAGAAGTTCACTTCTTGAAAACCTCAGTTCTTCCATCAAATGTGATTAAAATTGGACTTCAATCTCAAAAGCTATTAGAGAGGTACTTGCAAACAGAGAAGTAACATAAGAACATAACCCATTGTTTTCTTAGAAAACAATTTAAAATTATTCATATCCAAAAGCAAATTCAAATTGATTTTCAGTTCTTGCTATGTGTTTGAAAAGGTGGCTTTCTTTGAATCAAACAAAGCATACTTATGTCAACCCTTTCTTGCAGTATGTTTACACCTAATTTTTGTATCTTGAATTTCTAGTGTTCTTCTTTTTCCTAATCGTTCTCTCTTCATGCAAGAACCACAGCTCCTAGATGTTTGCCTCCGGGCAGATGTGTATCTGCTAATGATAATTAGTACAACATGTTGGGTTGAGGACTTCCCTCTTTGTCTGTGTCTCTATAGACTGCTGTAAAACCTGAAGACAGAATTTATTTATGAATGAATTCTGCAAATATAATGAATAGAAGAGGTGAGTTCAGATGAAAGAATGGAAGCCATTCTGATCTTCAGTGTTAGGACTTGCATTATTATTATAAAAGCTTCTAAAGAGTATTTTATTATGTAATGTACTGAAAATAATCATGCACACTTTATTTCTAGTTTTTTTTTATTAATCTTCAAGTAATTGAAGTACAGTACATTTCACTGTGAGCTCCAGGATTGAATTAGCCAGTGTAATAATGGTTAATGGGCATCTTTACAGTTAAATAAATATTAAGAAGTCATCAAGTTCTAGGTCATTTTAGCCAATTGTACAATTGAAATCAGTGGGTATAGAATGCCTCTTGCAGGACTTACTGTACCACCTCTGGGATCCGTGAATCCTAGAATTGTTTGAGTTGGGATCCCTAAAGACTATCTAGCTCAACTCCTCTGCAATGAACAGGGACACCTACAGCTTGGTCAGGTTGCTCAGAGCCCTGTCCAACCTGACCTTGAATGTCTTCGGGACAGAGCATCTGCCACCTCTCTGGGCAACCTGTTCCAGTGCTTCACCACTCTTACTGTTTTTTTGTTTTTGTTTTTAAAAAAGAAAAACTTCTTCCTGATATCCAATCCAAATCTCCCCTGTTCTAGTTTGAAACCATTTTCCCTTGTCCTGTCGCAGCAGACCTCAGTAAAGAGTCTGTCCCCTACTTTCTTATAGCCCCTGTTTATATATTGAAGAGCCACTACCAGGTCTCCCCGGAGCCTTCTCTTCTCTGGGCTGAACAGCGCCAGGGTCCCATGAATTCTTCGAAGGTGTAGAAGTGGACATAATCATAACTGATTGAAATCGCCTTTTTTTTGACATTTTCCAAACAAAAAATATATATATTACTAGAGAAGGAAGTTACTGTTTCTAAGAGTACGAAAGTAATTGTCATCTGTTAAAATACACAACTTTTCTGCTTTAGGGCCCATGTGTAAAAGAAATATCAGACTGTATTTGTGCTTTAAATGGATTCAAAGATTCTATATAATCCTGTTTTAAGTTTTTTAATTAGAAGTCTTGAGTGATTATCTTGTAACATTTATTAATCATATGTTTAATTTCTTACCTTCTGATATTTAGCAGTCTCACTCAACTTTCTAGAGTGTAACCATTGTATTAGTAACTTAGAAGAAGGTGCAAGTGGAGGATTTGCTGTGCTATATTTCTTGTCATTACTCTTGTGCTGTGATCTGTGAGATTCAAACATGCTCGATGCTAATGTAAACCCCATACTTCTATCCATAGTTGTGTTTAAAAAAAAAAGTTGGAAATCCATCTCCTGTTAGCAGGTTGACATCTCTCCTAAGTATACTTTATTCTACAGAATACTCTACATAGTCTACAGAAATATTTATTTCCATTTTTATAGTATGAGTTATTGTAGCATATCACCCTCATATTTTAGTTTGTCAAGGATTCTGTTTCTGATGGGATTTCTTCTTGTAGTCTTTAAATCAACATATGAAGAACTTGTGTGATTTTCCTGTAATTATACTGCTTTTTGCTATATTGATTACAGTTTTGATCCAGGTCTTTATGCAGTAATGCTCAAGTATTTGATCACTTCCTAGATCATTTTTCCTTCAAGATACTTCACTGCAGTGCTTGATATTTAGCCTTGAATCCTGTAAGAAAAAACATTAGTCCTTTGGATGTAATATTGTATACTATCCCATTGGGATTATTTTTTTCAGAAACATTCTGCTTTGAATTTGTTAGCACTGAATTTCAACTGCAGTCTCTCTTTGGTGTTCTTTACAGCTTTTTCAAGTGTTGGCTAACTAAAGTAGGTCTGTTTCCTCTTTATTAGTCTGTTTCCTCTGCATCTGGGCAGCCCTGTTCAGGAAATAAAACATGCTATGGGTGCCTAATCAATGGGTGCCTAATCAATGGCACAAACCAGCTTGCTTAGTAATGACACTAAGCCACTCTGTAGTGCAGAGTTGATTCTACTCACTACTGTTTCAAATAAATCAAAAGTCTGTGACAGAACATGCAGAAAAAAGTGTGTGTAATGATGAGTGCTTGAAAAGTTTGGAACAATTTAATTTAGGAATCATATTAAAAGTACACAAAGAAACAGTCTGTAGCTTGCACAGTGAAATTATTGAACCCATTCCTACAAAATTTTGTTTCAGATTAAATATCTATGTGAAATGTGACAATTTCAAAGTTTTAATGGCAGATATTAATATTATTTTAAAAACAAAACAGGATTTTTGCAAGAAAATGTCTAACTTTCAGTAAAGTCTCACTAGTTGGTGAATTCGGGTTATTCTGTAAACTTTCTCTAGGCTTCTTGTGACATAACTAGAGGATAGATAGGTAGCAGGCTATGCCACTTTGTTGTATTATATGGTAGACTGATATGATGATGTATGCCAGTTTTGGTAAGATCCATCCCAGTTCAATTATGACACAAGCACTTCAGCCAGATTACCTAAGTATTCTTTGAATGAACTCCTGCTGTCTTTTTTAAACAACTTCTCTTGTGTTTGAAAGTGTTGAGCCATTCATTTTCTCAACTTTTTTCCCATTGTAATATAACGTAAGACTATATCCACCTTTATGAGATGGTTTTCTCTCTCCTCTTCCTCAAATTCCTTTGTCCTAAAAAAAAGGCTATTTGCTGTATATCAAATGAGTTTATATTCAACCTTTACTCCCTGAAGTTCTTTCTGATATCTGAATCTTCTAGCTCAGAAAAGAACCTTGTCTAACTTGCTGTTTATTTTCTTTCGTAATGAGTTTTTAATACTCCTACATGTGAAACTAGCAGCACATACCGATTGCCCTTTCCCAGCTGTCCTTGAGAAATTCCACTGTCTTCATCATTAAATTGTTAACTTTTTGATTCTGGCATGCCATCTTTCTTTTCTCTCTGCCTATGGTACCCCAGGAAATTAGTACTTAAATACCACTATAAGATTAATTAGATTACCTTAGAAAATACAACACAAGCCTTTAAATCTGTCCAGACTGATTGCTTTAACAAAATTGGCGACGATTTTTTCTGCCACGGCTTTTCTGTGATCTGATATGTAATTCCTGGCAATAACAGGAATGTCTTGCAGAGCATGCTTTTTCAACATAACCTCTGCATTCCTCACAGAATAATTGGAATAATGTGCAAATTATTCTAATGACGTACAACTTTGAGATTTGAAATGAGCACAATAGAAATTACTTTCATGATCCTTTTGCAAAGGACCTGGTGTTGTGTGACTTCCAGAAGTCTTTATCAAAACTGGTGCCATCATCTTGGGAACTAAGGATGGCCTGACGCTGTTTATGAAGCTTTAACACAGAAGATTGAAGCTTGTGATGTATTTGGCATGAGAAGTTCAGGGGCACATCCGTTCTGATAGGAAATGCGTGTCTCATTATTTAGCTGTTTCCATTTGCCTCCTGTACATAATCCTGGCCCTGTTTGAAGCCATGATAATTTACAATGGAGAAAGCACTGGGATTCAGTGCTGATCCAGTCATGCAAGTTAGTGCATAAGGTGTGTCTGTTCACCTGTAATGTTTTCCTCAGAAGGGAATTTTGTGTGGAGAGTGATGTGATGCTAGTTAAAACATTTTTTATGTTCTTTGCAAAGTCATTATGTGGGAAAATGAGTTGGTGGATTGCTTCACGTAGATTTTAAGCGTGGCCCACAAAATCACTAACAAAAATCACTAACGGTCTGGATCGATAATCTCAAGTGTCTTTCCATTTATTTACAGCTTCATTCCCAGTAAAAATATGTCGGAAATGGATTGAATTACTTCCTAAATGTTAAATCATTTCTGGAAGAAATTTTGTGTGTTAGTAGATTGCTGTTTGTGGTGTGCAGAAAGTGACACGATATCACTTCAACCTTTTTTTTTTTTCTTTTTTCATTTTTTTTTTCCTCCATTCATTCTTAAAGCCAAAGCCGTGGGATATGAATGACAGGGAGATAATCTGATGTGGCTGGGCTGTGTGACTCTTGTAGTTTCCTATGAGCTTTGGAAATAATAGCAAACACTTGCTGCAACTCAAGTGCTGGGAACTATGCCAGGATTGCTGTAACCTAAGCATCTCATCCAGTTCTTTTGTCTGATTCAGCGTGCCTGGCTTTCTACTCTGTAATTGCTGTAAGGTTAGGAAATACCTTCTGGTGTTTGTAAGTGTCTCTCTGGTTAGTGAACTTCATTGTTATGTCTCCAATAATTTGAAATTATTAAACTCTGTATTTGCCCTCATCTCCTCCCAGTTACATTGAATTGTGTACACTTTGAATTCTCTAGGAGCAATGGCAGGCAGAGTAATAACTGTGTCGGGCTTTCTACGTACTCTTTTTTCATCTTAGTGTTTCTTACCATTGCTTGTAATGAATTTATATAAAGTCATTAGAAGAATTTACTATGCTATTTCTTTTCCCTGTGTGCTGTTTTACAAATCTTAGTTTGTACTGGATACTGCCTATTTATACAGCAATTTCTGAAACCTACAGCTCAAAGCAGAATTTTCTCAGGTTTATGTCCTATTCGTACTGTCCCCATCATTGTGTTATATTTTCGTGATTTGCTACTGGCATAGAAGCTCTCCAGAGGAACTCTTCATGTTTGTCCCATGTCTATGTATCTAAGCTTCTGTGCTATAGGAAGATGTCTTCTCTTTGACAAACATTCTTCCGACTATTCCACAATGTGCAGTTCATCTTATTGTACTAAATTCATACCAGATGAAAACATGCAGTTCTATAGGTTTGGAGAAAACTGTACACAGTAGACAGTTTATTTAGTACTTGCAGATAACCATTTGGTTGTGCCTATAGTGTGTGCAAGGCTAGGAATACATATCCTGAAACACCAATCTAAGGAGGCATCTTGAATGAGTGTAAATATCTGCCTAAAAACTTGCAAAACTAAGGTAACGAACTGTTCGTATTCCAAGTTCATCTCTGCTCTAGTTTAAACCTCTTGTGACTGATGTCTCTAACTTTTGCCAGTTTCTTTTCTTCCTGATATTATTTATGAGCAAATCTTTAGTGTCTTCCAGCCTCCAAAGCTGCACTCAAAAATAGTACTTTCATTTTTTTTAAATCAATATTCAATACAACGGAGCTGTTTCTGAAAAGCTGCATGGTATCCAGTACTAGTTCCAATTTGTGACAGTGTTTTAGAGAACATCACCAGTAACAATAACGGTGAAATTTGATTTTGTTGAGAACCGGTTCAAGTAACATTCAGTATTAATATGCTCTGAAATTTTCTTCTGATGTTAAATAGCATGTATTCTTCATGTAGATTACTGTTCAAGTTACTAAATGCTATATCACAGAATCATAGGGGTTGGAAGGGACCTCTGGAGATCATCTAGTTCAATCCCCCTGCCAAAGCAGGTTCCTACAGTAGGTTGCAGAGGAAAGATCCAGACAGGTTCTTAATATCTCCAAAGGAGACTCCACTGCTTCTCTGGGCAGACTGTTCCAGGCAGGCCTCCAACTAGACTCATCATTGCTGATCACAACTCTCTGAGCTCCCTCAGTCAGCGAGTTCTCAACCCACCTCACTGTCCACTCATCTATCCCACACTTTCGAAGTCTACCTGTGAGAATGTTATGGGAATCAGTGTCAAAAAGCTTACTGAAGTCAAGGTAGAAAACATCTACTGTTCTCCCCTCATCCACCCGGGTGATCATGACATCATAGAAGGCTACCAGATTGGTAAAGCATGATTTCCTCTTGGTGTACCCATGTTAACTATTCCTAATAACTTCTATTATTCCGTTTTCTTAGAGATGACATCCAGAGTATGCTGCTCTGTCGCTTTCCTAGGGATGGAGATGAGGTTGACTGGCCTGTAGTTTCCTGACTTCTCCTTCTTGCTCTTTTTGAAGACTGGAGTGATACTGGCTTTCCTCCAGCCTTCAGGCACCTCTCCCCTTCTCCATGACCATTCAAAGATGATAAAGAGTTGTTCAACAGTCACTTCTGCCTGCTCCCTCAGCACTCATGAGTGCATAATTGGGGCCTATGGATTTGTGTTTGTCGAGTTTTCCTAGATGATCTGTGACCAGATCCTCCTCAACCAAGAGGAGGTCTTCCTTTCTCCAAACTCTCTCTCTCTTATCTCCAGGGCCTGAAACTCCTAGGGGCAATATTAATCACAGAATCATATAATTTATTTATTTCATTAATAGTAAAGACAGAAGCAAAGAAGGCATTCAGTAACTCCATCTTCTCAGTGTTCTCTTTTACCAGGACACCCACCTCATTCAGCAGTGGGCCTTCATTTTCCCTAGTCTTCCTTTTGCTATTGATACACTTACAGAAGCCTTTCACATTGTCCTTGATCTTGCTCTCCAGATTTAATTCCGAGTGGGCCTTAGCCTTCCTCACTGCATCCCCCTGCATGCCCTGATAATATACCTATATTCCTCCCAAGTAGGCAGATGCTTTTTCCACATCTTGTAGAGTTTCTTCTTCCCTTCGAGTTTTTCTGTGAACTCCTTGCTCATCCATGAAGCTCTTCTGCCACTTTTCCCTGATTTCTTACGCTTAGGGATGAACCAATCCTGGGGTTGGAGGAAGTCGTGCTTGAATGTCAACCATCCTTCCTGGGCCTCCTTACCTTCCAGTTCTGTAACCCCTGGGATAACTTCAAGTATGTCCTTGAAGAGGTCGAAGTTGTCTCTCCTGAAGTCCAGGGCTGCAGTACTACTTACTGCCTTGTTTCTTCCATTTGAGATCCTGAATCCCACCATCTCAAGGCTGCCACCAACCTTTACATCCTAACCAGTCCGTCCTTGTTTGTAAGAACAAGGTCCAGCAGCACACCTGTCCTCTTTGGCTCCTCTACCACCTGCATCAGAGAGTTATCTTCAGTGCACTGCAGAAATCTTCTGGACTCTGAGTGCCTGCAAAATATCAGGGTGATTGAAGTACCCCATGAGAACGAGCATCTGTGATTATGAGGCTACGTTCAGCTGTCTTTAGAAGGTCTCATCAACTTCCTCCTCTCAATCAGCCAGTAATAAATACCCACAACAGTGTCACCCATATTAGCCTGCCAGAGAAGGGGGGTTGTGAAACGATCAGTGTTGAGTTTGGAACAAGTGTTCCTCACAGTATTTTTTCTAAATATCTGTATACAAAATATTTTTTTCCTAATTATATTATAATTTTTTCTGTTTGACAGTATATTTTGTATGTTCTTGTCATTCACAGCTGTAGTTTCATACTGTTAATGGTTGGTATTGCAGGACTTCATTATTTTGCGCTGTAAGAGTTTTTCTTCAAGGTGAATGTGCTAGAGTTTTACTTGTTCATGACTGAAAAGTGTTGCAAATGTGTAAAGTGAAGATCCTGTCTTTTCATTCCCTGTTTGTTATTTGTCCATAGTATGCTGTCAAGAATTATGCTGGATGTTTTTTGTTAAGCATTAGATTTAGATTATGGATTTTTTTTTTCCATTTTTGTTTGTTTTTGAAGTGATTTCACTGGTAGTTGTGAAAAGTATGGTGAAAATACCAATTTTCATACAAACTTGAAGTAGCAAAGCAGAACAAGGTGCAGATAATACTTCTTAGAGGGAGTACACTTTTCAGAGTGCCTGAGTTGCTATATTCTAAATCTCTGACAGGTTCAATACTTGATTTCCACATGAATTCCTAAGTTATTCTGAAGGTGTCTTATATTTCTTAAATCTCCTAGACAGCCCTGGAAGTTTTACTCAGTCTTTAGCAATTGCTACACCATCAGCTGTATATTTTTTTTCTCATAACAGTGGACTTCAGTAGCCAGTCTGAACGAGGACTCTGCAGACACAATAACAACAATTAATAAGTAATAACAACAGAAGCTTTTTTTGTGTGGATGTGTGTGTATTTTTTTGCTTGGTTTCCACTTATAGTTTGTGTTGTGAAAATTACGCATTCTTGTGGCTTGGTCACATTATAAGGGGCTGTGACTTTTCATTTTAGCACCTACTAGACATATCTGTTTCACGGTTCTTTTCAATTTTAAAATTGTCTATACAGCTCAGTAAGCTATGAATTCCCCGTGTAGCCATTCTTAGTTTGTATTTTAGAGACTTGAGCCTGTAAGGTCTGAAATGTGGTTTCTTCTCTGTTACAACACATAGTAAAGGATATTATTGACAGTAACTGAAGAGATTGGTGAAGTGATCCTAATTTGTGCGAAGAATGATTTCATAATAGGAAACTGCTGATTTTTGTAATTTCAGTTTCCCTTTTCCTGGGGACTTCATACAATTAGTAAGAATACCACAGTCTCTAACAGACGCCAAGGCATGGTGTTTCTAGGAGAAAGCAATAATTATACCGGGTTTGCAAAGAACCTAATAGTTTCAGTCTTTGAAACCAGCCTCCCAGTGACAGAGATCTGTAGGGGACGGAGTTGCACATCAGCCACTTCAAACTGTGAGCATGCAGAGGCAAGCTCTGAAAGGGATGCAGGCAGGCCATAACCTTTTCATGGCTGAAATGGAACCCTGTAGTATCGCTTCTTCAGCTTCTGCTCCAGAAGGGTACAGGCCTCTAAAGGTCCTGTGTCCTACCTGCCATTTCCATCTGGTTACCGCACTCATCTAAAATCATCTGCATCTAGGGTTGCCCTCCAGATGTTTTCTTCCACTGTTAGAGAGGAAATGTCTGTGTAGAACTATACTATCTGCAGGCAACCAGATGTTTCATCAGTGATTATCAGTCTGTGCTCCCATCGGTTTTTGGCTGTAGCAATGCACTGTTGTAATTCACTCAAGTTTTCAGTGGCTTCTTGGAATCTGGCAGAAACTGGGCAAATGTATTGTCATTTGATTTATAGTTTTCAACATCTATCCCTTTCGTGTTTGTGTTTGTCATGTCAGTTTTATGTGAATCACTCAGCTTGCATTGCATTTTTATAGGTTTTATGCAACAACATGATAACATCTGATCCAGAACAGATTAAATGTTCTTCTTAAACTGAGGGAGAGTAAAATAAAGTTTCATCTGTTTCTGGATCGGTTTTTATTTCTAGGAGAGAAAATGTATTTAAAGATAAAAACTTTATTATTCTCCTGGTAGCTTTATTTGAAGGATGTAGCTGTTCACACCTACTGCTGCTATATTGGAAGAAGCCATAATAGCTGACAAAATATTTAATTAAAGGAGGTTTCAAAAAGCAAATTGTGATTTCTGGATTTCTTTGCAGTTTATGTTGCTTCTAAAAATGTTCCTATGTGAAAACAAGGGCTCTCAGGTCTCTGTTTCCTCATCACTATTCCATTCATGGGCTTACTCCTAAAGTATACCAGTGTAAGTGATAACCTCTTTGCTAGTAAACTGCAGAATATAGGGATATAAGACATATTGCATTTAAAGCTGACTTTACTGACTGTACTGGCATTGCTCCTATTGACTTCACTGGCATCAAAAGTTTGCCCAGGAATTCTCTTGCTGTGAGTGTTTTACTGGAAACCACTTTGCAACTGTGGTTTAAGGCTGCTGCCAAATCTGTCAGCAAGGATTCTGTGTAACTGTGCACTGCAGATGGAGATTACGAGGCAGAGCTGCCAGTATGATCTTTGGTTTCAAGAGTGTACGAGGCAATGTGATCTGGTAAACTAAACAAAGACTCAGCGCAAGGAAGTTACATATTATAGTCCCGATTGTGTTTTTGGTTTCTACAAAGCTTTTGAAATCCTAAATTTGTTGAGCTGAATATTAAAATATCTGTTCATTTTTAATTTCATCTATAAGCTCACTGTCTTTGTTGTCTTTACTCTGTTCCTTGCTTTGGTGGATTCCTTATGTTTGTGCCTAGAAAGTACTCTGTGGCAGGCTGGTGAGAAACTATTTTGATTTGGAACATCAGCAGAATTTTTTTTAAACAAGACAATAAAATGTAGATTAGCATATCACAAAGGATAATATTTACTCAAGATTTTTAAAGAATAAAGTTGCTGAGCAACTCTAAGCTACTGCTTAGGTTGGCATTGTCAGCATAGAATTGGAGGGTTACAAATAAGACACAACCTTTGACCAGGGAGATGCAGGGAATTGAGTGCCTCAGGGATCTCTGATTGGAGTTATGTTCTCTCATGTTTTTACCAAATCTCGGGGGGAAAAAGAGATCAGGAGAAATTGGTGACAGTAGCTGCTGACAACACAGAATTCTTCAGGGTAGTGAAAAAAAATCTGGATAACAAGAGTTGCAGAAAGTTCTCGTGGTAGTGTGTGATGAAGATAAAATGGTAGACAAAAATTCATGTCATTAAATAAAATGTAATGCATAAATTGGAAGGGGAAAAGGATACTAAGAATGCACAAATAGCCTGCTCTAAATCAGGTGTCTATAGCAGCTAAGGAAGGATACACTGTAATTACTAAAGGATATTTCTGGAACAGTGAACCAACACAAAAAGACAGAATGTTAGTAATCTTTACAAAAACAACAGAAAACAAGCCAAAACAGCATTTTCAGACGTCCAAATTAACACTATGCTCTCAAGTATTGCGTGCAGTCTTAGTTCCCTCCCCCTGCATCACAAGAAGATCTTACTGAAATTGAGCATTATAATACACATTACTCATTTTTTCCATATATATAAGAACAAAGGCACTAGAATCTTAATCTATTTAGTCCTAGTCTTCAGCTTGAAAAGGAACAAGTGGAGAAGCAAAAGTAGAGAAAATTACTGGTAGCATAATTTGCTGTATAGGAAAACTGAGTAGAGGTCAATGGTCATAAATTAAATTGTCAAGTGAAAATATCAGTTACCTAATAAAAATTTTTAAAATACTTTTTTTTCTTTTTCAGACTAAGTCAACTGTTGAAATTCACTATTTTTTTCCATACTATTTGTGGGTTCAAAAATAAGAACATATTCATTGTATCCCTGATGACTATTAAATGTGATAATAAAGTCTCAGGATCATGAAATATCCAAGGCTCAATTTGTTGGAAGTTGGAGAATGTACTGAGGAAAGCATCATTCTCTATTTTTATTTTAGAATCTTCCCCTCATCATCTGCTAAGGATTGCTAGAGTTGAGATATGGGTGTAGAACGGTCCTGTTCACTACAGCTTTTCTTATGAATAGTAGTATATTACTAAGTGTACAATTCAGCAGAGCACCCAGTGTGTAACTGTTGATCTCTGAATCACTTCAGAATTTTTTTAAGAGATCTGCTGTATTTTACTGTGGTGCCAGCAACAGCCTGACACCGATATTTGCTGTCTAGGTGCTTAAAATTTATGGTCTGATTCCATCTCCTTCTTTATGATAACATGTAAAAAGTGAATGGTAACATAATAGAAAATGCCTATTTACTATTCACGCACTGACCATTTAGATTGGCTGAAATTATTGAATGTCCTCACGATGTTCAATCAGTCGTCTAACTCAGTGCTTGGATCTGAAGTGCTGCACAAAAGCGTCCAGTTCTATGACTCCTTAGAAGTGTCAAATCCACTTATTTTGGTTATTTCAATGCTTAGAGTCTTTTCTTTTTTATCATGGAACTCCAGGGATGGATGAAAGGCCCCCCATTTTACCCACTTCATTTTTAGAAAAAATTTCACTATATTTTTCTGAATTTGTTTCCTCAGCCTTACACTAACCTTGTGCTTTTTGAAGACTTGTTTTCAACATTGATAGATTGTCATTGTTTTAGAAAATTTGTGTCATTATCTGACTTCATGTTCTTAGTGTTTTAACTCCTGTTGATGTGCAGCTTACTGCTAGCTGTTCGCCATAAGAATAGGAGGTGACAGTGTTTAAATCTTTAACTACATATACAATGCTGAATACGTAAAATGGGAGCAGGTGAGCTTGGAACATAGCTGAAACGAGTTCCATAGCAGAAGAGTTTTGCAGTGCAGGAGTCTATGCCAGAGCTTCTCAGTTTCTTTACAAATGAATATGTAATAGTAAAGTTTTATTAATAAAATGGATGAACAGAATCATCTTGCTAATTCTCTTCTCTGAACTCTGGTTCATTATCACGTCATCACAGCTTGCCAAACTACAAAGTCAGTAGAATTGTCATATATGACCATAAGTATGCTCTTAGCCCATGACACATGTAAGGTAATGAGAATTAGCTTAGTCCTTGATGAAATACAGTGTTGTGATGCAGTGCACACATACCTGTTGTGTCTTACCTGACATGTGACTTGACTTCTTTAACTCAGCCTCACACAACGTTTTACATGGTGGATGCGTTGGTCTAAAAGAACAATTAGCTTTAGGTAGGGGTGCCAATGTAAAATTGCTTCAAAATTCTCTGCTCGTGGGAAGAGACAGCTTGTCATTCCTTCTCCTTTGCAGGATAGTAAATCTTTCCAAAGTCTAAACACATTCCTTTCACCATTCCCCAGTATTTTTTTTTCCCCTTTTTGGTTACTTATGAAATCTTTACATTCTATCCTATGTCCAGCACTTTTTTTCTTCCAAGAAAATATTGTGAATCCAAGATTGGACAAGTTATGTTTGAAATCAAAATATTTTGATTATATAGTCAGCTTAATGCAGTAGGAAGATCAGTAACACTCGATCTGCCTAAGAAGTGCAGTTAATTTGTGGTGGTTCTTAATATGATTATTGTATTTCAGCTTGCTACATTGCATCAATAGATAATCTATTTTTTTTTTTTAGCTCATTCATTCCACAGGCAAAACAGAAAGTACTACTTTCTGTATTACATTTTTTCATTTTTTTGAATTGGTAGGCTGGACATCACTTGAAAGTAAGAGAAAAATGCTGCCATACTTTATGGAAATAAGGGGACGACCTCTTTTCAAAAGAATAATCTGATAACCTTGTGAATGTAGATCGATCTGAGAAGATTGCAATTGAAAAACTTAGCTTCTTTCATTAACAACTGCTGGAGATTTAGAATACTTTAACAACCAAATAATTCCATCCACATGTTTGTAAATTTCTGGGCGTCCCTCACAAGAGGGTGACTTAATTCCAGCAGACAAGGGATGTGCACGTGTCTGTGCATACTGCCTCTTTTAAAGTACCCTTAGAAGTATGGATGAGGTAATTGAAAGTATTTAAAGGCATTTTTTTTTAAATTGAAACAAAAATAAAAGGCTGGGATCACTGCTGTTTTGAGTACTTGCATCATGAAGAGCATCATGGTAAAGATGCCCTATTTTAGGCAGGATTTCTTGTGTATAGGTTTGCTGCTCTAGCATGTTACACAAGACATTAAGAAGCAGCGTCAGGCTCGGTGTGGGTGAGTTTTCAATGCTGCCCTTCCCTTTTTATAGTTCTGTCTTGCAAAAACAGAATATTGTGGTTTCCATTTAATCATCTTTGAAATAATTGTCCAATTACACAATAATGTGTTACTAGTCTTTCATAAGTTTTGAATGTTTCAAAATAGACTTGGGAGTGGTGCTGAAGACATCTGCAATTGAAGACATTGGTTGACAGGAGAGAAAATGGAAAATACTTGCAGTGATCAGTACCAAGTGCAGTGTTAGAGGTCCTCTTCTTCAAGGATAGCTTGCATTAGCTGATATGGTGAGATTTGTGGCGTATTAGAGAAAAATATTTTCCTCAAGATGTAAGGTTTTGGTATAAGCTTTGATCAAATGAAATGTTTTTAATCACAAATTTCTGTTCTGTATTTTCAGAAGAATGGTGTAACAAATGGAACTCTCTACAAAAAAACATTTATTGAGCACTTTGAACAAGCACCAATGTATGTTGCTGTTCTTACTTTTGTGGGTTTTGGAGTGGGCACAATATTTGGCTACCTGCGAGATTTTATGAGAGCATGGGGACTAGAAAAACGTAACGTTGCACAGGAGAGAGAACAACAAAAAGTACGTATGAAAAAGTGGTTTTTTATCTCAGTGTCTTAGTTCAATCTGTAGAAAAATAAAACTTAATCTCTCCAAATCTGCTTACCCTTGATCTTTTTCTTTGTCCCATCTGACTGCCTTACCTTGTCCTTCATAGCAATAGGCAGAGCCAACATCTTTGTAACTGCTTACTTTTGTTTGTCAAACTGCTGGTCACAAAACATGCAGAAATTGTTGTCCTAGCAAAAAGCGAATGTAGCCTGAATTCTTGTGAATCCTCACCTAGAAACTTTTCTATTCTGTGTATTCCTAAGTGAAACTTGCACCTCAGCAAGTTTAATTGCATTCTGAATTTCTTTAGATTTTTTATTGTTCCACCTTCCCTCTCCAGATTGCACTGTGATTTAAAATAACACTTGGCACAGTGGAAGGAAAAATGCAAACAGTGTTTCTGTTCCTCTTGCATATAAAATTCCCAAAAAAGATTTTCTCTTTTGACTTTTTGAAGATACATGCATTTTTCAAGTGAAATATTATAGTGATATGATATATTTATCTTGGAATTTCTTTTTTAGTTCACTTCATGTTTTGACTATGTGTGCACTGTTTTGCTTCCAGACATGCTAGTTAAATCTCCATACTATCCACCAGGCATTACATATTCAGTTCATTCTCCAGTCTCCTACATATCATGTCATTTTATTTTACCAGTTTATTGTATCTAGTGTCTAATATGGCTGCATTAGGGTTTCAGATAAATGTTTGTTTTGATTCTATACCTTCCTTTTAGTTTATTTTCCAAATTAAAATCCACAGATAGAAACTTATCATCAACCGAACTTGTTGTCTGGCCAACAGTGCTCAGACCAGATACATTGGATTCACTTTAATGTATCAAACATTTCCTGAGATACAACCAGTTGTTTATCTCAGGTTTGGAATGTGCTCCACACGTAACAAGATATCCCATTTGAGAAGTTTGGATTCTCTAAGTGAAAGTATCGTGACTTCATCTTGAACTTCCCAAAGATTGGATTGGATAATTGTGCCAACTTCCAGACCACATGAAATTTTAAAAATACAAACAACAACAAAAAAACTGTAGTTCAAAGAAATTAAAGATATTTTCTGATTGGAATTGTTTGTAACATAAGTATATGTGGTTATTGTAACGTTCTGCATACTAATCAATCAGTTTTTCCTTTGTAGCGGGAATGACTTGAGTTCCTTAGCAGGCATTTTCCTAGCAACATAACCCTGTGCATGTTTTCAAACCAGGATTTTGTGCCACTTTATCAAGATTTTGAGAACTTTTACACCAGAAACCTCTATATGAGAATACGTGATAACTGGAATCGTCCAATTTGCAGTGTCCCAGGGCCGCAGTTTGACCTCATGGAACGCGTTACAGATGATTACAACTGGACATTTAGGTGAGTCAGCTGACACTCTTCAGGTTTCAGCTTCATAAATGTTAATCCTGATACATCTGCAAAGCATGGAAATAATGCATCTAATCCATCATAACTAGATCCTCAACTAATATACATATTGCAACAACATTTGTTATATCCCTTCAGACTAGAATAATAACTTCTTGCATTACATAAATATAGCTTCTAACTTGCATGGTGAGTCTCTGGAAGTGAGTTTTACAACTCTAAAATTTCTGTCTATCACATCTGTTACTGAGTTAAATAGATATGAAAATTCATCATGCGCACAGTGTATAGGTTGGAACGTATCACGGTGTTTCCCATGTCATTCACCTCATGTTTATTTTGTGTGTAAGTGTAATAACACCGATAACTTTGTGGAAGCTGTTGGCAAGCCATTTGAGAAAATAATCTCTCTATATTGTACCTTATAAAAAGTCCTAGGCTTTTTTTTCTTTAAGTCCACAGAAATGCCATTTCACCTAATACCGGTATATTGCCATCTACAGCTTGAAACCTGGAAATCACTGTGAGCAGGGTGCAATTATTATTCAGTAAGATGTTAACATTTTAAGGATTGTAAATTCCAAATTGAAGTCTGACAGTGGAACAAAAATTGGTGGGATGTTTTTTTTTGGTTTTTGTTTTGAGGAACAGTCATGTCATTCTTTAAAATTTGCTTTGATTATAGGTTTACAGGAAGGACTATCAAGAATGTAATCAATATGGGTTCTTATAACTACCTCGGCTTTGCAGAAACAGATCCTAATGCTTTGAAAACTGTAAGCAAAGTGCTACAAAAATATGGAACGGGAACCTGCAGTACTAGACAAGAAATGGGTGAGTAAACTGCTGGATGGTCACCAAAGTTTCTATAACTATATGATTGTTCTTACAGATATCTTGAAGGAACTGAAAATTTTTTTAGTTGTGTTTTTGTTACATCAACAAGTACTTGTTTGAGTGCCAGAAGTGATGCTTTATTAATTATCACCTAAGAATATTTTTAAAAAGAGAAAGTATCACTGATTTTTGGAAAAGCTAAAACAAGTGTATCATAAAGTGGCCTGGAATTTTTAACAGTGAAAGTAACAGGGTTATTTTTAAAAGAGAGAAACTATGAAGACTTTGATATTGTTCTAGAGCAAATGGAATTGCATCCATCCTTGATATATACCATCTACCACATGCAGAGGGTTTTTGACTATGAAGATGAGTTTTCACGTTTTTTTTCTATCAGTTTTCTAAGAAGATATTGTTATGTTTTATGAGACATTAATGGGTACAACATATAAATTTCCAGTGTGCCTGTAAAGAAAGGCTCTTTCTCACTTTCTTGAGTTGGTATGTCCTTTGAGTTGAATGCTTTTTTACTTTGTAGGCTGCATGTAGTGTTATATTCAATCTGTCATTTGTGCATTGAATGGTTTTAACTTGGTGGGCTACATACCTCATGCATCTTCAATCCTATATTTTTATACAAAAGCCTTTTACTGAACCAGTACTAACTGTGGGTATTATCATACATTCATAATAGTGTGATCAGCCTGCATTTCAGAGTAAACTCTTTCCATCCAGAGAAATGCAGGGAGATGTCTCCTTTGGGGCTTTTTTTAATCTTTCTCGAGAGCTGTCAAAAAAAAAATTATACATATATATATATATATTCAACCTGAATTTTTTTCATTTCATATTTCTCAAAGCAAACATTTTTCCTTCCAGATTCTTATGGAAAATAATATTTTTTATTTCATGTCTCATTTCCAGATGATAATAACAATAATGATAATAATGGAAACTTTGTAAGCTACTTGTCATCATGGTTTGATTTGCCAGTAAAATATTGGCAGTGAGACCACACCAAGCAGTTTATAGATTGACACTACTATCTTTTTATTATTTGACCCATATGGTGAATACAGTGCAATATACTGTTTAACATGAATTGCTTGCTTAAAAGTGGACACCATTTGAGTCATCTAAGGTATCGAAGAAATGTTTCTCTGTGTCTTTTTGACTTGAATTCTAGTTTATCTGAGAATATTTTGGGTTCCTTTGAGTATTTCAAAGAATATGCCTGGCGTTCACTTTCTTTCTCACTTGGACATGGAAGACTTCCATGACTTTTGACTTACACTCAAAAAAAAAAAAAAAAAACCTTATAAGATCAAGTCCAACCATTCACCTAACATTACAAGTCCACTGCTAAACCATGTTCCTAAATGCCAAATCCACACATCTCTTAAATGTTTCCACTTCTCTCCATCTGAAGCCACAGTGTACAGATTTCTAGGACTTTCTCTTTATCTGTACTCCTGTGCAGTGCTCCTGAAGTTATGTTGAAATGGTGAGCTAAGCTTTACTTTCATACTCTACTGTGTTCGCAAACAGTCCCATGATCTTCACTCTGACTACTTACGGTGCAAGAATGGGCTATGAGCAAGTATATCTCTTGGCAGGTGAGCACCCACATTACTAAAATGTGGCTTTTTTTTTACATGAAGGACATATCGCAGTTGACATCCATGTACATGAAATAAATGAGATAGCTTAAATTTTTTTTGACTCAGTACATCTTCATCACGCGTAATTTACTGGACAGCATAAAGTCTTTTAGAGAGTGAATGTGAGAGAGCAGCTGGGATGAGAGGATTTATTGAAAGAGGGAAACAGAGTGTTAAGACCTGGCTTAGCTCTTGTAGAGAAGCAGTCATAGCATTTTCTCCTGTGCAGCTAGCAGAAGCTCTGTGCTTGTATGGTCAGTGGAGAGAGAAAAGTTCCTCCACAGACCAATTCTGCAGAGTGGTTACTTCACTGACTGTGGCTCTGTTGCAGCCGGTCTGCATTGAAGAACATTATAAGTAACTGAAGGAAAATACTTCTCATTAGTGTGGATGCCCTCTATTCTTTTTCTTTTCTCCACTTATGGTGCTGCAGGTCTGTTCCGGATCACACTCAAGCAGATTTGAAAAATTATGATTGTTTTGGTTTGCTTGGTTGGTTGGTTGGTTGCTTGATTTAATTGTTATTTGCCATCTTCATCTTAGTAAAATAGAATAGAATGGCTTTGTTCCCAGGCAGATAACAATTCAAAGCTTCAACTAAGCCACACAATAACAACTAAAGTGGTGTGAGATATAAATTCAGCAAGCTGTAGGAGTTCAAAAGAATATGTGATGGTAAACCCATCCTCTGGGGTCTTCTGCCTAAACTGTGCAGACTGTGGAGTAGGTATTAGGCCACATCAGGACGTTGCAGGTGGTTTGCTCTCAGAATAAGTTGATATGAAAGTTTTAACATAGTTGTTTTGTATATTCACAAAACACTTTTATTAAGGAAATCTAGTGAAGCTAAACCTTGATAAATGTAGAACAGTTATCTCACATTCTTAGAAAAGTAACTGAAGACTGTGTCTAAACCTAGTTCAGAAATTAACTTCAGTGAGAATTTGTGAAGTCCTGCTCATGCTTTCTATACAATTGTGCACATGTCAGTTGAACAGATATTCGTGATTAAACGCAGAAGCGTAGGAACCTGATAAAAATAGCGGCTGGTCTTTCTAGATTTGTCCTCCATAAAAAAATTTCAAGACTTTTCTCACCATTCTTAGTTCTTTTCTCTTTTTTAATTATAGTAATAATAAATCAGTTTCCTAGCATAACAGTGTCATTTAGGACACATTCCTGAGGCTTTTGTGGGACTTCCGATCTGAAAGAAAAATATTTTTCTTTTTTAAGACCAAGCTAACTGTTATCCCTTAGGAACAAGGTCTTAGGGTTAATAGTGATAGTTCCGTGAAGGCATTAACATGTTGTTTAGTGGTCAAAAAGCAAATCAAATACTGGAAATGATTAGGAAGTGAACCAAAAGTTAACCATAGAGTCTCAGGATGCTGCTGTATAAAGACATGGTTTGCTGTCATCTTAAGTACTCGGCACAGTTCCGATCACAAGCACTCAGCAGAATCGGAATGTGTCGGAGAAGGGCAACAGGGATCATCAAAAATTTCAAACAACTTCTGGATAAAGAACTACTGAACTTGATATCTTCAGCTGTCAGAAATGCCAGGCAGTTGGCTTGTAAAGAGCCAAGAGGGAAAAATTATACAAGTCTTCAATATGATGTGTGGCTTGAAAGAGCAGCCAGAGTTGGCTGTTAGTTGTCTCTTCCCCTACAAGATCTACAGGGCATTGTATAAAGTTGGTAGAAGGATTCCAACTAAATATAGGAGGCAACTCTTCACACAGGAGGATTGCAGACCTGAGGAACCTTTCATGTGGCACAGTGCATCTATTGATAGTGCTCTATTGAGCACTATTTTACTTAGTTTGGTATTAATTTATATTAATGCTAATATGACTGTGGCCATTACTGTATAATCGTTAGCACTGGACTTGTGGACCAGCAAATCATCATAAAAATTTGACTTGAATCAGGAATGTGCCCATATTCATATTTCTATGAAGTTAGACATTACTTATGGTAAAGATGGAATGTAAGGAACCAGTGAAGCAATATTCATAAGCAACATTCATAACCTGGCTGTTTTCAGTGTCTCTGATGACACTATGATTAAAAAGAGATTAAGTGAAGAGACTTAAGAGATCCACAAGAAGGTATAGCAAGTTTGCCTGGAGCATGCCTTCTAAGAGCAACAGCTTGAGTAAATATGTGAAAGGGGTTGTTTGCAGATGGCAAAAATGCTGACATCACAGTGTGCTTAGAGGTGAAAGATTTTTCAGTTCTGCATGGTACATGTGATGGAAATAGTCCCTGAGAGATTTTGACAGTGAAAATTTGAGCTTAAGTAGGATCATTCAGGAAAGTTCACAGCAGATGGAGATGTAGAATGTGGACTCTTCGTCAGAGGTACAGGCTGGGAGGAATGATAAAAAGCATCTGTGTACACTGGTAAGAGCATTCTGAGCACAGCAAGGTTAAACTTAGCAAAGCCAGAAGAAAATATGCTGCATTAACTGTCTGAGGTGTCAAGTGAGGATTAAGAGAGATGTGCACCAACCGTGTTGGACAAAACTGACCATGGGTGTGATTTAATTTGAAAATGTTTTTTCATTGCAGTCTATCTAACAGGGGAAGAAAAACTCATTTGACTAGTTAACTTGGCTAGTTCATTAGACTAATCTGGACAAAATCAGACCATTTTGTTTCCCACTTCTACAGGTATTAAAATTGTCTGAGACAGTTTTTGACTGTTGGATTTATGGAAATGGAAACTACCTATTCAACTAACTATCTTCTTCTCAGAAGTGTTATTTTTAGCATGATAAGACATTAATGAATAGGTATCTAAATAAATTTGAAATAACATATATCCCTTCTGTATGAATGTGAAGTCTTTTTCTTCCATGCAAATTTTTCTCTGAGCACATCGTGTCATTCTTATGTTTATAGTCAGCCTTTTCTAAGGAGTGTAACTTAAAATTAGCAAGGGATAGATATGCAAATATATGCAAAATTATTATTTAAAACTGTATCCTATTTTGCTGATTGCAGAAGATAATCAGGTTTTTTTTTTTCTTTTAAAGAAATAAAGCAGCTTATCGTGACCTAAACACTCCTAGATTTAGCACCGGGGCAGTGACAGGGATGCAACATGAGCAGCTAGTAGTTCCAGTGCTCTATTTATCTTAACACACCATTATTCCTTATGGAGATTACATAAATGAGTAACAGGAGCAAGCATATCATTAGTGCTATTTAAGCAACCAGGCAGGATTCCTGCCCTTTTGAAATCCTCCTGTGATTATGTCTTGGACCAAAAGACAAGACGGAGCCTGCACAGAACACTTGCAGAATGATTCATTCTGGAGGGCATGGATGGGAACTTACCTTTTAATGCCTACCTTGCACTGGTTGTATACAGTTTTGTTTATTTGAGGATTTTTGTTTTTTGATCATCTGATTTCTAAAAAGCAAATCTGAAAATGTGCCAACAATTAAATAGCAAAAGTAACTTCATCCTCTTCATATCCTGCTGTTAGGTTTTAAGGCCTAATATGAACAGCAGCAGATTCAAGAAGGTAAAAACAGTTGTTTGTCTTTCCATTATTTTATATCAGTTCATAGCTTTAATAAGGGCAGGAGCCATGTTACACCTCAGTACTGAACAAATAACTAAATGGTTCATTCTTCCATTCAGAGGAAGTGATAAGGATTTAAAGTTCCTATAAGTTTCCAGATTGGAGCTAAAGGAAAAAACACAGTTGCATAAATGAGAATTAGCATGTATGTATATTTTGCAATCTTGGCTTTATGGTAGGGCAGACTATACATCAGGAAGCAGTTAATGAGAGGAATTTTCATTCTTGCCATCTTTTACTAACATTGTTTTCCCTTTTTTGCCTAGCCTCTCATAAATAACTGATCCAACTTATGATCAAAAAATCAGGTTTGTTCCTGTTAATTCACCATTGCGAAAGTATGTTTTTGTAAAGCGTGATTAAGCTCCACGCAACCCAACTTCTGACAGATTGAACTAGATGTCAGAAGTAAATAGGGGTTGTGTGGACTGTATAAAGCAGAAAAGATCTCAAACATATATATGCTAAGTTACCAATATATACTAAATTATCTATATACATACAGATATTTATACACTTAAGGTCATATAATCATCTGAGTTGGAAGGGGCCTTTAAAGGTCATTTAGTGCAACTGCCCTGCAGTGAACAGGAATACCTACACTAGATCAGGTTGCTCAAAGCCCAGTCCAGCCTGCCCTTGAATGTCTCCAGGGACGGGACATCCACCACCTCTCTGCTCAACCTGTTCCAGTGCCATATCACCTTTATTGTAAAAAACTTCTTCCCTATCTCCAATCTAAATCTCCCCTCTTTTAGTTTGAAACCATTTCCCCTTGTCCTATCCCAGCAGACCCTGCTAAACAGTCTGTCTCCTTTTTTCTTATACTCCCCTTACAATGCTGCCATCCATGCTTTGGTGTTATCGAGGCTTGAATTCAGCTGTAAATTTTAGCTGTGCATTTGTATAAAGGGAACAAAATCAAACAAAACTAGACAAACTAAACTGGAAGTTTTGTAAAAATCCATCTACACTTTTCTGAGAATCAGTAAATAACATGGGTACATAATTAAATCTATGATACCTGAAGTATTGTTTTGGTTTGAAAGCCCTCTTGGCAGATGGCAACATTTAGAAGGGATGAACATTTCCTTTATTCGAATGCTTCCTCAAAGCCACTTATTTAGGGGCTCTTCTATGCACACGCAGCCTTAAATGAGGCATCTGCATAACATCACTATGTGCTTCTCTCCCTCTTTTTAATCATTGTGTATCACTGTATAAGTTTAGGCTTTGCTCCTCTTGGAGATTCTGTGGGACTGTGATACCATCTGGATCATCGATTCTTGTACAGTGATATGAAAAAGCAATACAGTTTCTACATCTTTTCTTTCTTCATCCTTCCAGTAATAACTCATTTAATATTCCTTTCTAAAAGTGTGTATGTGTCTCAGTAGTAGTATCTCTGACTAGCATCTTACTAGAGTTGGTGACCTTAAGTTTCCAATTGGGCAGGGATCTTCAAGTGACTTATTTTGTTCCCCACCCAGTTAAAAGTACCTCTGACAAACCATCATTTACTCAGAGTGATGGTTCTTACTCACCTTGGCAAGTTGCATCAAGATTACCGGTTGTTGTAGAAGTGACTTTTACGAAAATCGATTCTTTTTTTTCAGTGGCTTGCTGTTTATATCTGTTTGCTCATCTAGCTTTGGTTTAACTTGAAGCAAGCAGGCATTTTCCTTTATTCCATTCAGAATTTAAAATTAAAAACTGTATTGAAAGATACTGTTGCCAACATTTGCATTTTAACCAGGACATGTCATTAGCATAAGAACTTAAAAGACTTTGTTGGGCAAACAGTGTCATTACTCACTTTGTCTAAGCTGAAGGAAGTGTCAAAACTGAATAGTAAACTGCATGGGTTGTGAGAATTTTCAGTCTTTGTGTATCTGGTAAACTGACAGTGGCTCACAGTCCAAAGACATGGCTAAGTCTATGAAAGTCTGCCATGACAAAGATTATTTCATGTTCCCTTTCCCCAAAATGCAGTAAAAGGAGGAAACTAGGTCAGCATTTGTTAAGCGGGGGATTTACTATTTACTATTTCTTTTTTCCCGCCAGAGGAAAGTGTTGTGATATAATTGTGATTTGTACCGCACCCACAGAGTGATGCATGCTGGAGAAATCTTCTGATGAGATTAAATAATTGCAACACTTTTAAAATAAATATTCATTTTACTGTAAAGCTGAGAAAATCCAAGCTGGTATGCTTTATCAATTCTATTCATCCTAATATATTTGACTGTCACTACCCTCCCACTGTCAGTACTGATGTGTATCATGTTTCTCCTTCGACACCTCACCTACCACCTACAATATTGCCATTATAATTGAAGTAATTCAACCCTAGGGATGATATTGCAAATGCTTGTCATTCAGATTTTGGTTTTGCAAAACAAATGCTTATTGATTCTAATTTTGAGTATTTGTAGGCAATAGTGATATACATCATCATCTGCATTCACTGTTAGGATTACTAGATAAGAAAGAATAGGTTAGTTTGAGAGTATATGATTCTTCCCACCATAAAATCATTTTTAAAGGGTCAAAAGTGTGGTATTCCCATGTAATAGATGCTTGGAGAGAATAATTTGTAGTGAGTCAGGCTCTCCTTATTTGTAAAAACAGAAAACCTACATTGCAACCCCAGAAAGTGATTTAACTCCACCCCAGCGGTGTCAGATTTACTTCTGGAAGAGTCAGGGACAATGTTCTCCTGCTTTAAAATGACTGCCTTGCAAAGGACATGCTGCTTGTTTCTCATGCTTTCACAAACCTAATTCAGTTGGTCACCATAATGTGGTTGGCTTCAAGCTTTCTTTTCAGACTACATCTTCTCTGTGTGTGACCACTGCAGTAAAGTGACAAAACAACATCTGCAAGGAGCACTAGGGCAGTTGATCTGATATCTCAGATATCAATGACTGCTGTAACTCAGCTGAAGACTAAAAAAGAAAAAAAAATGAAAACAGAGATAACTATGGAAATACACCAAGACAAAGAGCCTCACACATGTAGTTGTAATCTGTCCAGAGTCAGACTCTGATCCAGCTGACAGTTCAATCTTGAGGTCCGGAGCACCTTATTTGTTTGGAGACTCCTGGCAGTAAAATTAGACAAATAACATCCACTAAAGAAGACTCTTAGCGTTGCCTTGGCATTTAAGTTTGACTAGTGAGAGGGAGGAAAGAATATAGTTACCAGTAATGGAGAACTGCTTAACTTCTGTTATCCATAGTCTAACAGGATGGAGAAAGCTTTCATTTGTCAGTCCATAAAATATCATAATTAAGGATTTTGTACTCATATGTACAGGCACTCAAGGGGAAAACTGAAGAACTTTGTTGTAGTCATCTTCCTCTTTCTCATTCAGAAAGAACTCAAAAATGCCTAACATGTTTGTCCTACACATAAAAAGGAGGGCTTGTTCCTCACCAGGGGAGGAGTAGCAAGGGGGAAGTAAGAAATGACTCTTCAGGATAAACTACATCGAGTTGTTGCTATGGGAAACAGAAACTCATTTTTTTCCAAAGTGACTGCTTTCCTACCTTAACAACAGTATTTGTTAGCATTAGTTATAGCTGATTTGCATCCTTGCTTTTTCTTGTTTTATTCCACATGAACAAAATATGAATGGAAAAACTTGAATAGAACTAAAAAAAAAAAAAAGGCAATTTGGCTTAATGACGGATTCCTGACTCATGCTTTTGAATGTTTATGCCCTTAGGATTAACAATTTTCATGGTCTAATGAGATTTAAGATTGCCTGTGTTTCTTTCTGCAGGGACCCTAGACAAGCATGTAGAACTAGAGAATCTCGTGGCCAAGTTCCTAGGTGTGGAAGACGCTATGGTATTTGGCATGGGATTTGCAACAAATTCAATGAATATTCCAGCCCTTGTTGGGAAGGTAAGTACTTCCTGATGAAGCACACATAACTGTTGTTTGTAAATTGTTTTAACAACTGCTGCAGTATTCTAGGCATGTATTAAATGGAAAAGCTCAATTGAGGAAAAAAGGTTGATATCAGGAAGGCAAAACAGTGTTCAGCATTTCTGATGAATGGATCTCTGACCTTCTCTTGCAAAGAAGGCTGGCAGCAAATGCAAGTCTAAAGATGAGGCCATGTGACAAAAGTTTGATTCGTATTTGATTTTGAAGGAATCTCGTCTGTAATTTGGAGTACCCAATGCAAAGGCATGATAATCTGTCATCCCATTCATCACAGCTCCTGGTGCAACATGTTCATATATTGTGCCGTTAGATGGGAAAATTGTTCTCTCCAGTTCTGGCAAAATGTGAGATGGTATTTCCCCCTCGATGGAAGGGGAAATTCACCACATGATGTATGTTCGAGATTTCTTCCAAAGAACCTGGCTAGAGGTGAAGTAATTTCCTCACTATTGAAAAAGAATCCAGCTTTACAAGAGATTATAATTAATTAATATATGCATGCAAAGATTGGGGTGGTGGAAATGTTCAGCTGCTGAGGACATGAACTTCAATCTGCCATGGTGCTGGAAAAGTTGTCCAGTAATGTCAAAAGAAACAGTTAAGAGCTAATAGAGGTAAATGTATTAAATTGCAGACATGCACAACAGCATAAAATAATTTGCTCTCACTTAGCTCTAAAATATTTATCCCTCAGTTAGCTGACCTCATGTGGAGACATAGGCCTTTGTTAGAGGTGGGACATTTAGGTGGAAGTAGCATAAAGTTATTACTGTATTATATAGAATATAACTATTTAGTGTATAATAATATTTCATATCATTATAAGGTGTTATTTATTGCAGATACTGTATAGTTGTCCTATATTTGGGAGATTTATTCCTAAATTGTCCTTATAATTAAATCTAGCGGCTATATTGTCTTGTCAAGATGCACATATCTAACTCTTACTGTTAGACTTGGCAGTACGTAACAGTACAAAATCATAGACAAAACCATGACAACCAGTCTTTAAGCAGAATTGTGTAGGAACCTCTAATCCTATGCACAATTCATGTTTCCTAAATAAATATTTACCTAATATTGTGTTGTCCTTGTCCTGCATAGTGAAATGTCACAACATAAAATGTACTATAGAAAACAGAGCTAAATTAGGGTTCCAGCTTGAATTTCAACTGTGAATCCTGGCTCTTGTTGATACAACATATAAAATTATTTTTTCTGTGTTTTTTAATTCTATAAAGAAAAAAAGTTTTCAATTGAGTTTATCAGTGAAACATACACTACAGATGAACTGTATATGAATTTACTAGCGAAAGAGTAAGATTGTGCCTGGTGCCTTGGCTCTACTTGAGTCTTAACGATAGCCTCAATCCATACTGACCTTATTTCAGTTATCAAACTGATGATGTTAGTCCAGCTTCAGTATCAGTCCTCCTTATGTTAATTTCATGAACTTCCTGGGAATGTCTGAGACTGACTTTTGTTTCTGCCTGCCTTTGCAGCGGTTCGTGCAGAAATTCCAATTCACATGTAACACAGAGATTAATTGATGCAATGCTATATATATATATGTATTTATGTATATATAGATATAGCTGTATGATGAAACACTCACACACACACACTTGCAAACAGCCTCCCACTTCATGCAAATGCTTATTGTACTCCCTCTCCACAGGGTTGCCTCATTCTAAGTGATGAATTGAACCACACTTCTCTCGTTCTTGGTGCAAGGCTTTCAGGTGCTACTATTAGAATCTTCAAGCATAATAGTGAGTATTGAAGTTGGAAATGCTTTGAGGTGTGACCATGTCTGTTTCTAAGGCAAGAGCCTTTCCTTTCAGTGCGTGTTTTTCTTTCCATCCCCTAGATCAAGTTTTTATCCAGGCCACAAGGATTAGCTGTTCAACACTGTGTGATCTCAGGTGGGAGAGAAATTGGCAGTGTAAGATTGTATTTGCTGTTGTGCAAGGTCTGGATTATCAGGTTGGACCTTCATTTTTGAAGGTGTTCAGAGAAGGGCAACGAAGCTGGTGAGGGTGTGTTGCACAGGCCTTAAAAGGAGTGGCTAAGGGAGCTGGGATTGTTTAGTTTGGAGAAGAGGAGGCTCAGTGGTGACGTTATTGCTCTCTACAACTGCCTGAAGAGAGGTTGTGATGAGGTAGAGGTCGGCCTCTTCTCCCATGTAACTAGCAATAGAACTAGAGGGAATGGCCTCAAGGAGGCCAGGGGAAATTAGGCATTAGAAAATACTTGTCCGAGAGAGAGGTCAGGTGCTGGAATGGGCTGCCCAGGGAGGTGGTAGAGTCACCAACCCTGGAGGTGTTCAAGAAACATTTAGATGTTGTATTGAGGGTCATGGTTTAGTGGGAAATACGGGTGATAGGTGGATGGTTGGACTGGATGATCTTCCAGCCTTGGTGATTCTATGATTCTATGAAATCTGGAGTCTTTACCTCCTTGCTGTCTTTTTGACATGTTGAGTGACTGTGTGCTGCTGTAAAGGTTATGTTGTTATTGTCACCATAGCAAAATAGTACAAACATACTTACAAAACCATAATCTACATTTCCCGCCTGTGTTTCTAGCAGAGTTATGTTAGCATGGTGTACCTTTGAAATGGCCACCCCAAATTCCCAGAGGGAGAAATACCAAAATGCAGATGATTACATTAACATAGCCATAACAAATGATCTTTGAAGAATGATTTTAGTATAGAAATCATACTAATGCCAAACATTAACTTTGCAATCATGTAATTATCTTCTAAAATACTCATGCTTTTTAACATTTATTTAGTTAATGATGCTGTGGTCACAGTCAGAGACACTGTGATTCGCTTTGATGACAAGAGCTTATTCTTTTCCTTTATTCCACTTTGCAGTTTTCCTTTATATCACCACTGCAGCCACTAGGCAGTGATTGCAACAGAGATTAAGAAGCTAGAGAAGTGGTGAGAAATGAGAAAAGAGATCTGATTACCTTTATTAATAACTAATACAGTCCCTTCTATTACTTTGTTGTGTTCAGCCCTGAGGTGAGCAAAAATGAATTATGTATATGCTGTAACAGGCCTAAGGATCTCTTGAAATGAAAGACACGCTATAATTATAAAAGGATGTTGCAATTACCTATTCATAATTTGGACAAGAAGTATTTTCTGAAGATCATGTAAGAATTAATGATCATGTGAACTAGAATGTTTTTACAGAAGTAATTATTCATAGACAACAGCATGCCCCAATTTGGTCCACTTCCACATAGATACTCTAGGTATGGCTGCTATACTTAGCCTTCTCTCAACTAGAATCCCCTGCACTTTGTGAAAGAGAACCAGAACATCCTTCAGATCATCTTGTCCACATTTTTAAGCACAAGTCAAATCATACAATCTATTTCAGGTACACATAACCTAAGGGGTTATGTGTACAAGGGGACACATAACCTAAACTTCCAGCTTGTGCTGGGGGGGGGGGGGTTCTTTTCAGTTAGGTAGGTGCTCATTTGTTTTGTTAGATCAGTTGTGTTTCTTATCCTCCCAGATGATTCTTCTCACCTGTGTCTATATACAGGGGTGCACACATGCCCAAAATGTCAGACTGTATTAGTATTGTCATTGCCATGCTTACAAACAAGGCAATTAATCTGTTATCCATGTCATATTACTTGATGTGAACGAAAGGTTCCTTTGCACCTTGAGTTAGCACTTGAAGAACTTCAGTAAGTGTTAATTTCAGCATCAGGTAGTCATATGTTTTGCCTTTTTAAGATCCTTCTCTGCATTGTCATAGAAAAATGCAATACCCTCCACCTCCCCCTTTCCATGGAGAGGGGACTTATGTGTGTCGTTTCACACAGAGAAATCAATGATGCTTTGAAGAGTTTGACTCCTGGCATCAACTGGCGGATGTTACTGTGCCAAAGGCTTTGCTAGGGCTCTTTATTGAGAGGTTGGAACAATTCTCCTGCAAAGCGCAGAAGAGTAAATCTGAAACTTACTCTGAAAAGGATTAGGGCTTAATGTGCTTTTCATTCTGACTCCTAAATGCAGAGCCAAGGTTGTCCTCTGGCATGAGTTGGCTCATCTCCTTTGAAACTGTCAAGTCACATAAGTACTGTTGGACCTAGGGTTGCCCTGCACTAAAGAAAACAGAAGGGATGCCAGGCAGTAGCACCACTGTTGCTTGATAAATACCTTCTATGTAGGAGAGTCAAAATGTAAATTCAAATCAGGCAGCAAATTGTGAAGTTGCCTTTTTGCTATTAGATTGCATCTTGAGAAAGCACTCCTAACACGCTCCTTATTGCTTACATCAGCCTCTTTTAAAACTGCCTAGAATGTAGGTAATTTGGCTTTGACTTCCTTATATATGTGTAGAAGAAACACTGGGGAAAGAGTGAGATGTGAATGTTTCTTGCAGTTACTATAAATGGTTATCAAAATGAGAAGGAATAATTATGTAACAATTTAGCAAAGCAATGGCATGTTTTCTGAAGCAGATACTTCCTGAATTTAGTACAAATGAAAGGTGTTTGCCAGTAACTTCCCTTTCTTACAGTGTTTTCTCAACACTGTAAATCTTTCTACTCCAATTCCCCTCCATTATAGAAAAATGATTTTCAAAAACATTATAGGAAACTGTGTTCTATGATGAAAAAAAAAATTTCATGCTGTAGATATTTTACAGAGAAGACAAAAAAACTGCTGTTTATAGCTGTTACTGGTGCACATCCATCTTTCAAAAGTTATTATATAACTGTATCTGTAAGAGTGAAAATCATTTTATTTCAAAGTGTATAATCTGTGATACTGGATCTCTTCATCATTATGCAGAAGTAAATAATTACGCTTATTTCATTAGTTAGCAAAGAAGTAATCTCTATATATTACCTCAATCATGTATAATATTGTTATTCTTACAAAAGTTAATTAGACTCTATTTCAGTCAGTGGGTGGCTGTCTTAGGCATTGCAATTTTCACCCCCAAAAATTATGCGTCGTTTTTCAAGAACTGACAGAATTGTTAAACCTTTGTGCTTCTCCTAAGTTTTAAAAAAATCTCCTTTTTTGACAAAACCATTGCACAGTTCAGGTGTATGAGAAGGCTTTCAAACCTTAAAGTGAATAATAGGGCAAAAATGAGATGTGTATCTGTAAGTCCATTTTTGTTTGGATATAAGAATGTGCCCTGCATCCAGACTGAAGGTGGTCAATCCCTTCCTTGTGAACAGACAGGAATTTACAGGCTTGGGTTGAGATAAATGCACAGGCACATGCTTACACGCCATCCAGGTGAGAGCAATTTAGGAGAATACTTGATTCCTGTCACCAAAAACTCCTGGACTAGATTCCCTTCCTGTGGCTCTCAGTAGTGATGTTGCTAGTCTTTGCCCTGCCAGGGTCGCAGGAATATGCTCTGAAGAGTGGGGTTAGGGTTTATTATGGCTATTACTGTTCATTATTATTATTATTACTACTTATTAAAAGGGTCAAAATTTCTGCAGGTTAAAATTTCTGCGGAGACCAGCTTCAGGGCAGGTAAGACTGCACTGGGCAAGGGATCTGGAGTGAAAAAGGCCTACTGAAAAGCTCTTATTAAGGCTTTTTTTGAAGCCAGCATCAGTGCTGAGCTTGTGGGTGGGCTGCTGAGCAAGCAGGGGTGGAGCTGGCACATTTGTTTCCCACCCTTGACCATGACCCCTGGCTGTCAGGCTATTAACAGCCTCAGGGAAGGCAGAAGCTTGATTCCTCCCACACAGCACCTGTAGTTAGCAGAGCTTTGCTGCTCACTGAGAACAGGCTGGTCGCAGCCAAAGGGTTGTGATAAATGGTTCTATGTCAAGGTGGAGGCTGGTCACAAGTAGTGTCCCCCAGGGCTCATCCTTGGGACCGGTGCTCTTCAACATCTTTATCAATGACATAGATGATGGAATCGAGTGCAGCCTCAGCAAGTTTGCAGATGACACCAAGCTGAGCGGTGCAGTCGATACATTGGAAGGAAGGGAAGTCATCCAGAGGGACCTGGACAGGCTGGAGAAGTGGGCCCACGTAATCCTAATGAGGTTCAACGAGGCCAAATGCAAGGTGCTGCACTTGGGCTGGGGCAATCCCAGATATTTATATAGACTGGGGGAAGAACTCCTTGAGAGCAGCCCTGCAGAGAGGCCCTTGGGGGTCCTGATGGACAAGAAGCTGGACTTGAGCCAGCAATGTGCACTGGCAGCCTGGAAGGCCAACTATGTTCTGGGCTGCATTAAAAGAGGAGTGGTCAGCAGGGAGAGGGAGGTGCAGCTCCCCCTCTACTCGGCTCTTGTGAGGCCCCATCTGCAGTACTGCGTCCAGGCCTGGGGCCCACAGCACAAGAAGGACGTGGAGCTCTTGAAACGAGTTCAGAGGAGGGCCACCAAGATGATCAGAGGGCTGGAGCACCTCTCCTATGAGGAAAGGTTGAGGGAACTGGGCTTGTTTAGCTTGGAGAAGAGAAGGCTCCGGGGAGACCTCATTGTGGCCTTCCAATACTTGAAGGGAGCATATAAACAGGAGGGGGAACGATTGTTCACGAGGGTGGATAGTGGTAGGACAAGGGGGAATGGTTTTAAACTAAGACAGGGGAGGTTTAGGTTAGATATTAGGAGGAAGTTTTTCACACAGAGTGTGGTGACGCACTGGAACAGGTTGCCTAGGGAGGTTGTGGACGCCCCGTCCCTGGAGGCGTTCAAGGCCAGGCTGGACGTGGCTCTGGGCAGCCTGGTCTAGTGGTTGCACTCAGCAGGGGGGTTGAGACTATATGATCTTTGAGGTCCTTTTCAACCCAGGCCATTCTATGATTCTGTGATTTATGAAATTAAGAGCCTTGCGTTACTTGCTCATACAGTTGGGCCTGATTTGCGCCAGGCTCTTTCACTGGAGGTACAGTGAAATATACCCTTCCAAGAGTGAGTCTTGCCTACAGTCATTGCTGTTGCTGAGGCACATGTGGACATACCCAGCCCAGCTGAACCTTAACAGCAGGAGACAGTGGGGTAGCACAACCCTCAGGGACAGCGCAGCAGCCAGGTGAGCTGAATCATGGCTTTTCTGTTTCCTGAAGATGGTCGTTGTAATGGCTGAAACCTCCCACCCGCATCTCCATGATATTTGCATAGCAAGAGAGGAAGGTTTGGTCTTCTAAACTTTCTTCCCTACATCACCCAGCCTTTTTCCAGCCTCACTCAATGCCACCTAGGTTGTATTGCCAGTGAAAATGAGCTGAGGTAGAGAGGTGATCTTTGAGTCACCTGCCACATCACTAAGATGCTCATTGCTTAAAAATAAATACTCATTTATCCGTTTTCTTTTTCTTTCTGTTTATTACCATCATATTCTTCCGCAGAGCCCTTCTGGCAGCTGAAATAATTCTCTTTTAGAACAATATTTCTTAACCTATTAGTAGGAACTTTAAGTCTGACTAGATGTAAGATGGAATTGATTAGGTTAATAGGTTGCATTATGGGGTGCCTTTCCAGATGTAGATTGACCAAGAATAATTTTATCAGGCCTGATATCAATACCCTAAATATAAGTGTAGACCCGAGCACTCTTAAATTTATGCAGTAGTGTTTTTAATGGGCTAAAACTGTTCCTGCTTGCCCATAGAGCATCTGCCTGCCATCTCCCCTGCCGTGATGTGGGCACCATGCTGACATTTCCTGGGCAGTGACTTGTCTGAGAAGCTAGAAAAGAGAGGCACTTCTACTCCTGAAATGCTATGGTTGCAGCAGCATGGCCTAACAGCCAGTGTGAGGTGGGAGGTGGACAGGAGGCAAAGACATCTTCCTGCCTCTGTGGCAGTAGTGACCTTGTTCTTTTTTTTGTTTCTAAGAGGATTTTTTATTAATGTCATATACTTTAAAGCCCTTTTTCAGAACCTCCTACCTTTTTCCTGGTTAAATATTTGACCAAATCCCTTGGCTCTTCCAATAATACTTGAAAAGCAAAAGCAAACATCTAACTATTAATCAGCTTGTGATTTTATCAAGGGTTTTCCATCACAGCAATTCTGGGTCTTACAGTGGTATGAGATGAGAGCATAAATAGCAGCACTCAGTGAATGGATGAGGTTGTTCCTGACTACATCCAGGTGGATTCTGTTCATATGAGGTTGTATAAGAAGGTGCTGTACAGAGTTAGAATTTGTTTGCTCTTTCTAGTTCTACTGCATTTTTCCTGCATAGCATCAAGCAACTAAATTGCAGTCAGATTTTCAGGGTTAGATTTGCAATTGCTTGAGCAATCTGTGTGAATGTCATGACTACACACACAAGTCAGGCCACGGGGGAAAAATGCAGTTCCCTTTATTGCAAGGGACTTGCACTTCACCATGCAATCAGAGTAAGTGATACTATGAGGAAGGCAGGGAATTGCAAGGCACAACCAAGCACCAATGGTAGATGAAAATCTGGCCTCTAATCTGGTGCTTGAATCCACATCTGAAAAGTGAGGATCACAGTGGTACATTCCCAACTCCTCCTCACACACCTTGTGAGAGTGTTGTGAAAACAGTAAGGGTATTTTGGGGTTCTCAGAGATCAGGTGGTTGATGACAAATATGTGTCATGCAGGCGTGAGCTCTCTGGGTTTCTGTACAAAATGTTTCCTGCTTGGACAGCACATGAATTTCTGTTATTCCTATTATGGCATTTCTTGGTCCACTCAGTCAAATTAGAGCTTTGGAATTGGTATGTGTGTGCCACAAGGACACCTTGTAGAGAAAATACAGCTGGCTGCTGTGGTTGTAGTTCACACTGAAAGGGTAGCTGAGGACCCTCATACTTCAGTGCAAATGTATTCACTAGGGGAAAAAAAAGAAGTATAAAAATACATGTGCACACCTTCAAGCAAGTAAGCAAATAAACAGATAAGAAATAGTGAAAGTTCTCTTCGGTTGCAGTGGCTTAGTATGAAATGGTTCTTTAATTTTTTTATTTTTTTCTTACAGAGGTATAAGCAGTCCATCAATTTCAGAAGGGAGGGCACTTTTCTAGCTCTTACAGAGCAGGATGAAAGCCACTTTACCCACTAAGGCTTTGTCCTGTTTGAAGCCTCTGGCTACTATCAGAGACAAGATTATTACACTAGATAAATTGACCTCAGCCTAATCCAGTTCAGCATGTATCTCTCTGTGACACATACAGACGCTACCACAGCATGAGGGCTGGTATATCCTGCTCTGAGCGTGCTGTGTCTGCATTTGCCCTCCCTGATTTGAGAAAGCCACATCTGACTTGCCAGGTGTGAGCTGGAAGTTCTCCTGAGCTCTTCACGTAAACTCAGTTGTGTATTTCTTGGAGAATAGGGAGGGCAGTCTTTGGCTGTACGGTGGCTGCAGCAGCCGCCACTTCCCGCCATGGTCTGACATTAAAAAAAAAAAAAAAGAAAGAAAGCAAAGTTGTGATTTTAGGGAATGTCCTCCAAGGACACTCTTGCTATTGAGAGCTGTGCCAGCAGAGGAGACTTCTCAAAGTCAAGTTTTCACTAGAATGAGAATTGTCTTTTACAATCCTACAAGTAATGTTTAGATGAATGGAACCCTTGCAGAGAGTTCCCCTTGCTCTATGGATTTGCAAGGAGGGATAGCATCAGAGCTGGGCGCTTGGTCACCTATGACAGGACAGTGACCAGGAAGGGTTTGCGCAAGGGGAGAGGGCTGGTTGTGTGCAAGACAGAGTGGGAAGGGGCAGGCAGCCAGTGTCTGTATGAACTTGCACAAGAGTGCAAAATGAGAAACTGAAAATGAGAGTGGCAAACATAAATCGAAGGAAAGGAGACTGTGATAAGGGTAGCAGCAGCCTTTTCATTCTAATTAAAAAGTATTCAGTTGACATCACGCAGGAGGATTTCAACCCACACAGAAGAATGATGATGATGTCCTCAGCACTGCAGTGTGGGGATGAGGGGTGGAGACTCTGTGTCTCCCTGCAGGGAGCCACAGCATGTCTGTGAGAAGGCAGGGCCCCGCGAGGAGCCTGTGTCCCACCTACACTGGAAGGCAGCATGACACACTGCTGCCCGCCCAGGTCCAGGCTCGCTTTCACCCAGCAGTAATTTGTGGTGTTATTTCCGTTGAAGCCACTCTGAAGGATCCCAAACAAGGATTATGCAACTTTGTATTAAATTCTAAAAACTGAAGTGATCCACTGTCCCTGCTTTGGAAACCTTAGCCTCTAAATTCAAGCAGTATTTCAGGGGATAAGTTGGGAAGTGAGGCAAGGACAAATTTTTGATTATGCTTCAAGTGATTAACCAAGTGAAATTCCTACCTCCACCTTCTGGGCTTGGCGAACAGTTGTTTGCCTCTACCAATGAAAAGCCTGGGCCACTGATGGTCAAACAAGGAAGGACAGTTATTTTCCCCATAACTGGTTATTCAAGATGGACTCGTGCAACTCATATCCCTGTCCTAGTGTTTCACAGTCTAACTATATTTAATGGCCAAATAATTTGTTAGAATAAAGTCAGCTGGGGTTGCATGGTTTTATTTCCTGTCACTCGATATATCCCACTGTCTGGAAAGTCCCAGCACAGAAAGCCCTGCATCTTTAGTTTGAATAAGAGAAGCACTTTTCTAGAGAGATTAAAGGTAATAGATTTTCTCCACCTTCCAATTTCCCCTTTGCAACCAAGAGTAAAATGTTCAGTAAAATCCATTTGCATCTAAACAAATTATATGTTGGCTGGTACAGGCTTGAGAGTCATCCCTACGTGTTTTTCAGAATGAGACATCAAAAGCAAAATGAGATAGCCCTGTTCCCGCGAGCAGGCATGTCCCCAGCCTGAACTCAAGCAGGACTGTCACGTGGGAAGTCATGGGCAGCTCCCGACTTGGAGGTGTTCTTCCCTGTTTGCAGTCCCATTTTCCATACTAGATCAGACAGAGGATCTATTCCCATCCATGTTTTTATACAACAAGCTCTTTAAAAAGTTATATATGTTTCTTACCTCTCTATCCTCTCCTCTGTCTTTCCCTGTGGACTTCTGTTAAAACAACTGAATTTCCTAGCCACAATTTCAGTTCAGAATTTTGGAAAACTAAATTTCCCAATGTCTAGCACCAGTGTGGACTGAGAATTAAACAGAATACTGAACTGAATCTCACTCTGTGTGATTCAGAGAGGGGTTTCAGGGGTCCTACAGGCATTTTGATGAAAAAAGACAAATTCAGTGGAGAAAAGAGGGTGCCAAATTTCACTTTGACTGAAAATCTTACCTCATTTTTGTAACCCATGAGCTTTCTGTAATCCTTTGGAGCCCTTTAATTCTCAGAACCAGAAAGGATTTCTAGATATTATCTATTCAGAAGGGAAGGTGAGCAGCTGTCTTTTTGGAAACATGCTCAGTTGGATCGTACATTCACTTTTTAAATCAGCATGGAACTTTTATTTCCTTTATTGCCATCTAGTGGAAACTGTGCTATCTGCATTGCATTACTCCTAAAAGCATTTCCACCTGGAGCTCATCCAGCTGTGCAGATGATTGCACGGTTGAAATAAGAGGCCACTCATCATGCAAGTGTTGTGCTGTGTAAGATATAGCAAGGTCTTGTTAGGTCAAGAGATTAGACTATAAGGTGCAGAGTGGCCCAGGTGTTCCTGAGAAATCTTTTGCTGAAATCAGCACCTCAGCAAAGGGCAAGGTACCAAGGTATAAGGATCCAGATCATATCCTGGTGATCTCTTAGGTCACTGGTTATTCATGATGGACAAGTACTGTGCAAATAGCTTGCTTACAGTCAGGCAGAAATGAAGCTGTAGGCCAACATTAGTATAGGTAAGGTGTATTTGCCTCAGCTGGGAGAATTAAAGATTAATTTTGTACTATTTTAGCCAACAGTAACTACATTAAGATCTGCTGCTGAAGAAGTAGGGTTATATTGTGAAAAAAAGCCATTGATTTTTCCCAACCCACAACTTGACCTGATCTGTAGCGTTCCTTGGGATATAATGAGTCACTGTAGGATGTTATTTGGAAACATTTTGGAAGTGTCAGTTTGGATTCCCAAAAAGTACCAGAGTAATTCATTCTGGAGAGACTTCATTCAGAACCCTGATTTCAGCTCTGCATTGAGAGTCATATTTTGATCTGACTCTTGCTCCTAGATTTTTTTTAATTATTATTTTTTAGCCCCTGCTATGTTTTTCAAAACATCAGTGGCATTCCTCTCAGCATTTTATTAGACTTTCCACCCTCAGACCATCTAAGTTTCTAACGTTGCTCCGAGCCTCCTTGTATCAACGTTCTGCCATTTTCAAGCATTTTGGCAGCAAATGAGAAAATGTGCTTATATCCATTTGTCTCTCCTTCCCTCATCAGCATTCTTTCACTAGCATTCCTTCCTGAGGAGTGGATTTCTTTTGCTGTCATCCTGATGTGCTTCATGCAGCCTGATCCAAACCCTTACTGAAGCAGTGCAAGTGATTCGCAAGCCCTTGATGACCCTGGAAAGCAAATGAAGGCTTTCCATTCAAAAGACTTGAGATGTCATGAGTATCATTAACCCATACAGAACTGCTGGTAATTAGCCTCAGTACTAAAGCAAAGTGGTTACATTTCTCTTTAAATGAAAACATATGTTATGATCTGTAGAAATTTCCCAGGCAGAGTACATAACTGGCAGCTTTTTGAAACTGCTTTTCACAAGATTGCATTCAGTCAAATTAAGTCAGTTATTGATTCTTGCCTGTTAATAAAGGAATTTTATCTTCAGGACATATTTTTTTAATGTTGTCTTCTTCTCTACAGGAAAAAAAATAAAACAGAAAATCAAAAGTTCCTTCAAAAAATCCATGTTAATATTTTTCTTTCTCCTTTTACTTGTTTTTAAATGAAGATATGCAGAGTCTTGAGAAGTTATTGAGAGACGCAATAATATATGGCCAGCCTCGAAGCCGCAGAGCATGGAGAAAAATCATCATCCTTGTGGAAGGCATTTACAGGTATGTGTGTTTTAGACACGAGTACTCTTTATCCCTTCTGAGAGCAGAATGATATGTTGAGGGAAGCTAGCATTGGTATCTGAAGGAAATCTGAAATGAATGGAGCTTAAGTAATATCTTCAGGGATCCTGTTGAAATGTTGATCTCCAATAAGATAACGTGAACCTTGGCGTAACTTGCTGCAGTGAGATCCTCTGTGTTGTTCTGAATGTTGATTTAGCCAATCACAGTGAGCAGCACATAGTGTGAGCGGGAGATGCGCTGTAAGAGCAACAATAGGGTTAGAAGTAGCAACTCTTGCACCAGAGAGAGGGGAGCGAGAACTGTTCATTCATAGGACATGACATGGTTTATGAAGTAAGCTTTAAAGGTTACATGCAGGGATTACTTCATGTGTGCTGAACTGTAGTCTGTACAGATGGGCAGATGCTTACGCCATTTTATTGAGGAGTGCTAGTACAGTTCAGTTGATTAGATTTTTCATAAGGAATCTTTTACAATCTCATGTCGTTACAACTCCATAGTCATTAGTACTTTCTTTTTACCTAACATTTTCCGTCTGCAAAGAGAACAAATCAGTCCTTATCTAAACACCTGTCACTCAGAGCTGAAACAGGTCAGCAGCAGATCAGCTGATCCAAAGCAGGCTGAACGTCTCCTTTCAACCAGAATAAACAGAGCAAAACTGCAAATAAACATAGCTTGGCACTACTAAAAGAAAGCTCCAATTTAAGGACTTTGATCACGCAGAAATTAAGTGGACCACCAACATTTTACTGACAAATATTCCTTTTGGTTACATGGCCCAAGAATATGCTCCAGCTGCTGAGCTTTGTTCAGTTTAAAATCCTTTACCCTGGATGTTTACCATTAGGGAGAGAGGAGATAGATTGGTGAGGCATAGATCCACTGAAGCATTGGGCCTAACCCACTGGCTGATAGTTGCAATACTTGCAGCTGAATTTCCAGATGTATATTTAGTTTAAAGCTTTGTTTTCCTCTAGTTTTTTGCAGTTGTATTTCAAAGAAGATTTACTTCCCAGAAGTCTGCACGTCTACCTGTTAGGATGCTTAATAAAAACGTGCTAGGCTTCAAAGAACAGCACCAAAAGGGAACTTTATTTTAGATAGATAGGAATTGGTGGTGGTACCTAATGGTTCATAGATCACTGTTTTTCAATGAGATTTCACAGTCAAATTAATATTTTTTTTAAAGTACATCACTTTCTGTTGATTGCCAGAGAAATGTCGGACAGATAGGGAATCTGATATTGTATTTCTTTGTTTCTACCTCGTTTGTTATCACACCCACCCTGTAAGAGCATAACAGTGTTAAGACCACTCATGTCCTGAGTGTCAGTGCTTGTGAAAGGCATAAAGTAAATGAACGAACAAAAAAAAAAAGCACAACAGAAACAAAAACAAAGCTCAGCTCTCTAATATTCTGTCACTGGAAACGAGCCCCAGCAGTAGTCAGGTTGGTTGGATAGATGTTTTGGTAGTCTAGACTGATCAGAAATTAAAGATTGTGGTTTTGTTGCAAAGCATATCTGCTCTGGCTTGGGGGGGAATGCCACCACACCCCTCTGTGCTGTGTCCTTGCCATCGCTGCCAACTCGAGATTCAGCTGATCTGTCTTTTTAGCACTGCTGGGAATAGACTCGCCAGCCACATAGTCTATGTAGCTAATAACATTTCGTATGCAAAAGAAAAGGCTGCAGAAAGACGTACTAGGAATACTCTTACTTCTTTTGTGTGCATCTTCTTTCCTTTCTTGGCCCATGATTTTTGAAATAGACTAAAATTTTCCAGCCCCAATGTTGGCTATTGTTAGTTCTCTTGAAGATTTGCCAGATGCAAATTCATCTAGAGGATTTAAGAGGAGGCTGGCTGTTGTTAATACATTCTTAAAACAGTTAATATTGCCTTTTTTTTTTTAAGGAGTTAAGTAAGTTTTGCTTTGGGGACAACTAATACAGAATTTAAATAACTTGGTCAGAGCCGTTCTCCAAGTTAAAATATCCCGACTTGCAAGTTTGACTTGGCAAATTTATTCAGAAATGCATTTTCCAGAGATGCAAAAGAAATGCTAAGCTTTCCTATTTAAAGTAAATATTGCTGTATGGGACACCATAGTCTTAGTAAGGTAAAGCTGATGGTGCAGAAAAAAAATTGCCTTCTGTTTGCATTAGGAGTATGTTAAAGTATTTACACTGCTCATAAACCTGGACTTACCAGCTGGCAAAATTTGAAAAGGGCCATTGTTAGCCAACACGAACATTTCTGGAAATCAGACTTGTGTTTGAAACCATAAGCCACAGATTTTTTTTTGTTACAGCTGAAGGCAGAATTGGCCGGTTGACTTGGGAAGCACCCAAGCTGCATGTCAAACAAATAGCAATAAGTATACGATTTTTTGGTTTTAATGTATCTAACATCTTAAAAAAAATCATCAGAAGTAAATTTAACTGCTAGTGAAAGCTGGTTCTTGATTTAGATTAGCCTAGGAGCAAATATATGTCATTTTTGTTCCAAATGGAGAGACCGTCCAGCCATCAATCTTCAGTTCAGAATGCATGAACAAGTTTTGGCAGTGTCCAAAGTACAAATTAAAGTGACTTGCTAAATCATATTTCTATTATTTAAATATCTAGCTAATGTTTTTCTTGGCTTCTACTATTTCCAGTTCAGGATTAGTCAGTTATTATGTTCTTACACGGTTTCTGGTAGACTTGTGCTCTCTCGCGCTCATATCAGCTCACAGGCTGAGGATGAAAGCAGGACCTATAAGGCACCAGAAACTCATCAAAACAATGATTTATTTTTCCCCACTTTTAATTTAATTTGAGTATATTTCCTTCCAGCTCAGAAAGCAGCTCTCTGATTAATTGGATATTATCTGGTTCTTTTTCACATGCACTAGAAGTTCCTTGAGTTTCAATGACAATACCATAAGAAATTGTATTAGGGTTAGTTTTTTGTTTCCTGGGATTTGATAATAGGACTTTAGAAAAGAATGGAATAACATTTAATGTCCTTGGCCAGTGTCCTGCATTAAAGGTTAACATTTCTATCATTTCAGTGCATGGCATTGTATTTGGGGGCTGTGTTGGAGTTTCCTTAAACTATTGCTCTAAACTACAAAACAAAGATTGTTGTATGAAAGTCCAAGATTTCTGTAAGAAAATAATATTTAAAGTAACTAAAAAATGTAATGCATATATTTTGGGATTAATAGGTCAGGAAAGGAGGGATTTCCCAATTACCAATCAACCTGAAAGGGGATCAGGTAATTTTTCAACCGTTGAAAGGACTGTAGTGCTGGTGCATATATAGAGAAGTTGAGTGATGATACAAAGAAGATAATAGGTTGAATGCTGGTAAATCACTTTTCCTGACAGAAAATAAAGATTGAAACTATGTTACCGTAGTAGATTGCAGTAAGCTCTTTTTCTGAAAAGTTTCAAAATAAACTGGACAACACCTGTCAGAATATTCTGCCAAGAGCAAGCTCATATTCCAAGGGAGATGGCCAGCACAAATACACAGCTCCTGTCTCTCACCATACCTGGCTGTAGAATTCATCAGCTGCTTCAGAAAGACTCTCAGTGGCTTGCTGATATTGAACCAAGCCTCAAAATTCAGTGATCCCAAAATTTTGAGTTACCTCCTCATGTCTGGAAGGAGATTCGAACTGAGTGCATACTGAAGTAAGCTCTTCTGCCCACCTTCTGAGCAAGGAAAGTGAGGGTAAGCTACAGTCTAGAAGCTGCATATCCCTGCAGCCAAGCTAATAATTTTTGCTGTGAGACAGGATGTAATGCCACATAATGCTACTGTCCGGCACAGGCAGACCCAGCTATGTTCATGTGTACACAAGTCCTTAGATGTGCCTGAGCAGATCTGGAAACAGAGTAGTAGTTTTTTAAAGGTGACACAGCCAGGCTGACACAGAAACACTGCAGTTCATTCACTTCTAGCTCTCTGGCTTAAACTCGGTTGATATCAATATTTACTGCAGGATTCAGTAAACTTTCCATTTGGACTACCCAGGGGGACACAGTGAAGTGAGTTTTATCTCTGAGCAATTCTAAACAGAGGGATGTTTGTATCACAGACCATCTACCAGAGTCAAAAGAGAAACCAAGAATAGAGTAGCACAGAAACAGCTCTTCTCTGTGTGGTCAGGAGGGCTGAGGCCTGTTTGAATAGCAGCACAGAAAATGTACACGAAACCACGCTTCAAGTCCTTGTTAGGATCTCTGTCAACTGTTGTAATGTTTATGTCAGCCAGTGTCTTTCAAGAGCACTAACTCAACACTGAAAATGGCAAATACGCAGTAAATCAAGCTTTGTATTTTTAATTTACTGTTTTTGTTCTCATCTTTTTGAAGATAAAAGCTGCTTTTCCCACCTGAATCTCCATGAGCCATTGTGATGCAATGCCCATGCCAGTGTGGAAAAACTATTATTCTCCTTTTCCTGGCTGGCCTCCCCAGCTATTTCTGGAAGACATGGGGGGCATGGTTCTTCGTTTCCTGCAGAGCTGCTTCTTGGCCCTGCACTTTCTCGCTGACCACTTAGCCAACCTGCAGGCTGACCAGATGGCCAAAACTGCCCTCCCTAGCATGTAGGATGCTGATATCCACACACACCCAGAGGCTTGGTCTAATTTTTAGCTGACTAATCGTTTGACTCTGGGTCATGTGAGGACTGCGGGTTCTGCTCTTGTAGTCATTAAGAAAATAGCTGTGGTGGTTCAAGTTGCTTCTCCCAGAGCTGCAAAGTGCTGCTTGACTGCTGGAGAGCTCTGTCCCCAGCACAGGGTGACAGGAGGGAAAGCTCAGTCCTCGAGAGCTTGCAGCACAAGCCTGTCTGCCCTTTGCTGCAAGAAACCGTGGTGCTATACACGTCCCCATGGCTGCTTCTCTGGCTGGGCAAGGCAGAAAGGCAGGATCTGCCAGCAGTCACCTGGCACCCAAAAATGTGCCTCCAGATGGACACAGCCAGGCTCTCTGAACCTCACCAGCACAGGCAACCCTCGTCCATGGCTGCTCCCCAGTACTGTTCATTCAAACTAATGGAGACCTGCTGATGTGCGTGGAACAAATACGTCCTAAACTTCAAGCTGTTTCCAAGCTTACTCAGGAGAACAAAAAAAAGAAGGATAAAACTTGTAAAAATTGCCAACACATCATTTCCCTTTTGTGCTACTGACCTACCAGGTGCATAGATCAGCTTGAGTGACGGTCAGAAGAGTCTGTGAAAGCCACTGGCCCAAGACCACAAAACTGCTAAGAAGTTGTATTGAACATGCTGCTCATTTTTACATGCCATCTGGGAGCAAACTTGACAGTTCTGCTCACCTAAAACTGTTGTAGCACGTGCAACTTAGACGCACCTTAGCCGCAGGTGGTAGCCACAGAGCGCTGGTTTTCGGGGTGCGCAGCGCACCCACTTTGGGTTTGATAGGAAATATTTAGCATTTAAAGGCCTGCTAGACCTGGTGAAGAGAACGCGTGTAACTCGTTTATGAAGTGAATGCTGAGTGCATCAAAGCATATCCAAGTGTAACCGTAGTTGTCCCACAAAGGTTTTCAAAACATAATAGTCTTCACAGCAAAACTACTGATACTTTGTCTTTATAGAATTTGAGTGCATTTCCATCATCTCCCAGAGCTTTCATTCTGCTGTACAGCTCTCCTGTGCCTTCGAAGTTACTAATATAACTACCAACAATACAGAAGATTTATCACCTTTTCTTGTTTCTAGAGTTTTCTATAAACTGTTTGTAGAAGTTTTGACTGTTTCCATTTCCTACATGGCCTTAAGAAAATGAACAGGAAAAGAATGGAAATATGTTTCCATTCATCTGGTAGGAGCAATAATTATCAAGAGTGGATCTGAGTTACCATTTCTAATCCCTGATTCTCTCCACCCTGAAGACCAGCGCTGCTCTGAGCTATGGCACTGTCTGTGCATTTCATGTGGGCCATGTTAGAACCAATTCCTCTGCACCGGGGTGATTTTTCTCTGGATTTATTATCCATAAATATTGACACAGTAGTGGTAGGTGGATGAAGAAAGGACCGGGCTGTAAATTATAGCAGGTTCTTATAATTCATTACAACGTATGTATTTTTTTTTTGCAGTCAAATGTAATATGCTACTTTGAGTGAATATCTCCCCCTCACTTCATACTTTTCCTTCTTTTTTATGGCACATTAGCAATTTGCAAATGTTCAAGGACTTTTTGACTGTTTTTATTGGCTTGAATTCTAAAATTATTTTACTTTTATAATTGTTGTTGGGAGATGTTTGCAGTGTTTCTTTGAACTGTAAATACAAATCGAGTTTGCAGATCTCCAAAGGGTAATTGCACTGTACACTTAATGCCTATACTTTTTTGGGCAGTATTTTAAGGAGAAAAGGAGATTTGTTGTTCATCTGTGATTCTCTCCACAGCATGGAAGGGTCCATTGTGCAGCTGCCAGAGATAGTCTCCTTAAAGAAGAAATACAAAGCCTACCTCTATTTGGATGAAGCTCACAGCATTGGTGCAGTGGGAGCAACAGGGAGAGGAGTTGTGGAGTACTTCGGTATGAATCCCGATGATGTTGACGTATTAATGGGAACATTCACAAAGAGCTTTGGTGCAGCTGGAGGATACATAGCTGGCAAAAAGGTAAAAGGAAAACACAAACATGTTTACATCAAGGGGAGGAAAAATACTTTCTCATTATATGCGATGAACTTTTTCATCTTTTCATATAGACTGCTTTACACAAGCGCAGTTCTAAAGATAGTGCCACTTTTGTCCAAATCCCAAATGCACGCTAAACCATCAAAATTTCTTATTTTTGTCTTGTGTTCATATTATGTAATTTGCTTAGGTTGGGTATTTCCATGCTACCCTGATGATTTTTGTTTGTCTTGGAAAAGTTTAGAAACTTTGTGGTTGTCTAAATATACCTCACTACATTAATTTGCATGCAGACTGCTTGTTACTTTTTTTTCACATTTATAAACAGTGTGTGGAGCAAGATTGAGAAATTAAAGCCACAATTTCATCCACTGATAATAAAATTCCTGAACAGTTGTGGATTGTCATAGCTGCATTTTTTTAGGATGGAGAAAGAGGATTTACTTGAGGATCTCTCGCAATAGTAACATCTGTGTCCTCAATTGCTCCACACGCATTGACAAAACAACCTCTTGTCAACAGAAAGTAGAGCTGAACTTGTTTTAACGAGGAGTGTAGGAGAAGAGAAAGTGTAATCAATGCCATTGTGAAACGTCATCATTTTTATTGCTTAGCAGAGATGTCAAGTGGCTGCTGGTTATTTACCCTCCTCATACCCTCAGAAACACATTAGTGTATTTCTTAAGTAGTTTTCTGAATGAGGAGAAAGCCTATTTAGACAGCGTATATGGGTGTTGTCAGGAAAGCATTAATAAGGTAGCACTTGAGTCGAATAAAAGGGATATAAGAAAGTATAAAGCATCTCCTCACCATTTTTGGGGGGTGTTGCACGTGGAGATCTTAAAATGGACTATCATATTGCATAAAGAATCAACTTTCGTTTGCTTCCTGAATTTACGTCTGAAGATTTGACTTCTACAAATGAAAATTGGCTAAGAGAGATAGAAATGATAGGATGCCTGAACCTGTGAAAAAAATTCTAAAGCAGTTCATCATCTAATCCTTGGACGTTTTCTTAGAGGAAAGTGGTCACTCTTTGCACACCTGGTGTATAGCTCAGCTTTGCCTCAGGCTTCTGGGCTTTGGTGGCAGCTGCTCACCTGCCTTCATTTCTGCAACCATAAACTTACAGGGGTTCTTTTTGCTGGGTCAGTAAGAGCACAGAAGCTTTCTCAGCTACTTGGTTAAACCCTTAGGATTACAATTGCAATGTAGCAATATACAACATGTATAAAGTTAAGTAAATCTTTTTTCTTAGCACTGGAGTTCCAGCATAGACTTATGCAACTTTTATGGCAATAATTTGTGTTAGTATCTTTTTTTTCTGGAGGCATTTTTTATCAAGCAGACATCATCCCTTTCTCACTACCATGCATTTAGCTTTTACTGTAATAACAGTTACTTGGCAATTTACACGATGAAATATGCGCTGTTGTAACAGCGATAGTCTCAATCAAGCTCTGAATTCCTACTCTATCCCTGCATTCAGGAGAGTTACTTGTGCTCTAAACATACCTACAGCGCAGCAGTGCTTTTGCTAGGACCATGGATTGTGCTCTTAGTTATACAGGGAAATGTTAAAGCAGCTCTACAGACTGTAACATGACTGGACCTGTCACGCTACTAGGAATTTTATGTTGTAAGAAATGTAAATGCTAATAGCTAAAGACAGATTCCAGTTGGGCTACTTTTCCTGTATCAGGTCTTGTGGCGGGAAGACTGTGCTGTTGTCATTTAGGTTTTATTTCATTCCCACTCATAGATGGACTGAGCAGTATTTTAAAAGAAGCTCTTCATTGGTCTTTAAATAATTTTGGCTCCTTTATAATAAGTCTCAGCGCATACACATTGTTCTATTTCAGCTTTAATTGCCTCACTTAACTTGCAAAGTGCTTGCACTTGCCTAATGTTTCTTCAGGCTGTGTATTAATGGTAGCAGCCAAGAAAGTAAACAGCTGGTGAAACCTCCTCTTTTTTTGCATGTTCTCACTGTGTTAGTTAAGAGGGAGATCTGCTGTTCGGGCACCACAAAGTTCATTCATACTTTGTTTCCCTTGTGTAAGGGCCTCGTGGACTTTTTACGAACTCATTCTCACAGCGCTGCGTACGCCACCTCTATGTGTCCACCTGTGGCAGAGCAAATCATCAGAGCAATGAAGTGTGTCATGGGGTTTGATGGAACAACGCAAGGTAAGCCACCCTCTTCAGCCTGCACGTTATTTCAATTACATGTACTGTGTACAGGTGCACACAGAATGCCACCCAGAAGGAAACTGAGAAGGTAATGCAATACAAAGGGCGTCATTTTTACTGTACAATTAATATCCAGATTATCACCTTTCTAGGTGCTATCAGCTATACAACTTTTTCCACACTCATTTACATGCAGCAGAGATGGAAATATTCCTGAATCCTGATTCAAAGGATAGTCACCATCTTTGCAGCAACATATAGAAATAGTACATAAATTGCTCTTAGAGTAGGTTGTCTGACTTTGCTGGAGGTGTTAGAAGGATTTGCCTTCAATGAGTTGCCTAGGTGCTACTACTTCAGCTTCTTATAAGTGTGAACCTTCAAAATGGCAAGCATCTCGAGTATGCCACAAAACTTCCACGTGGGTGTGTTGGATGTTAAATTGTGGTATGAGATGATTGTAATAGTTCCCACCTTACAACAGAATTGGATATGGTGTCCTCCAACTAGTTTTGAAATACATTTTGTCCACCTGTACTCCACTCCTCTCTCCCCCCCAAAAAAAACATGTACATGGCATCTTTACAAAATATTATGTTTATATGTATTTTCTGAAGTTGTAGATGGAGCTACAGTCCAATCCTCTGTGTAACATGCTTTCTCTGCAGCACACAGCACAGCAATACTATGATATATGTGCTACTATTTCAATGCAATGCTGATATGTATTCAGTGTTCTAAGGGTTAGTTCATACCTCAGAGAAAAGCTGGTGTTTTTTGAATTTGTATAGTCTTTGTCAACAATACCTGAGTATCACATCATTGTGTAACATGCAGATGCAGATGACACTCTGCTCTGAATTGCAGTGTTTTATATTGGCCCGGCATCACTGTGCTGTTTTCCCTAACCTAGCACAGGACTAACAGCAATTCTGTATTAGCTCTCTCTGGTAGGTTTGGCTGAGGGTAAGGTGGGGTTGGAAAGGAAAAAAGATACATGAGAGGATGTAAGATAACCCTGCACTGCTCTGCATTGTTCTGCTACAATGGCCTAGAAGTTGGTTTCCAGCCGTGATAGACACGAGACTATTGAGATGTTTATCACAGCCCTTCAGTGAGGCCAGAGTTTACAAGGCCTCAGTGAACAAAAGAAGGGATACAGAATCCAGTCTCAGCGCCAAATTCTGCTGAGTTCGATAACAAAGCGAAGCAAAATTCTAGTGCAATACGTAGACAATGAGGAAATGATGCTTTTGTCATTTTGACAGAGAAGGCAAGTTGGAAACTATAGTTACCTCCTCAAGTGGAAAGGTCAGGGTGATGTATGCTGATGTCTGCATCCTGTTCCTTGTAAGAGACCAGTTCTGACATGTTTCTTCTACCTTGGGAACTGTATGCAGCCCGTTGTGCTGTGCTACACCCTGGGATAGTTGTAGGAAATGCTGCCATCAGAGGGCAGCCTTACACTGGGCCTGTCCGAGAGTGCCATACTCGGGGCTCTCCTAGATGCTGCATGTAAGATATTGCATGTGTAAACACACACAGCATTTCCAAACCTTCAAAGCCTCTTACAAGTGACCTTCAGCTAGCGTGGTTCTGCACTCTGCTCAGTGCAGGTTAATAGAAGAGCGAGGTTCAAGACAAAGTCTTTTAATATGTACATGTCTGACTGTCTTAGGGCTGAAGAGTTTGCATTGTCTTCTCTTTCAGAAACGGTATTCTTTAATGACCCAATGCTTGTATTTGTACACAAAGTGCTTATTAAGTGTCCTGCAGATGCTTAAATAAATAAATTAGTGTTCTGTTAGTTCTTTAAAATTTGTCTTGTAATATGAAATGAAAATAAATAGAAGAACAAATGAGCAAACAAATGTCATAGCTTAGAGTATTGTACTAAGGCTAGCAAACTGACTGTGAAGTGTAAAAATACTTCTTGCCCTTCTGAGCCAGATTCATTATTTTAGTCTGCTGTGTTTTCTTTCATGTGGGCATTCCTTCATTAGGCTGCTTTCTGGACTACCAAAAAGCACACCAAAACATGGGAAAAGCTGTTGTGCTGGCCCACACTACACAGTGCTGCTTAGGCGTACAGAGGGAGGAGTATGGTGACTCCGAAAGGAGAGGAAGAGAGAAAGCTCTGTCTCTCCTAGATAGTTTTGTTTCCAAGGACAACAGTGGATGGGTTATCTTGGTCTGCTGCCACAGAGAATGGTGAACCTTGGGTGTGACCTGTCCCTGTGGGAGCGTAAGCCATGTAGCAGAGGCACCAGGCAGAGAAGTTTCGAGTGATAATGGTCCCTCTGTGGAACTGAGATCCCATGGGTTTTCTCTGAAAGCCTGATTAATTGGTAAAGGGAATTTATTTTGCAATTTATTTCAAATAGTGTTGCCTCCCCAAGGATAACAGGGAATCCTTTCTAAGGACATCTGCTTTGCTGGCTTGTCCTCCAGAGGGCGTTTCTGTAGGGTAGGGAACCTTGCAGAAAATACTGCCAGTGTTCTGGAAAATAATGAAACTATAGTTTGCTAGTTCCATGTTAACTAGAACGTGCTTCCTGAGGAGCGTTTGAAATAATAGGATGACAAATGCGTTAATTCGGCTTCTTGTGAACTTCACTACTGACACTTAAGTAGGTAATAGAAAACCAGGGGAAGAAGTATTGATTTGGTCATTTAAAGTGCTGCTCTGAAAATATTCTGTATTTTTTGCATTTCACAGTTATCTCTTATTTTCCCAGAAATAGTGCTTTTATGTTTTCTTCCATCTCTTGCCACAGTTCTGTTAAGCAGCGGATTCACAGAAGAGTAGAGTAGTTGAAATTATACAGAGAATAATGCCAGAGGCCAGAAATGCAGTAATACTCTTTGTGTTTTATCCTGGTTTGTACCCAAATGATTGATCTCCCATATTTTCTTCTTTATTTTCAGTTATTAAAAATGATTGCTTGGAAAGTCAATCACAGAATCATAGAATGGCCTGGGTGGGAAGGGACCTCAAGGATCATCAAGTTCCAACCCCCTGCCACAGGCAGGGTTACCAGCCACTGTATCAAGTCCTAGATCAGATTGAAACATTGATGTCATGATAATGTGATGTTTGTCTCCTGCAATTTGATCATCTTAAACTCAGTAAAAGAGATTGGGAGCACTGTGCAGAGATCAGAGCCAGCTGTTACGGTTATATTCTTTTGCCATGTTTTCTGCTGTGACTTGAGAGAACAAAGCGCAAGAAATGTTGAATGAGGAGAAGGCAGTAGTTCCCTTAAAGTTGATGGGCACTGTTGGTTCTTCCTGGCAAAGTCTGGGGTCACTGTGATGAAGTCCTTTGTCTCTTGAGTGACTTTTATCAGCCCTGGTGAGGCTGCACCTCGAGTACTGTGTCCCGTTTTGAGCCCCTCACTGCAAGAAAGACATTGAGGCCCTGGAGCGTGTTCAGAGGAGGGCGACGAAGCTGGTGAGGGGTCTGGAGCACAGGCCTTGTGAGGAGCGGCTGAGGGAGCTGGGATTGTTCAGTCTGGAGAAGAGGAGGCTCAGGAGAGACCTCATCGCTCTCTCTAACTACCTGAAGGGAGGTTGTAGTGAGCTGGGGGTTGGCCTCTTCTCTTTTATAACTAGTGACAGGACGAGGCGGAATGGCCTCAAGTTGCACCAGGGGAGATTTAGGCTGGACATTAGGAAATACTGCTTTTCTGAAAGAGTAGTCAGGCGCTGGAATGGGCTGCCCAGGGAAGTGGTTGAGTCACCGTCCCTGGAGGTGTTCAAGAAACATTTAGATGTGGCGTTGAGAGACATGGTTTAGTGGGGTTATTGGTGGTAGGTGGATGGTTGGACTGGATGATCTTGTAGGTCTTTTCCAACCTAGCTGATTCTATGATGCTAAGAGTCAGAGAATGACAACAAAAATTGCTGAAGTATTTCCTTTTTCATGTAAAATCATATTTTTGATAGAAGTGTAAGTCCTGGCATTTTTTAGCACCATGCTTCACAGAATTCTGAAAATCAGCAACTGTTAGAACAAGATGCATTTATTCTTGGTAGTGTAACATCATAGGTATTATCATAGTTCCTACAGTGGAGTTGTTCAAAAGTGTATGAACTTGTGGCAGCTGTGTTTCCTTGAGTAATGTCATAAGACAGCAAGTTCCACAGTTCAGCTTATACAGTCTATAAAAAACTCATTTTATCCCTCTTATAACTTTGTGACCTTTTCATCTCAAATGTGTCTTTCCTCATTTATTAGAAGATATGGGAAGCAGAATTTCCCCTGGCGTTTACTCTTTATAATTCATAGTATAAATATTCTCTATACATTCTCCTTGTGGCTTCTCATTACGCCACTGGAGATACCTCAGGAAACTGAGCAGCTGCCTTAGTGGTTTTAGCCCTATGATGAGACTGTAGTTGACTCAGAGACCTTGGACCTATGCAAATGTTCATGTGCACTTACTTATTTGTTTGCAACACAGCTCCTCCAGCTGTGACCTTGGATCTTTTTTTTCCCCTTCTGCCCTAGAATACCAAAAGCATTCTTTTACCCTTAAATTTGATAGGTAAAGAATAAAACCTCTAATCAGACAGAATTAAGATTGCTAGGAAATGTAAAACAAATTTGTTAATTACTAAATAAATTATAGCAGTATAAAAATCAAATTATAGCGTTTCCAAAGGCATTGTTTTTCCTAACTGATGCATGGCATACAGGAATTTATCAACAGCAATGGGCATTTTCATGTGTTTTTATGGGACACTGCAAAACTTAAAGCTATATCCTCAGGTATCTTCTTGTCTTCATTAAAAGGAAATTCCTGATGTTGTTTAGACAGAGAGCGTTTCTTTAAAATGTTAATGTACTTTGCCATTTGTGATGATTGGTTTATCTTCTCACAGCTATTTGTTTTCATTTCTGTTTGTAGCAGATCATGAGTTCTTGCATCTGAGTGCATTCAGATTGCAAAGAAGCTGCAGAACTTTGTTTTCTGTTTTGGCTTGGCATTAAGAGGATCTGGCTTTAAAAGGTTCCTTTTTAAGACATTTCCATCTGCCTTAGATTTTTGCATAACTGGAGGACCAGCTTCTTCAACATCTCGGTTTCCAATATTTTCCACTGCTATCAGAGCTCAGCAATTTTTTGAGAATATTATCTTTGCCTTAGTTTCACACCACTATAACCTGGCATAAGCCAGCACTGAGAAGGGCAGCCTGGAACTCCTTTCAGCCTTTCTCCCTGTTCCTAGCCCCTTGTGCATGCCCCTTTTCCTTACACCAGCTCTAGCATTTGTGCAGCCATGCAGTGAACTGAATTGGGGAACTGATCTAGCTGAGAAATAACTGAAGTCCTCACAAATGGTTAACCTACAGCCAAATGGTTCCCTGAGCCAGTTTGCCATATGGCTGAATGAATCCTAGTGCCAGGACTCGAGCAGCTGAAGCCAAGGGGAACGATCCTGTTTTCAGCAAAGTAAATCTGTGCCAGACTCAACTGGTCATGAAACTATTCTGTAAGCTGTAATACTGCAGGCTGTGCAGTGACAGACCCCTTGAACCTGCTTGAAACAGCTTGCAGAAGCAGGCAGACAAAAAAAGCATATAGCTTTTTACTGTTCCCTCTCAAATTCTCCCCTCGCTTCATTCTGAGATGATTGCTTCTCTTGGGTCCCCGTCAAGTAGAATGCCTGAACCTTGCTTTAATTTTAAGTAAGTTAATATTCCCAATAAGTATGCGCCTACATTTAGAGCACTGAAGCAAATTTAGCCCCTATATGCACAGCACTGGCTGCGCAGCTAGTGGAGTGTGACAGTGAAGGTGCTAATGTTGATAATACATTGTTATGATTGTTATTTGTCTGAGCTGAACATCGTAGATGTTCTCTCAGCAGTGGATGATGAAACAGCTGAATTCTGCTATCTGCACTCAGAGTGGGACATGCTGTTCCAGTGGAGCCACCTGCAGTGTGATCCACCTTCTAAAGGAAGCCAAGCGTATCCAGGGACTGTCCATTGATATGAACAAGAAGAGAATTTGAAATAATAGTATTTACAGTGGGATTTTCAGGAGCTCTGAGGATTGATCAAATCCTGCCACTTTTGAAGCCGCTTCTTCCATAGGTGAAGTTAAACCAACGCCAAGTCCTTTAGCAGACCCTGCCCATGGATAGGTCTCACTGCATTCACAACTAAGCATTAACTACAGGCAAAGGAGGGATATGAGCAGCCTGTGAGCTTCTCTGCACACCCCAGCGTGCAATCTGTTGGATGATTTGCAGCCTGCCTCCAGCAGAGAAAGCCATGCTTTCCCCAGGGACATCAAGATACAGCTGCCTTTTAAGGGTGTCTTTGCTTCTAAGACCAAGCACGAGGAGCCTTCCTCTATTCCAGATGCTGCTTGCCCGAGGAGCACAAAGGAGAGAAGTGCCTTTTCTGTGTTTAGATCATTAGCATTTCAGAAACACCTCGTGTGATATAGATGGGGCGCATGGAGTCTGACTGGCTTTCAGCTGAGAGACTGATGTGCTTTGTGATTAGTCACTTGTGCTGGGAGTAAATAAAGCTCCTACAAGGCTGGCTACTCTGTCCCTGGTTTTGCGGGAGACACTGAATGCTGGCATTATATATCTGAGTGTAGATAAGGTGCTGGGTAGGTGTAGTCAACTCATTTGAGAAATAAGGCAAAAATGACAGAATTTGTACAATCTCTCCTCTGTCTGCTTCAACTGAAGTTGCCACTTTTTCTTCCTGTAGTCTGCTCTGGAAAGTGTTTTGCAGCAGTTTGCAGTTAAAATTGGACTGACTAAGTAAGTCCATAAGGGCTTATTTAGCAGTTGAATTAAGTTGAAATTGCTAGGTTTATAGTTGGCACTAGATTGGAGGAGAAAATATCTTCACTTCTCTCCAATTCATAGCAAAGTTATTTTGTATAAAGATTTTTTTATCTGAGAACATATTTCCTTTAGGCACCCCAGTTTTATAGTGTTCTATTGGTGATTTAATGCACATGGAGGTACATGTGTGTTACTCTTATAATGGAACCAGAGGAAAAAAAAAATCTGTCCATCTGCAACAGTTTAGTTGGGAAGAGCTATTGTTTTCCAATTTTTTTTCAGCCCATGCAAGCTTGCTTTTTTGCTATCTAGTTAGTCAAGGAGGGCAGGGAGTAGAGTTCTGCACCCAAGGAATGCAGATGGAAGAGACACACTGACACTGGTATGTGAAAGTTTGATTGTGTGACTAATTATCTAGGAATACCCAATGAACCAGCAGCTGGGGGAGATTAAAGCAGGTGGACTTGTATCCTGAACAGTCCACCGTGTGCCAAAGAAGAGCAATGTGGGATTACCTTCTTTGAAGTTATTTCAGGAAAAAAAAGCTCTCCTTCACTGAAAATACACCTGAGATCTGGATAGGAAAGGTTACAGGTTGCTTATTCCTGTTTTCAATATACCGAGTCAGACTTTCCAAGGTTGGAAGCCTACAAGAGTTCAAGTGGTAGTTCAAAGGTAGACTGTTTGTGCAAGAACTGAACGCAGCCAGCTTCTCCCTTATTAAAACCTTGCAGGAGGAAAAAACAGACATCTCTGGAAGAGGAAAGCAAGCTTTTGTTTCAGAGAGCTGATGGTTTTACTACCTCTTCTGCTGGCAGGATAAGGTCCTCAGCTGGTGTAAGTAGCACAGCTCTGCTGAAGTGCATGGAGCTGTGCCAGGTAACACCCACCTGCAATCAGGCCCTCACGCCCGTAGTCAGGATGCCTTCCTGCTGTCAAACTGCCGAGCGGCTCCTCGCTGCAAGCAGGTCTGTAGCCTAGCCCAGCGTGCGACCGAGCATCCACTGCTTCCACTGCTCCTAGTGGCTCTCTTAAAAGGTCTGTTGCTTCAAAGAGATCCTGAGCAAACCATCTATCTTTTATCATTTCTTTCTCTCTTGCCTTCTCTTGGTTGTGGTTGGTTTTTTTTTTCCTAAACTAAACCACATTAATTGTGAGCTATAAAGCCTTTGAAAAGCCTACGGAGATTAATTAATGAACTCAAACTGGCAATATGCAATAACGCAAGTCAAATAAAAATACCATCAACGTTTTTCCCAGATTCATCAACACCTTAGAATCTTGCGATAAAGTAAATATTTTAAAGCAGTGTAACAAATGTAAACTCCAAATGTACCAGCAGTAGGTGTACTATACAAGTAAATAATCCAGTATTTCAGTACATTCCCCTTAACTTGGCTATGTATCGCTATAAGTTCCAGGCAATACTAAGATAACTTGTGAAGCTTAAGAATCCTTTATCCTTCTGTCTCCCCTCTCTATGGCCTTTTTTAATTCAGCTAAAAAGAACATGTGGAGATCTTAATAAAGTCGTGCTCAACCATAGCTGCAAACTCAGGAGCATTAGTGGGCTCCATTTCAATTAGAAAAGGGTCAGTTTTCCCGTGTCTGGGCTTTCTGTTCTCTTTGAGCATATGCTGTGTTGTGGTTCACTTGTTTTAGGGAGTATAAGACCTGAGTATCCTCCAAGCTGTGCTGTATACTATTTGCATAGGCTGTGGAGATGTAAATCCTCAAGAATTTTGAAAACCAAGAAGTTCTGAACAAATACATTTGCTGAGGCTCTGATCCTGTAGTTAGTGCTGTACAGGCAAATTCTTGCCCTCACATAGATGAAGTTGTATCATTTTAGTTGTGACTCTGCAGATTTTTGCTCATAAAAGGAGGAGGTTAGCAAGACTAAGAGGTGCAAGATCACAGCCTCAAGAGTCGAAGAAAACAGTTTTAAATAAAGTGCCCGTGATTAAACATACCACAGTGAGATCTGGGCTGAGATCTAATTCTAAACTGAATTCCATCACTTTTATGCTGATTTAATCTGCAGTGCGGGGGGAAAATGGGGCCAGTGAGACCAAAATAAACATTTTGTTCAGATTTGCCTGACTTTGGAGGGTCCCATATAGGATGGAAAAAAGCACTGAAATACAGTTGAAAACTTAAGGGTTTTATTGCTCTTATCAGGATGGTGCATAAGATGGCTGTTTATGTGCTGTGTGTATGCGGTCTTTGACCACAGAACTTCACATGAGAAAGGAAAGTGTTGACACTTGGTAAAGAAGTAGGTTCCTCCCAGCCACCCACCCACCAGTGTGTGTAGCAATCGTGTCCTAATGTGCTTTTTTTCCCTCCAGATATATGCGAATGCTCTGATCTTTTATTAGGCTCTTTAATGCATCTCTGCAAGTGACATTACTATTTTGAGATGTTTCTAAAACGCTGAAGTGGCTCTTTTGCATCAGCATTGGCTTTCTTCAAATGAGTTCCGTGGGGATTTTCAAAAGGGGACCCGTCCCATCGCCAACTGTTCGAGGACATGGATTTAGCAGGGCAGAATTGCAAAAGGAGGTGTTTGACGCTTAGAGGATGCCAGAAAATGCTCTTTCAGCTGTTGTGTTTCTTTTCCTTTGGATTCTAAGTTCTTGGTACCTAAAAGAAAGAGAAACAAGATGATCAACTCCTGTGCCATGAGCATATGGTTTGATAAATACTGAAGGGCCTGGAATCTTGCATGGCTGACACTTTGTTTCCAGCTTTGTGGTAAACAGCTGAATAGAGAGGAGAAGGCGGCAAGTATTAAACTGCATCCGCCAAGAACATCTGCATTTATGAAAACTTTCCCTAATTGAAAATCTAGTAGTTTCAAATGCTGAGCATTTGGAAACTAGCTTAGGGGCGGCTAAGACAGCAAGAAGCAGCAGTGGCTGTGAGCCCCCAGTTCAGGTCACACCCCTACCCACCTCCCTATAAAATGAGTGTGCAAGAGACATTAATAAAATCTTAATGAAAAGGTTCTCTTCAGACTCCAGATTGTCCTGAAGTTCTTCTTTCAGCCCCTTTCCTTAGCCACCTCCCCTGCCTCCTTCTCTCTTCCCCAGTATTTCCTCCTGGTTCTTTGAGATCTACTACACCAAAAATATTTTTGGAAATAGCAGAGACTATTGTTTTTATTAGTGACTGAAAAGCTTTGTAGTAGGATGCTTTTGTGTTTCATTTGTTTTCTTTTCTCTGGCACAGCTGTTTTTGTTTTAGCAGCGCTAGAGAGATGGTTAAGCTATTTGCGGCCTTTTCTAACCCAGCAGATCTCTTCCACCGAACACTTTAAACCAAATGACTGAAACTGTAACTAACAGGTTGTCTGCGTGGGCAGTTTGTGCATAAAGTTACATATTCACTGGTTTTATGAGATCTTTTAATTTGTTCCGCGTACACGGATCACTGTGAAGCAAATCCCAGTTTCCCTATAAATTTTCCAGCCAGAATGTTGACAGAACTTTCACTCAGGAAGATACAGAACAGATGAAGTGTAGATCTTGTTCAGACCTACGTGCACTCGGAAATGATTAGTGGAGAAGAGGTTTATGCAGGTGTAGTGATCCCCACCTCAGCCAGGAGGGGAGAGGAGGAAAAGCCACAGCAGGTGCTGCAGCAGAGTGTGGTTGAAGGACGAGTCTGCCAAAGGCGGTGTGCACCAAATGGAAGTGCCTGACTGGCTGCTGTGGATACAAAGAGCGAGATGGGACATCAGGAAACAGGCACCCGGTCAGAGAACGGTGGCAGCAGAAAGCTGTAAATGAAGAATGAAGAGAATGAAAAGGAAAGGAAAATGAAAAAGTAAATGGAAAGTGAAAACAAAATACACCTGTGCAAAGGCAACTTGAAAGCAAATGGGAAAAGAGCAGATGAATTGTATTGGGGACTTTGCTGCTTGTGTCTGGTGAGGTGACCTAAGCAATATTGAAAGTATGGGCTGGTGAACAGGAGAAATGAAAGATGGGAGTATAGCTGAGATGTTATCCCACTAAATCCCATTCTTACCACATGTTTCCTGCACATGATCTGCATGACAGCGCTGTGACTGTTTTCTTTCTGGCCAGGTCAGGCGGATGAAGGACTTGGCTTCATTCATTGCGTAACTACATGAGCCCAGGGCCAGTGGTGGGGAGGCAGTGGGCAGCAGCAGTGCGTGGCTGCAGGATAGGGGGCACCATCCCTGTCAGCACCGCACAGCATTACAAGTGCAGCACATGGATCAGCCCACTGATGAAATATAATGTGGGTAGAGTGGGGAAAGGGCATTGTCTAGCCCCTGCCTACAGTAACGATGAGTGTGGCTCTTCCCTTTTGTATGCAGTGGGTAGGGAGGCAACTGTGCTTGTCAGAGTTCACTTCCTTAGTGACACTGCAAAAGAAAGCTGAGCTGACTTTTCAAGTGCACTTTCTCTGCTGTTTTTGATCTTTTTCTTTTTTTTTTTTTCCATTTAAAATAATTGTTTTCAACTCTTCTGTCTGTTCTGCTGGGGGACGTATCTGTGGATTAGTGACTGAAAGAGGCCAAGGACAATGTAGGAACCAAAATTTGTGTCTGTAATGTTTGAAAAACTACAGTCCTGCAGTATGCTGGAGCACAGCACAGCAGTGGCTCAAATCCCCAGGAACCAGGGCAAGTCTGTATAGTGTCTGTAGCGGGACCAATGGTACATGCTACAGGACGTAACTGATGTGAATACAGTAGTTCAAAGAGATATCAAAGAATAGGCAACGCAGGATTTAAGACAGCATATTTTGGCTCAGTTAGAATTCCTTATAAAATCAGGCTTCTTGCCACAGAACTAAAGCTTCTCATCGGTTACCAGTTGTCCTTACTGCAGTAATATGTACACTCACAACTGGATATAATTCTATAATTTATCTGCTCTGTAAATGCTTGCCTGTAGCTGAGTGTTGTCCTGTGAATGTAAGTGCATGAGTTGTTTGATGTAAGTGACAAAACGTATGGAAGGGATGTTCAGGTTGGGCCTCTGGGATCTCTGGAAAGAATAAGGAAGCATCTCATGGGATTGCCACATTTTCTCCCTGAGCATTCGTCATTTACTTTGCAAAAGAAGGTGAGAACAAGTTGTCTTTGAGCTTACCATAGGCTAAGTAAGATAACTAACTAAGATATAGGGAGTCTAGCAGAATACCTTTAGTGAGAAAATATATGAATGTATTGACATATGTATTGAGATCTCTGTTGTTTCTCCTTCCTGTGAATTGTCGAGAAAGAATGTACCCTTTCTATGATGTTCTGTATCATTATTGACTCGTAACTGCTTCTCTGTGTGTGTGTCATTCAGCAGACTTTGTTCAGTGCAGTACAGTAAAGGGAATTGTTCACATCAATATCCCCAGAAGACATGAAGCAAGACTGTTTCAGCCAGTGAAAGGGCACCTCACAAGCACAGAAATATCAGCTGTCTGTCCTACAGTGCCATAATAATCCATGTAGCTGCATTTTGCTCATTCCGTGCTTTTATTCTGAATCAAGGAACAACATGTGTATGTCAGTTGAACTTTTTGAATTGTTACCTACAGCTGTTTCCAGCCCGTTACCAGGCTCCAGCTATGACCTTTGCACTGACTGTTCTCCTGACTGACACATTTCAGGGCTTCAGAGAGTGCGCCAGCTTGGGAAAAACACGAGATACTTCAGAAGAAGACTGCACGAAATGGGCTTCATCATCTATGGCAACGATGATTCTCCTGTGGTCCCATTACTCCTTTATATGCCTGGTAAGATAGGGTAAGTACTGAAAACACCTCGTAAGCAAAACCAACACCATTCAAATTCGAAGGTTACTTGGAGTAAGCTGTGAAAAGTGTAGTTGTTTTTGGTAGATAGGAGAAACAGCCTCCATTAGGTGATTTCATGGAATGACATTCCTGATAACATTTAGAACTTGGATTTTTTTAACTAGTAATCCTTAGAAGGGATAACTAGCCTTTGATGTATGAATTGGTTTTGATGGTTCTCTTTATCGCCATCTGATATTTGAACAATCTTTGCACAGCGAAGATGTTTTACCATTCAGTGCCCATCCAGCAGCACTTGTGCTCTGACACAGACATGACAAATGTAACTGTCAACATGCAGGGAGTTCTTGCAGGTCACCTAGTGTGGCTGTGTACTCTAGGTCTAGTACACACCTCACAAAGTGTTCCTAAACAGGCAGAGTACTTGTGAGAGCAACTAAACCATCACACAGTTCGTTCGATTCCTGTTGATGTGCTGGAAACAAGCTCCAAGACCTTCCAAAGGCCCCGCTTCTTCAGTACTTAGGGACTGCGAAGGCCCCCACATTTTGATTTGCACTCAAAGCCTTTGACTGACATAAATGAGTCAGTTCTGCTCTACAATGCTCTCTCTGCCATCGTATCACTAGTATTTGACACTCACTTGGCTTCATGAGCTGTTAAAACAGTAAAGAATTTTGTCCTACTGATAAAATTCTGGCTTTTATTGAATTTAGTGAGAATATTACCATCCGCTTCCATTGAAGTCAAGATTTTACCCATTGTTTAATTGCACTTGAATGTTTTCTCTTTGTGGTCAGTTTATTGGAGGTAATTTACTTTTTTTCTTCTTCCCTCCTTAGGGCTTTTGCAAGACGCATGTTAGAAAAAAATATCGGGGTTGTTGTGGTTGGGTTTCCAGCTACTCCTATCACAGAGTCCAGGGCTCGGTTTTGTGTGTCAGCTGCACATACACGGGAGATGTTAGACACGGTAAGCACAGATGTCCTGCTGAAATTAACTTCAGATGCAAAGGGAGTTGGGAGGAGCTGTGTCTCTGTTACTTTGTATCTCAGTAATTCATTTGTACGTTTGTTTTTCTCATCTTGTCACTTGATCTTTAAAGGCATTGTAGCCTTATATATTTTATTTTAAAATACAGATTATGAGACAGTTAACTTACTATGTTCTTCTATTTCTAGTAGTGGCCAAGTCTGTCACAAGTAATGAAGACGTACATGAAAAACACAGCAAGACAAAAATGTTAACTGCTAGATCAAAACTATCAGAGTAGGAAACCTGAACCAATGTGCAATAATTGAAGATCAGTTTTTCCATGCCCCTATTTTCATTCTGTATTTCTACGTGTTTCTTGAATTGCAGCATTACATGGGACAGCCTTGGGGGCACAGGTGGAAACTGCAAACCATATTTGGAATGGTTTAAAGTTAATGAGGTTTAATTGGTGCTGTCTGGCCTCCTTCAGCTCTGTAACTTTCTCTGACAGCAGAAACACTGTTAAGAATACGTTGAGATTTCCATCTTAAACCCTCATTCCAACACAGTCAGAAATGTGCTTAAAAAAAAATACAAATCTTTGACATTTTCCATCTCCCCTTCTTGCTGAAGGTCTTTTTGGCTTGGCTTGATGTATGTTCCTCATTCTCAGAACAAACCAACTTGGAGTCAGGCAATGCTGAGAGTAACCATACATTTTAAGATTTCCTTTTCTTCTCTTTGCATGAGTATGATGCTTAAAGGAAAAAAAAAAAAAACACAAAACCAACCCTGCGAACACAGAAGGCATTTGAGTAGAAGATGCCACTTCTTCATGCAGGCACACGTGTGCCTATGAAGAGCCCCTGACTCCCATTTGCATCCTGAGATTCATATGGGTTCGAGATGGGAGCTCTGCCTGGCTGACCAGCTCCCAGTCCAGTGTGGGCCCCTCTTAAACAACACTGAGAAATCTGCTTTGCATGTGTGTAGTGCAAAATCCCTGCTGCTCTTAAAGGTGCAGTGGTTATTAGCGGGGTATGATATCATAAAATCGCATAGAGCAGGGCATAGTTATGTACACACCTTGGTCACTGTCGCCTTTTACTGTTTCTGCAGTTTTTGGCTTGCATAACTGGTAGAAAGCAAGGAAGTTGATCTGAAGATCAGTCTCTTGAGGTTGCTGCTTTGCTTTGCTTCCTCACCAACCAACCCAAGTGTCAAGGCCATTACATTTGTAAGCCATCGCTGCATGTTTGCTTCTCTTACCTGCACACCACCGCCTCCCGGTGCCAGTGATGGCCTGAAACGCTCCCCAGCTATCATTCTTGAACGTACTGTGGTTTTGCCTTGGAAATTGGAGTCATTTTTATACTATTTGTGGCATTCTTTAAATGTCCTTACACTATGGGAGAATGGAAACACCCTGAGTTTAATTACACGCAGACTGAAAGGTTTTCTTAGGGCAAATACTTTGTGAACATTCCTAAATCCAGTGTAATAACAGGTAACAAGCACAATGAAAACCTCCACCTTCCTTTGGCAAAACTTGTTTTGAGTCTTGATCTGGAACTACGAAAAGCAAAGATCCACTTAAAGGGCAAGCTCTCAAAAATAACTTCCTTAATGATTTTGAAGCTATCTTTCTGCATAAACCAATTCTGAAATACTTCTCTCTGTTCTTGAGCACATTTCAGTGGCCTAACAGAAACAGACTCACAATCACATCTGCTCTTTTCCTTTTCTTTTCCAAAAGGCTGGCAGTTCTTGAGTGTGGTTAAGATGCTACAAGACATTTAGCTGCTTTTCTGTGACGCAGAACTCCCTGCTACTTTTTGAATCTACTAAGAGCAGAGGACACAGCTCAGCAAATTGCAATACAATCCTAATGCATTACTAATTTTGCCTGTGATACTGCTACAAGAAAACAATGGAATGCTCTAGAAATACCTAAAACTGTTTAGGGTGTTTATGGTGACTCTGATTAGCCTTGTGTTCTGAATCTCATCCAAGGAAATCTATTTCAGTCTTCAGGATCTGTATAGAAACATTAAAGTTTTGCCTTACATATGCCTTTTTCATGAGCAATGAAAACTTTTTACCTGGATTATTATTTCTCCCCTTGCTTCTAGAATGTTGTTTTTTTAAATCTGTGCTCACTTACTGACTGATGAAACATGATCCACTGAAGGAGTAAATTCTCTTCTCATGGATTCTAGTGTACATCAGTAGCTGAATTCATATTCATTATGGGAGACTAAAAGCAACATTTGCCCATAATACTCTCTTTCTGTGAGGGTTTTATGGCCTTGTTTTTCTGCTGTAAAGTAGAAGATAGTCAAACTCCATATCTTTTCCAAGAGAATTGATACAGTGTGATGGTTCTTACAGGTTTTGAGTGCTTTGGATGAATTGGGTGATTTTCTACATCTGAAATATTCCCGGTATTCCAAGTCATCTCATCCTGAACTGTATGAAGAAACTCAGTTTGAATTTGAAGATTAAGTTTTCCGCCCATGAAGAAAACATTATGATGCTATGAAAGGGGGGGAAACCCAAAAACCAAATACGAATGCATTTCTTCCCTTCTAAGGACAATTTTTGTTTCTCAATTAATTGAAAGGAGGGAAAGCTTGGTTTTTGCATTTTATTGTATCAAATTTCTGTATTTAAGAGACTGAAATATTGATACAGATTTGCCTCCCAGGAGATCTGTTCTTCTTATGGTATTTTTTATGCAGAATGAATGCATCCATTGATCATGTTGCTAGCGTACAGCTTTTGTTATGGCCCCTTTTTATGAAGAGGCTTCGGATAGTCCTAATTTTGACTGAAAGAATAAAGTTTAAAAACTGAACTGATCCAGTGTAGTATGGCAATATAATTGAGCTTCATCAGTGAAATTGAATTCTGTCTGTTGAAGAGCATAAATCAAGACATCCCTGTGGATTGCTACAGAGCAGAAAGTGACCTCTTAACTAATTTACCCTATCATGCCTTTTTCCAGGGACAAAAAACATTAGAAGGCTAATGCTGAGAACAAGAATAGTTGTCTCATCAGGTATTTCTGACAACAGATTATGGGAAAGGGAAATGTTTCCTCCTTTCTACAGACCCTTTCTCTGCCACGTCAATATACTATGAGCTTCATAATGTGCAAAAGTTGGGGCTTAGAAATAAAGAAATGCTTTTATTCTAATGCATTTGACCTACAGCCTTCCACATCTTATCACATTGAGAGCTTCTCAGCAGGCTTGCTCCCTTTTCATGTAGCAGCAGTAAATAATTTTAATAACCATTTAACTTTCCCATAAAAACCTTGATCAAAACAGTCAGATACTCACAGTTCACAAACTGCAGATGACATTTATGGGCCCATTCCTAAGTTTCCTGAACTACTTATGGGCTTAATAAATTCACTAACAAGTACATAATGCCCAAGCTGTTAGTTGTACAGAATGTGACGCTGAAGATACCATAAGCAGTTCTCCCACCTGTTAAATTGAGAGCTCCACCATTCCTAACTGCACTAGGGTCACCCACTCAATAGCATTTCTTGAAATGTTCTTGTCTGGTTTATGCATGTCAGGGGTTGTTTTGCCTGTCGAGCTGCAGGCTTTTTGAGTGGTTTATTTTGCAAATAATTGGTTATGTCATCTGAGAGGAAGACGTCCTTGTTCTCCTTTCCACTGTTCCAGTGACAAATGCTCAAAGATGCTTGGAGGAAATGTCGTAGTCTGCAGCTTCCCTGCAATGCCTTCAGCAGCAGAACCGTCAGCCTCGTGTGGGCTGGGTAGTTGGAGGGAGACTGCAGCTTTTTCCCCTTTCTGTGGTGTTGAAAAGTGGTTCTGCAGCTTTAAGAATGAACTCCAAACCATTCCACACTATCAAATGTCATTGTAAACACATCAGATGAGAGATGTTTAGGTTTCTGTTGCACAGATGTACCACACTTTCATGTTCTCTTGAAAGCTGTGGTGTAAACTTAACCCACAGCTGCAATATTAGATTTAAGAACAGTACAATTAAATTGCGGAGTACCAATTACACTATATTACTCTCTGCTTGTTAAAGCTGCTTTCAGGATATAACAAGGCTGATTGGTTATGAGGGGCCACTTTTTGTTGGGTTTTTGTTGTTGTTGTCATGCAAGTTAATAAAAATCCAGTGGTGCTATAACTTTAAGAACTGATTACAACACATTCCATAATATCAAATGTTGGCCTTAGGAAACATATATCAAGGGCTGGGGCGGGACTAAGTGGTGTCATATGATTCTTCACTCTGGTAGATGGACTTGAGAAGCATTGCAGAAGTCCAAGGGAGCTGCGTTTGTGGATAAGAGCAAGTTCACTGTATAAATATTAAAATGCTCAGACACAGGAGAGAGAGAAATTAGGAAAGGTGGGCTTTGTCTTTAAGTAACCTGGCGATTTGTGATTTACAGCTTTGCTACATGCAGGGTGAGTACGCTTACCATGAAGGAGATAGGCTGAGAAATTTCTGCAACCTGTTCCTCGAGGTAAAGTACTGAACGTGATATATTGCATTTTGATCTTCATTGCTGAACATCTGTGGCCAGATCCTCAGTTGACTTCTGACCTTCCATCTTGGGGTGTCTGGCCATAGTTTATATTTCAGCAAACATTATTACACATGCTGTTGCAAGCAGCATGCTATTTTCCTCAAAGAGAGGCCTGAGATTGATTAAGCTACAGAATGATCACTTTTTGTCCCCCTATAGAGGAATGTTTTCTGTCTAAGGCTGAATTCCTCCTGCCCTCAGAACATTACTCTCTCTCATATTAAGGAGACAGGACAGCTATTTTTCAGAGACTGTCAGTTGATTTATTATATGCTCTCTTCTGATTTCTTCCATCCCTTACACATTAGAGCAAGTACAGGCTGACTATCCCTGGGCTTGGGGAACGTCCTAGGGTAAATCCCTGCCCCACTGGTGCAATAATACAACCCCAGGAACTCCAGGCTCTTAGATTTTTCCCCATGAGGCTGAGTTATGGTCTGGCACTGGTTGTTCCACCAGTGTAATTTCAGTGGAGATTTTCCAGATTTATATCAATTTTAGTAGATTTAGAGTTGAACAGCACTTGGAGACCCTATTTTAGCTAGCTTAATTAAAAGCTGGTGGAGTATTTATTAGGGAATTAGCGCATCTAGCATAAGGATCGCATTTCCTGCAGTATACTCTATCTTCAAGGGTGCATGTTCTTGGGAGATGTAGTTCTCTGTTTTAGAGGGTTTTGAAGAACTGTTTTCAATAAATAAAAATTGCTCAAGTCGTCATATTTTAATCCAGCGGAAATGTAAGTATGCATACACTAACTTTTTCCTGGCAAACTGCAATTCCAGTATCTTGTTATCCTACCTAAAATCTTGATTGACCTTCATGCTAGCAGAAGACTCCAGTTGTCTGTTTGACAAAGCAGCTTGTTTGCTCTTTCCTGTACTTCTATCCCACCTCATCTTTTAGAAAGCCTTCGTTTCCTGAGCTTATCTGTCAAGGTGGTTCCCCCATCCACTTCTCCCTCTTTACATTGTTCTTTCTATTCTGCTAGTTTCCATTCTCTAGGTCTCAGGGAAGGCGCGCTGGCAGCTGCACAGGACCTGAAGCGTGTTATCACTGGACTGTAGGCATTGTCTCTCTCTGCCTCGTTTTCCTGGTATCCTCATCAGCTCCTGCAGACTTTAATCATTCATTTTCACATAAAAGTCTCCTGCTGCTGGTGCTAAGTTTCTCAGCTGCACCACATCTGAACTGCTCAAGCTATTGAACCAAGAGTGGGTTTGACCTATTACTCACGCAGGTGTAGATCAGGTTAAAGCTTGCTTTGAAGTCAATACCGCTAGTTTAAACCTGGAGCAACCGTCAGAGGGACCTGTCAGTGTGAGGTGAGCTGCCTGCGTTTATTTCGGAGGGATCTGAACACTGACGTCTCCAGACTGTTTCACAGCTGCTGCTCTTCAGAGAGGACCATGACATGGGATTCGATTTACTTAAGGTAGGATTTGAACTTTCTTTCCCTTTTTTTTCCCCTTTTTTCCAAAATGTGTTTGCTTGAAGCGGTATTCCATATTTCCCTGTCCTGCTGAGACAGGGAAAAATAACAATGTAGGAAAACCAGCCTACACTAAAGGTGTTTGCTTAATGATGCATTTTCTAGCCTCCTTAGAAATGCAATAGCAATTCTCTTATATATGATGATCTGGTTTTTATCTGTGCTTAAAGTTTAATTGTTCTTCAAATTAAAACACAGATCAGGACCAAATTCTAGAGAAGCCACATTACAGGCTGATAAATGGCAGGTGCCATTCCAATATTGGTAAGTGAACATTCCAGCCTCCAGGTATCTTCTAAGGAGCTCAGATCCTGATGTTTCCCTTGTTTACTCACACATCCAATGTTGGTTGTGCTCACTGCAGACCAGTCACAAACTAATGAGATTCTCACTCTCTCCATTAGTAAAACAGAGATTCAGACCCTTCAGGACAGTCCCAAAATGACCACACAACTGACCACATAAAATAAGAATTCAGCAACATCAGAATGAGAGTGCGGGGTCTGAACCGGACTGGATGCTCAGCAGTCACCAAAAAGCTGAGCACGTTTCTTTTGAAGCACTGACAGGACATAGCAAGGGAGCAGTGATAAATCCGTCACATACCTGTCAAACGAAAAGGTAACTGAGAGGTAAATGATCTGAAGAGGCGTGGTAGAACGGAGTCTTAGCCTAGATTTTAGTGTGTGCAAACCATTTTCTTCTGTTAGCATTGCAAGAATTGTACATTTTTTTAAATTCAGTTTGAGGAAAAGGTTGGTCTTTGATATTCAAATGGTGACTGTGAACCAAGCAAAAAGAGATGCTACACCCCGTGTGTGACATCAACTTGTTTATGATGAGAAGGCAGAATAGACTGAGTCTACAGCAGGTATCCCTGACACTTAGTACTCTCTTATGTTTTATAGATAGTCACATCTGCCAGATGCTGCACAAAGACCAACAAGTATTAATTACTATCAGTAGACCCAAGTTCAGCAGCTTGTGCTGCAGGGGTAACCACGTTTGCAGTGATGTTTGAGCCACCATCTGCGGTGAACAGTACTGGTCTTGAAAATTGTTGAGAGGTCACGCTAGTGATAATCATGCACAGCGTGTTTGGTGGTTGTGATGCCCTCACTGGGCATCCTTGCTGAAGTGCCAGCGCTGCCGGTGGATCTCTTTTTTTTCCAGGTACAGAAGGATATGCTCTGTAGATCATTCCAGCAGATAAGCTTCTTTCTGGCATACAAGCTCAACCAGAAGATGTGGCCATGAAACCTGGACCAAAAAGTGATTCTCGAAGGTAAGTCAAGCACTTGTAGTAATACAAGAAATTTGATATGTGTCACCATGGAACAACAGTGCCACACGTGACAGGTGAAGCTTGCTTTTATACCATCCCCAGTGAACATTTCTCAAAGAACTTTCTGCGACAATTAGCTGCCTCTACTACCCTGTGGGTAGGCCAGAACTATATGTATCCTCCAGTTTCTGGAGCACCAAACTGATCTCTTGTGACATGGCAAAGCATTAAGCATCATTTTATTATGTTTGTAGCCCTTACCTACCGTAGCTCCATTTCTACTCCCAGCACAGCAAGCAGCAGGTCTATTTTATCTGGCGAGAACACAGCATGAAATGGGCTACTGAGCTACTGGCATCCAGCGTGACCCCCACTACGGTCCTGGGCACTGCAGCGAGTAAATGGCTCTTGGCATAGGCTGGCTTTTGCTGGGCTGCAGGTAGTAGCCTCTTGTCTGAAGTGGGTTCCTCATCTGCTGACTTTTCCAGCAGCTGTTCTGGAATAGCACAGAAGTGATGAAATCAATGGGAATGTTACAAAAGCATAGCTTGCACCGTGTGTTTCCTGGAGCTTGCTCTGACACCAGTATCCCATGTGTCCTACTCTCCCTGTGTTACCACACAAACCTCGTGATGCCTTGGCTCTCTGCATGGTACAGAAACTGTTGTACAGATTGCTGGGGATCCTACTTTCATGTGGGAGCCACTTGTGAAAAATCGCTAATACTAAGGGTGCAGCTGCTTGCAGCCAGAGCAGTCAGAAGAGGCACGATATTTTTCACAATTTGTGGACCATGTATGCATACTTTAGACATTTCTCTATCTGCAGAATATCCAGATCTGAACTCTTTGTCTCCCACTGCACATTCCTGTACCCAAATGTTAAGAGTTCCTCTTCTCGGCCAACCAGTTTAACGTATGGACCAGATCTCTATGCTGAGTCTAAAAGAATCCATTTGGTTCTGTCTCTGCCCTGCTCAGTAGCTGTAGATGAGACCCATTAATGGTCTTTGCCTCACATTTTTTCCTCTGTAAAACTGTGGTAGTGATCCTGATTTATTTGTAAAGCATGAAGTTGAACTGATGAGAAGAGCTATCAAAGAGCTAAGTGTTGCCATTACCTGAGCAATCTTTTCATTTCTACATCTCCAACCTACTCCATTAGTCCTGTAAAAGACACGAGAACTCTGCTTACCAGACCTAATCTACGAGACAGTACAATGGTGAGGACTCATTATAAATTATATTAAAAAAATTATGGAAAACAGATTCTTCTGTCTTGCTTCAGTGATGCCAATTGGACTAGGAAGCTTTTTTAAAATGGGAATTTATCTTTACAAAGATTTCTAGCCAAGCCTTTCCAGTTTGTTAAAATGTAATTAGTGTCTGCTTGTTAATACGATGTTCATTGATTTTTAAAGTACACAGACTTCAAAGCTAAAAATAAATAAATAAAAAGAGAGATAATTCAAACCAGAGTGGAACAGCTTGGACAGTTTTACTCTTTTGCCAGGATCCCAAAGCTGTTGTGTTCAAACAATGCCACAGTTTGAGTGGAAATGTGAGATTAAATCCAAACCCTGCATGTCAGCTTTTTTGCAAATGACTATCCAGGATTTCACTAAAATGTTCAACCACAACAGATCGTGTTGCAGGGATTTTTATTGCTTAACAGCTCGTGATGGTCTTCTGTTTCTCTATTGTATATAATAGGCCTATGCACCTAGAGCCTAGTAAATATCAGTGGAATTTCAGTACCTAACTCTGTTAGGCACTTTGGAAGGAGCATTTCAAATGGTCAAAAGAGGAAGGAGTTTATGAAGATGATGGATGGCTACAGAAGCTCCCAGTGGCATATCAGTGCAGCATGGCACACAAGGGAATGTACTCAGTATGGAACATAATTTTATCACAGTAATAGAGAAAACAATGCAAGAACTGAAGAGTCAGGTGGAGGTAATTTCAAATTCTTGCAAGAGTTCAAAGCTGTGACTGAGGAATGACCTGAGGAGACTGCAAAAACTCTAGAGAACAACACCTTCTGAAGAAGAAGGCTTGGAGGACAGAAAAGTGAAAATAAACATCCACAGAAGAAGACTACGTGAGTGCAAGAGAGAGGATGGAATTGCCACTGCAGGAGAGATGGAGCAGAGCAACACATTTGAGTGGAGAAGAAAAACATTTCAGTAGCAAAGAAGAAAGGAAGGGAAAATATCCCCCAAAGACAAAACAACAAGACAGTGGAGACAGCCAGGATTGAGACTCGGCAGGACAGAATGAGGGAGAAAAGACTTGATTTTCAGACAAGCAGAAGAGAAGAGGAGATCCCACCACACCACTGAGACTTGGGTGTCTGCGACTGTGGACGGGTCTCTTAATTGTTTAGAACAAGGGAGGAACAATGTCAAGCTGAAACGCGGAGAGATGCCTTGTTTCCCATAGCTACGAATGTTAGATGTGCACAGGTGGCAAAGCAAATAAGGAAAGCTGATGGTAGCAAGGATTGTATTTCGTTCAGGACAAAATGGAAACAGGTCAAAGACAACTCCAATGGGAAGAGGACAGTCCTTTAAGATAGAGATGCCCCAGTAGTTTTTCTACTGAATTCTTCCAGTTTTTGTGGAAAATTATAAGGGAATGAAAAGTGATGTAGGCTCTCAAAAATAGATCTGTGAAGGAAATCTGAGGATGTTTGATCACTGAGAGGCAAACACCTGAAGCAGGTACTTCTCTGAGGGTGGTCTCCATTTGGCCACTTGTGATACCAGCCTTCCAGGGCCAAAATCAGCAGCAGTGAGTAAAGCTACCTTTCAGGTGTAAAATAGCAAGAAGCAGGCACAAGAGAACTGTTTGATTTAACAGACAGGAAAAGAAAAAAACTTGATAGGAAATACAGTAAGGGGTGACAGACCTCAAAAGAGAAAAGCGCACTGAAAGAAAAGTGTTAATCCTCTGCTGGTCCCAATGTGAGAAGATAATTTTCTCTAAAAAGTTTGAAATTGCTATTCACTTTGTAATGGCAGATTTACTGTGGGATGCCATCCATGGTGAGCACAGAAGGAGGTTAGCTGTATGATAACATCTAAGCTTTCATTTCTATATTGTATACAGTGTAAGTGTTCTGGTCTCCTTCTGTTCTTTGAAAATTGAGGGGCTGCCTAAGATTATAAACTGCTTTGTCATTATCCCAGACAGTCTTGACAGGAGATGTACGCAGTGAGAACACTTCCCAAAGTGGTAAAAAAATAAAATAAAATGAAGGGGAAAAGGATGGAGACAAATCAATGAGTTCAGGATTATCTGGTTGCTTTAGAAATTGCATTTTGCAATGGTTTCCCCATCTGAGTGATCACACCAAGACCAGGCTGCAGGCATGGTTTGATTTAAACTTTCAGGAGTAAGTTCTCCTTACCTTGGCTGGCTTAGACTTAACTAAGAGCATAGATAGAAGGATCTCCATACACAAAGGTAGCAGCACAGTACAGATGATAGTAGCTTTCAGAACAGGGGTGATACTGATCACCACGAGGGAGCAGCAGCTGCTTTCTTTGCTATTTCTGAAGACAGCAGGAATAGTTGTCTATGGATTTGTGCACAGTTGCAGCACATCTACATAAATTTTAGTCACCAGCAGCCAAAATTAAATCAATGAAGATCTTAGAAGTTTTAAATGTGGAGTCAGTTCGGGTCCCCTCTAAGTCAAAATTGATTTTGGGGATTTGCATCTCAGCAGCGTAGCTGCAGGGAGTCCCGAGGAAGAGGAGTTAGTAGGGAGAATGCTCTTAAAATCACAGAATGATAGAATATCCCAAGTTGGAAGGGACCCATAAGGATCATCAAGTCCAACTCCTGGCTCCACTTGACCCACCTGACTAAGTAAGCATCTCAACAAGGATATAAGAAGTAAGCTCAAATGCTACAGGTACAGGACAAATGGCAGGTCAGCAGAGAAAAGCAGTACTGCAGTAAATAAGCAGAGGGATAATGTGACAATTGCCAAATATCAACCTAAGGGAAATGGTGCAAAGGTAATGAAAGCAGATTGTAACAGGTCCGTTAGCCATAAAAAGAGAAGCGAAGAATTGAGTCATGATATAGGAGCCTGGGGAATTTTCTGTATATGGCAGCAGCTAAAAAAGTCAGAGTTGATAAGAATGTGCCCCGAGGAGCCCAGTGTGGTGGCAGAGGTTGTGAGCGGACTTTGCTGGCCTGCCCTTGAAACAGGACCTGCAGCACTGAGAAGTACAGGGCAAATGAGTAAAGAAAAAGCAAAAATCAATATTGGAAAGACATAAAATAATTAAGGGAAGAGGAGATAGCACTGGGAACACCCTGAAAAACATTGGTATAAGGAACCAGAGACTTTTAAGGGTGATCAAGAGCTAGCTTAGGCAAAGCACAATGAAAACTTGCCAGTGGAAGAGAAGTTGTAATCAGTCAGCAAAGGATTAGGTAACATACTCAGGGGAATAACAGGGATAGAGCAATGCTAGGTGTAGGGGATTGGATTTGAGGACCCACGATGCCCTGTCCAGCTTAATCGTCTACGATTCCATGGAGACAGCAATGAAAGACCTGCATTGTCTGAGAACTAATTTTGTTAGGTATGGGCTTAGGGCACGTATTACAAATAGGTCTCTTTTATGTAGGATTCTAGTTTTGAGTTTGTAGTGATTGATGGATTCATTAAAATGTCATCACTGATACGGACAAGAATTTTCTGTTTAAAAATAAATAAATGACGACAGAAAAAGCAAAAAAAGAAAGCCTTCTGCTGCTCTGGTTGATTGTCTGTGCGGCTTAATGTGGTTCAGGAGACTGCTTAATGGGAGAGAGAGGCAGAGAAGACAGGATCAGTAAGGATTAGGAAGGGTTGTCAGCATTTCATTCAGATCTTTGGCTACCTGGTTCCTCTTAAATTCTGCCTCCCACTGTCCTTCTCTTTGTTTGTCTGGATGTCACACGAGCATCATTCCAGTGCTGAATAATATTTATTTTGTGATCTCCGTTTTGGTCTGGAAAAGGCGTCTGGCCAGATTCTCAGGTAGTTAGAACTCAGCTTTATTGTACAGACAAGCAGAGTTGCACTTGAAGATCCAGCCCACTGGATTACTGCTTGCACAGCTGTGCTGTCTTTTTAATGCTAAATTAGTTGGTATAGAAAGATTTTCTCCTCAGAATTTGGCTGTCATCCCTGTGACAGTACGTTATATCTTCAAGTAGATCCCATGGGCCAAATTAATTCTAGTGTTCTACTGATGTCGGTGATGTTACCCTGAGTGTGAATTCGGCCCCATTGTTCTAAGGCTAATAGAGATTTTTTATAATGAAAGTGGATCATAAAATATTCTCAGATTTTCATCTGGTTTTGCTTACAGTAATTATCCTTTCCTGGAGCTGCGTAGTAAAGAAAATATTCATATTCTCCAGTGTCTGGTATAAATCGCTGTGCTTGTTTGCTGCAGCCCAAGACACAAGTTACAGGCAGAAATGGATGTATTTGCCCATGTGTGTATGGCCAGAGTTAGCCACTTTCTGCAAACGAGAAGCACAGAAAGCACGGCTTTGAAAGTGCTCTAGTATCAGTGCTATGTCAGTGAAACTCATTGATTTTCGGTGACTTTTTATACTTCAGAAGGAAACTTTTCTAGCAACCAGCGCACCAAGATAACAGTTAATTCTGTCTTTTCTTATTAACAGAGACAAAAAAAAAATTCTTCACAGATTTCCTTTAAAAAAAAATAATTATAACTCTAAGGCCTGCAGAATTAACACACAAAAAAGAGGCGTGGTTAAAGTAAAATTAGAGGAAGAAAGGAGTTACTGCAGATGAGGCCTTCTCCTGAATAACACACCTGCAGGAAAGCAAGCTGGGACTCCATTGCTGTCATTTTGGGAAGAGAGGCTGGCTGTCTCTATCTGGCTACTCTTGGATTGCACTTTTTGTGCATTGCATCTAATGCTCTCAAATTTGTGTTGGGTGAAGTCTTTGCAAAAATGTCAAGAACCTGAGGGAACTCTTTCAGCTATCATGCAGCAGTGCTGACATTTTGGTCAATTTTATATTGCCACGGAATAGTCACTGAACAGAATTGCTCTGTGATTTACAAAAAGGCATCAAAAAGTGGAGGACTTTGACCTCCTCAGTAAGTATTTAAAGAAATAGGCGTGACACTGAAGGAGGTGGAGCTGGTGCTTCCTCTTTATCTTAGGAAATCCATCTCTGCAAGTGCATTTGAAGCTTTATCCGGGGAAATTAGCCTTCAGAGTCCACAAGAACTGTAGGAAATTGTGGTGTGAACTGAGTAATTTCTATCTGAGCTCAATAGCCACTTACCCTAATGCACTTCAGCAGGGAGTCTTGCCTGCTAGATATTTAATGAAGAATAAAAACCAATTCTACCTCTGTGGTGTTGAAAGTGGGAGTTATTCTTGAAACAGAAATGCTGACATTGGATCAGCCCTAAAAGTAGTGGTGAAAGCTATTCTGTTTTTATGCAATTTTCTTTCTGTTGTGAGTAGGGGTGGAAGAAAATGCACAGAGATTGACCCTGCGCCCATATAAATAGTGTATCTGTGAAGAGCATACTTCTTGATGAAAGGAAAATACTTTCCTAAGCAAATAGATATGATGTACTCTGAGGAGAAAAAACAAGATGGATCTCTAGCTATGTCTTTGTTCAGAAGCATGAGCGAAAGCACTATGGGGAGTCTCTTAAAGACAGATCTTTAATCAAAGAGCTCTCTCTCTTGCTGGATTGCTCCTAATACATCATCAGTGTTCAAGTACCCTTTTTCCTCCAGAGTTAAGGATCTGATTTCAGATGGCTTTATTGTTAACAGACAGAACTTTCAATTGAATAAATTCCTCACCAGTGTACCGGTGGGAAAAATACCAACTGGACGTAGTTACTTGTACTTCAGGGTATACTTCACGCTTCTCCTCAGAGCTGTATCTTCTGACTGCTACCCCCTGGTATCCAGCAACAACTTTTCTTTGCCATCTGTTTACCTGTCAGGCCTTCAGGGAGCACTCTGCATCTACAGAGCAAATCCACTGTCCCATAAAAATGGCTCTACATATGCACAGCCTGAAATACGGGAGAGTGAAGGAGAAGCTCATTCATTTAGTGTGGTAGGGAAAAAGCAAAAACTTTCTGAGCTTTCAAAATTAGATTGAGCAAAAACAATTAGAAAAGCACATCTGCTGTCACATGGTCTCCCAGCGATGTCTCCATGCAGTGATGTTCTCCTGAAGGATGAATGGCGTGTTCCATTTGTAAAAAGGTGTGGTGATGCCCTGTTACCCTTAAAAATAGTTGTAGCTGGAGCAAAGCTTTCCTAATGAAACTCAAAACCAGGTGAAACTGCCTACTTCAGGCAGCCTCATAAAAACCTGCACTTCAGGCAAGTTCTGCTGATATTTGCAACCTGGGGCCAACTTTAGTACAAACACAGGAAATTTACTGTAACAGGTGGAAGCCAGGTAATGCCACATCATGGTGCAACTGGAGTCAGCGCAACTCAGTAATTCGACATTGGAGATTTTAGATGGATATAAATTGCAGAAATTCAGTGTTGTTTTAAGGGAGCCAAATACATCAGAATCAAAACCAGGACTGCTTGCTAACCCACAAGAACAAATACTATCCATTTCCACACTGATCTGGTTGAAACTAAGAGTTACAAAATTGTTTCCAAGCCTTAAGGCCAAGATTTTTTTCTCTTGCTTATAGCAGGCCATATTTTATATCAACATCTCTTGTTGAGCCCCTGATTTCATAAGGTACTAGAGAAATTCCAGAGACCTTGAAGTGAACAAATGTTTCATTATTTTAAAAGGACGAAGGAGGTGACCCCCCTTTTCCCTGCCTGCCCAAACAGATAAAGGCCTCTTAACCTGACATCAGTTCTGAGACAACTGCAAGAAAATGGGATGTGCTAAATAATCAACATGTAGTTAAAGAGATGTTGATATAATTAAACCAGTCATTACTGTTTTGGTACTGTACCGTTTTGTACAAAGTTACCCTAAAATGTCACTGGCCACAATGTAGCAGATATTAAATGACTAAACTGATATACCAGGACAGAAATGTATCGGGAGGGTATTTTTATCAAGGTTCTGCAATGATTTGGTCTTGTCCCTGGGCTATTCATCACTGTTATCAAGGATTTGAAAGAAAAAAAAAATAATCTGCTGGAAAAGTTGCAGATATACCCTGGTGGTAAATAAACAAGGCAGGTCAGGTCTGCAAGGCAAACTGCATCACTTGGTAAACTAGCCTCCTTTGAACATGTGTTTTAAAACAGCAAAATACAAGGTCATGCATTGGTGAACAAAGACTACAAACGATAGATCGCATCCTGGAAGCAGTGACTGTGAAAGCCTTGGCCCAAATACAGGCTCTGGGCTTTGTCTGTACATATATGCAGACATACATAAGTAAATACAATCCTAGCCATCCTAAAATTTGTTTCTGTTAAATGTATATAATCGGTCATTCTTGTTAGCCAGACTGTTCAATTCTCAGCTACTGTGAAGACTTCAGTGAAAAATTTGCCTGCTTTAGACAGTTTTCCCATTTTCCCAATAGCTGGGAAAAGGCCGAAATTATCCATTTCTGAACTTGAAACTTAGCTGGAGCTTTTCCATCTGAGATGCCTTATCTGAAGCGAAGACCCTGTGATTGTGAAGATTGCCAGTTATCACACCAACTACCTGTTGAGGAGTCTAGTTTCATGGCAGCTCTGCCAGTTGTAAGAGAAGGCTGCATGACAATCAAAAAGTTCAAAATATCACTAAAGATTTTTTGGCTAAATGGTGATCTTGGATTGGAAAGGTTGCTGTTTTCTTGGAACTCGTAAACTCTTCAAGACTGAACCACTCAGGTTATTCTTCATTTTATATATAGAAGAATTTGTCAGGTATTCGAATGGTAAGAAATGTCAGAATTCAGGTTATCTGTGCAAGCTAAAGTCATTTCCCTTGTGAGAGAGGATTAAGCCTCTCATTGTGTGACCCTTGGAGATTTTTCCGCAGGTCCCTTCCCTTACTGATTTTCCATTTGCATTTTTTTAATAGAAACTCCTAAGTTCTACCTGACTTCTGAAAACACAACCCAAGCTGTAAGTCACCGGGGAACTCTCAACATCATCATGTTGGGTCATCACCAAGCAGGCAAGCTGTCAAAGATGAAGATCAGCCAGCTCCACCGACGGGGATATTTACCACAGGTAGGATTTGACATTCTAACAAAAGTTAAGGCTATGACAGCACTCTCCATGTGGATGTTTTTTTAATCTATCTTCCAAGCTGCTTTGCCCTACTCCAACACTTGTGTTGCAAAGGCAGGAAGGCTCCTGAGTTTCCCATTTATCCAAGTGCACATCACTTAGCATCCAGCCACAAGTCTTGATCAGGATGAAAACAATATTGAATTTTGTAGGTCTCATTTATTTAAGAGAGGAAAACGTCTTTCTTTTCATGGTGCGTCTCTTTAGCTTTCATTTCCTGTGCACAGAGTAGCTTTGTCTTGAGTACAATAATTAAGTTGTTGACCTTCCTTAGAGGTCAAACATAGCTTCCTTCCCTTTAGAGAAAGATAAAAACAAGCAATAATAGATACTTTGACTGGTCTAAGATACTTACTCTGCATATTTGTGATGCTGCTGTAATTTCTGCTGGACATTTTCCTTGAGATAATCCAGAACAAGATGCTATTTTGGGAGATGCACAGTATTTATTGAAGTAATCTTTTCCCCATTCTTTTTGAGAAAAAAATATTCCATAGTAACTACATCGAAGAGCATGATCTAGGACGTGTATGCTCTAACGAGAATGGTTTGTGTGATTTTTAACGTGGCATTTTGCTCTTTTTAATGATTCATTGTTTTTCTCCCTGTAGTAATGGAGAATCTCAGGCAGATCTTCATGTATTACATAAGCCAAATTACCATTAATTTTATACCACTGTTTTTTTTGTGCATAAACATACCCAGATTCTCCTCCTCTTATAGTGATCTGCTTCTAACTTTTATGCTTAATTCTTGTTTACTTGCTTTTATATATGACTGCTAATAGCTCCTAGTGTTCCTAATAGCTCCATGTTGCATTCTGCATTGTATATAACGTCAGGGATTCAGTTCCCAGTAGCTGGGGCTGTATGAGTAAGCAGGGCACTTGGATCATCTGCTTATTCTCAAAAAGTTAGACCACTGAGTTTGACTTCTGTTTTGTAGAAGTTTGACATCTTGCCCATGGCATAGAAGTTGGAGGTGGGGGGTTGAGAACCACATTATCCTTTACAAAATATGTCAGCAATAGAAATCCTCACAGGTGGAAGAAATCTGTTATTCCAGTGTTTGGGGGCGTTATTGCTGATCCGTGCAAATGGCTGTAGATGCTGAGAACATATACCATGGGGAGAAAGAAAAAGCAAATGTAGGCACTCCACCACCTTCACTGGAATAGGCTGAGCCAGCCTTAATACTTCTGAGTTAACTCTTGTGTTCTAAACCCTCATATTCCCTATATACCCTTCTCTTTCCTTCCAGAAGCTCCTTCGGGCCTTTAGAGCTCTTTTTTTCTAATGCAGTAAAACTAAGTGTAAAAGTGCAGTATATGTATGATCACAAGAATGTCCAAATGTGCATGTATTGTAGTCTTAGAAACAAGAGTAAGTCACATGGCAACAGGGACTGACCATTCGCTCCCTCTCTTGCTATTGCAGCACTTCATAGCTATTAATACATGAGCAATCCCCTCTTCATTCACCAAAGCCCTTAAATTGGTGCTGCCATTCCATCTTGGTGAATTAAATATGCCTTAATGAAAGGAAGATAAGTTGGAAAAGTGAGGCCAAAGCCAAGCATCTTCTTTGTTCAGAAGAGAGTGGTGCTGGTATCAAATTTTGGGCCCCTGGGAAGTGCCTTGACACCCTAGTGGTCAGCAGCATGTAGAAACTGAGTGTGGGACTGCAATTTCCCACCACCTACATTCATTCAGACTTGGGTTGGCACCCCTCAAAAGCCCTAAGAAGCAGCAATGGTTGCAGCCCTTTCTGCCATTTTAGGCTCTGTAGGTAAATGTGGTCCAGCAGCAGCAAAAGGCAGTTCTGCTTTTAATAACGATTAAAAAATATTTTTGAATGACCCTCCTTGTTCCTTACTATTACACAGTATTAAAATATAAGAGCTCAGCCAAGAAGAACAGAAACAAAGAGAAAGGCCTTTAAAAAAAAATTCCACAATTTTATATCCTTTCCCTACTAACCCACCACAGAATTCAAGGGTGGGGGAATCGAGGGCTGAAAGAATCTTCACATGGTGCCAAAAATTCCCCACAGATCTCTCTGGTCCCTCCACGTTTGGCTATTTAAAGCAAACACATTGTGTTTTCAATGCTAGTTTAGATCCATTTTCCTCATGAGGAGGTGGGATGCAATTAATTAGCTGTTCTTTTGATTTCTAAGTATCACATGTACTTTGCACAAGGGCATGTACTTTTGACGGAGGCTAGAAAAAGGAAATAAAACGCAAGCTGCACCACTTAAGTCTTCTTGGTACAAATGAAAATGATGGATCAGCGGGGGATTATAATGTGTGTTTTATTGCTACCAGTGCTGATTGAGTCACTTGAGTGTTAATACAAACCTAGAAAAAAAATCTGGATGAAATCACAGCAACAAAGTTTAAAGTGTTTATTTTAGTCATAATTGCACTGTTTTCACATAACGTCTTTGATCTGTAGGTTGAAAAGAGGCAAAGCCAGTAGTCCACAGTAGAAGTAACCAAAGATAAACTTCTCTGTAGAGTTTAAGAAAAAAAACAGTTCGTAGTCAGATATAAACATGGACATGTTCAGTGGGGGAGATGAAGTCCAGACTGCAGCGAACAAAAAAACACAGCTCATTGCTATTTCAGCTAATGGGATCCCTTTTCTGGATTTCACAGTGGCTGCATTTACTTTAACCTTTACGTGGATCATCTATGAGAAGAAATACAAGGTATGTTACACAGCAATCATAAAAAATGAGTTAAAAACCTTTGCATCTCCCATCTAGTGCGATAAATACGTCTCCCAAACCCAAAGGGATGTCAGTGTGCTCCCAGCCCTTCATCAGTGCAGAGGATGGTCCTGAGGACCCCTCAGAGGGCCCCACTCCAGACTGGGAGACAAATCCACCACTGCAACAGCAAGTGGGTGTTTACAGTGTCTTAACAACATGACAAAAAGGTCTCTCTCACAGAAGCAGTGAAATCCTGGGGGTTTGTTCTCCTACTGGGAGTGAATTTGCTTGTCAACCTGCAGGCTGAGGGGGCTGCAGGACACAAGCCATTGGCCTATGACCTCTTGGGAAAGAACCAGAATGAGCAAACCCCACTTCTCTCTCTTTTTCCTTCTTTCTTTTTTTTAAAGCTAGGGAGCACAACCTAAGCAAAATATTTGCAGACTGAGGATGTGATTTTTTCCAAGTGCACAAGACCTTTGTCATCACCCAGAGGAGAGAAGAGGTTTGCAGAGGAAATATTGCTTTTTTGTAAGATCTGTAGGACATAGCCAGGAAAACAGAGTCATTTTCTGTCACATAAGTCCTTCTTCAGGTTCCTCTTTGACAGGAAGGGCAAATATGTTTATTGCACTCAGTGGCTCCCTCCTTTCATATTTGGTGGAAATATATGATCATTAGCCAATGACTGTTCTTTCCTTTACTTTTTTCTTATGGACAGTTTTCCAGAGTGGTTGCTGGAAGGTTTCACATGACCTGACTCTCCCAAGGCCCTCCCTGAATGAACAGAGGAAGAGACAAGTTCTTCTGAGGAGCATTTCAGAGCCAGACCCTACCACAGCAGCACCAAAAAGTTCTCACAAATTGTTTCCCTCTCCTTCAGCTCTGGGCAGGGCCCGGAGATACTGCAGGCTAGTAGGAGCCTATGTGAATCCTTCCATCGGTCTACTGTCCCAGGCACTGTTGGTATGTGTATGCATGTTATTATTAAAGTCAATCACACGTTAATGACAAATGTTTAGGACATGAAGCTATAAAATTCTTCACGCAGTTAGTAAGTTTAAATGAACTGTTTAGGTTGTTTCCTCCCACACACCCCACCCCATTAACTTACTCTTGAGGGAAATGTATTTATGGAGCCATGTGCTTCTCACATGGTTGAAGCTAAAAATAAGCTTAAAAAAATCATTCTGGATGAAATTTAATCTGAAATCCACTTCAGCAGCCTAACACAGATTATCGCTGGTTTCTTAGACTGGTTTCTCTATTTGTAGTGATAGCCTCAAGCAGTCTGAGCGCTGATTGCTTCTGGATTTCCCATACTCCCGTTTCATTATATACATGTAGATACATTTTTTTGGTGTTGTGAGGCTTTTGGAGGGGGTGGTTGGTTTTGTTTTCTTTAATAGGGTTGGAGTGTAGAGAGGCTTATCAGACACTGAAAGCTGTGAACTGTTTTTCCCACAATCTTTTAGTCAATGATCAACAGATCGGATGCTTCAAAAGGTCTGAACCCTTATGGGTCACATCCTTCTTCCATTTAATTCAGTATGAGTTTTGTCATTTGTTTTAAAGAAGCCAAACTTTAGCCCATAATGGACAATTATGCAACCCCTGGATGAAAGGGATGTTTTCTCCTTGCCCTAGATAATTAAGTCAAATGAGGATCCTTCCATTCCCATCACTAGTTTATTTTTTTAATTAGTCTTGAGATGACTGCATCCTGAGCTCCAAGGACTGAAATCATTGAGAAAGGAGATTTCAGCATAATTTTCTCTCTGTATATCACAGCTTTTTCGCCTGAGCTCTTCTCCACAGACAGCTCTCAGCTGTTCTCAGCGGGATCCAGATTGGTAGAGTTCCCTCAGCGCAGGGTAATGCACAGGCTTTCTTTTGCCATGTCATTTCTCCTACATTCTTCTATCTGAAATCCTTTGCTGCTGCATTCCCTGTTTGGAAGGGAATTTGTTCCCATTTTCCTTTCACTTTGTTCAGCTGTATCAGTTTATCTGCTAAATTTAACGCATCGCTTCTCAGCTTCTTCCCCAACAGTGAAATAGGTATGGCAACCCAGAGCCTTGCTCCAGACTGAAGTCTTAATGAAGTATGTGCATGTGTGTGCATTATCCTACTGGTTCTGGAGTGTTACTTTTTAAGCAGTTTTCGGCTGTTGGTAAAATGTTGCCCTTTCTACCATGCTTAATTCATAAATAACCACTAGTGAGAGTCTTTCTGCAAGGCTGGGTGGGCTTTGTTATTTTGCTGAAACAGCTGAAGAATGCCAGTGGGCCGCAGAAATATCCTCTCTCTTGTCATGTTATGCTTTCAAGTGCTCTATTTCCTTAGCGACCAAATCTACTATTTGACTTGGTACTGATGTCCGCAGTAAGTAGATGTCATTAGAGATGGAACAGCCGCACTCTGGGAAGCAGAACTGTTTGTAGTGCAACTGCTCCCAAGAGTATCGCCATGAGTTTGTTAGAGGCAGAATCACAGCCGCTGTGCTTAATTGTAAAGACCACTGCAAGAAGGCCACAGAGCAGAACAATTTAAGCATCTATATAAACATTTTTTCCCCAAGATGCTAAATGCTTTCTACTTCATATTAACCTATTAGGCAACTGTATAACGTAGATGAATTTGTTTGGGATTCCTGAGGGTTTCAGGCTCGGCGCCTTTAGCCATTGCTACCATTTGAGTCATCCAGCACACCAACAATCAGCAACATTTGGTCCCACCCCAACCAGTTCATCTCTCCAGGTCTAATATCTCCAATCACGCCTGAACCAGCAGCCAGGAACCACCCGGCCTTACAGCGCTCTTACGTCCCATGCCTGCTTTGTGCGTAGTGTTTCTATTCCAGTTAGACATACGACTGAAACAGTTCAATTAGTGAAAGCCCTAAAGAAGGTGACGTTGTCAGCAAAAGAGACTTAATACCAGTACCGCTTGCTCCTGCAAATCGGAACATGCGTTTGGTTTGCATCATCTCTGCCTGCAGAGAGGGGGCAGTTGCACCGCAGCATGTACATGCACCGCTTCCAAACCAGAAGGGTGGGTCTGACACAGAGCCATGTGTCCTTTGGCCTCATGGAACCACCGAAAGTTAAAAGGGCAGAAATCCGATTTAAAGCATTTGGGTAAATGCATGCTACAGAGTAACGTTTAACCCAGAATTATTTGTTAATGGAATGTTAACATTGTTGGAGGAGGCAGGAAATTCCGAGTTAGCGCTCCCCTGTGCACGCCGCCTACTTTGCGTGCATACGTTGGAAGCGGGGCTGTCACAAGGCACAGAACGCAGACAGAAGTTCTGTTCTCTTTGAAGCAAGGAGCTGCCAAAATGTTCGTGTCGGGCTTTTTTCCTATTATTTTGTATCCCTTTGGGCAACTGACAGCACAGATTTCATGGGGGTGCACGTGCCTGGAGCCCTGTGGCACGCTGTGTGCAGGGGGGGTGGAACCCACCGGTGATTTAGAGTGTTTGCTTCAGCATCTCCTTATGTCCATTAATGAAGCTACTAGCAATGAGGCAGGCTTTGTTTTTTTTCCTCATTTGGTTTGTGTTTCTAAAAGGCATAATTTCAGCAATTTTTTCTCTGTTCTTCCCCCCCACCTCCCCCAATAAAGAAATTGCTTTAGACAGGAAGAATTTTCTAAATTGAGTTAGACTTGAATCAAATAACCAAGGACCTATTTTTAAAAAGCACTGTGGTACTTTGCATTCTTACGAAATTCTTGTATTCCCACTTGTTTTTCAGTAAACTTTCATCGTTCTGTTTAAAGCTCTACAAGTGTGAATATTCATATTTCAAACATCTGGCATGCAAATCGAGCATTCAGAAGTACTATATCCTCACTCACTGCAGAACTGTCAGTAAAGCTTCAGCAACAACCAGCACTTCTCCTTGCCAAGGGCCGGCTTTGCATTATCCTATCCACACAAATAGGATTTTTTTTTTCCATTGACTGGAATGAGAGCAGAATCCATCCTGAAATAGCGGCCCCCTGGTTTAATCCATGACGAGACAAACAAATAGACCCTTTGAAATGAGTTTCATCTTTTGTGTCCCATTTGTTGTCTGAAGCAGGTGTCAATTGGATCTTTCCCTGTCTGTCTGGGGTTGAAAAGCAGCATCTTGTAGTTAAACCCACTTGTAAATTGGAGCATTTTACAAATGAACCCCCCCCAAGGGATCTACTAAAAAAGCTGCTTGAGGTTAAGCACCAGAAGTCAAAGAGGGTTAATTGGCTTTTTTTTCTCTCTCTAGATTTCTTCATTCTGCTTCAAATTGTTTCTTGTTTAAACAGGATCTTTTTAGTGTCTCCATATACAGTAGACAGATCCTTCATGCACAAGGGTCTGATCCTGCCTGCACTGAAATTGATTTCTTTGTAAGGTTAGATTATCAGGTAAGATTGTAAGGTTGGTTATCAGGTTGAGTATTATTTCTTCTCAGAAGGAACGGTGAGGCACTGGCACAGGCTGCCCAGGGAGGTGGTGGAGTCACCGTCCCTGCAGGTGTTCAAGAACCGTGGAGATGTGGCACTGAATGACACAGTTAGTGGGCATGGTGGGGGTGGGTGGAAGGTTGGACATGATGATCTTAGAGGTCTTTTCCAACCTCAATGAGTCTGTGGTTCTCAATTATTGGAAATAATTTCTTTTTATAGTGGGACCCATCACAAGGTTTCTGTTTTGCTGAGCTAATAATCTTATCAATCCCCTGCTCCATGGATTTAGTGCTAGGAACAGCCTCGCCATTTCTAACCTTGCGAAGAAACAACTCTGAAGGAAAACTGCAGAAGGCCAGCTGATCGCCCTGCGCTTTGCTCAGACTGGTGGACTATCCTGGAGAAACACCACCAGCAGCTTCAATAGAAACAGCAGGCCCAGTCAGCCCACATTTTAAGAAAATGACTTTATACATGAGAAAATGCACTGGAAACGTACAAACTATGAAGCGATATTGCAGCACAAAAGGGACACTGGTTATGGCCAGTGCAGTAGGAGGATAAAGCACCCTGGAGGCGTTCAAGGCCAGGTTTGATGGGGCTCTGCCCAGCCTGATTCAGTGGGTGGCAACCCTGCCCAAGGCAGGGGGTTGGAGCTGGATGGGCTTTAAGGTCCCCTCCAACCCAAGCCGTTCTTCGATTCTGGGAAAACCCATGCTTGATCAGATGGGGCTGTGTTGACATGCAGTGGTGGTGCTGACCCTGTTTTCCACCGATCTTTCCGAAGCCTCCTTCCCTTGATGATTTCCATAGGCTTGCACTACCTCCTGAAGCTGATTTTCATTCCTCATTTCTCTGGGATGTTACCAGTAAAGAGAGAAGAGAAACTCAGTACTTGCTTAGCAGCAAGTAACTGTTGCAGGCAGCAAGGTGGAGCTCCAGGTATGGCTTTTTCTGTGCTGTTCCATTCATGCATGCTGTTGTCTTCAGGTTATGTGAAGAGCAAACCTCTCCTCAGTAGGATGGCTGCCTCGAATAAATGCGCGCTGAGCTGCAGCCTGTTGCCTCCCTCCTTCCCAGCCCTGTGTCTCCACTTTGGAGCAGGTTCCTCAAAACTTTTGCCTCTGGCAAGACCAGGGAGGACAGCCACACGATTTCCCTGGGTACAGGCGGGTGGCCCTGCTCTCTGTCCCCTCACCAGTAGCACACGCTGGGCCCCAGGCCTGCTGCAGAGGCTGTCTGCATGCCTTTCCCCAGCTCAGCTCTGCGCTCTGGCCACCAGATCCACAGATACTTCCACGTCCCGCCGTGGACAGCAGGTGAAGCCGTTGCTATCAAACCACCCACTTTTGTTTCCCAGACAATGTGCTTGAAGTTGGGTAGCAGAGAAAGTTTTTCTTCAATTAAATACTTGAGATGAGAGGCCCCAGATTCTCTTTTTCCTCTCCATTGCTTTATTTAACATAATATCATCTTCCTTTACAGAGACTTTTCAAATTAATCTCATCCTCTATTGCCTGGGATATTCCACAGGATCTATACCACTGTTTGCTGTTACGATTACCATTGTTGGTACTGGGGTATTGCAAACCTGGCCAGCACTCTGCTAAAAGCTGTGCTAACAGAGGATACAAAACCCAGCCTGCTATGCCCTGCTGCTGTTAGGAATATCTAATCCAACCGCCTGTCTGTAGCCCGGCACAAATGAATTTAGGAGCAGCCACTCAAGAACACTAACAGTAACTAGTTTACCTGATTTCTTCACCTACATTAATGAGTCTCTCTATATAACAACAAAACTTGGGCATTTTTCTACTCCATTTGGTACCTGAAATGGTGCATGTCTCACCGGAGTTTCTGTTATGGAAAAGAAAAGGGTATTTATAACTGATACTTCTTAGCTCCTAAAGTGCTGGCCTAAAACTGAGCTGAGAAACATCAGTGTGATTTTGGCACTCTAATATTACAGGCAGTTTTCAAAACCAGTTGTTTTATTAATGTGGTAAACTTTTGACTTGACCAAGTGCGGTACAAAGATACTAAGGAAATCAGCTGAAAGGTAGAGGAAGTGATTTAGTAAGGAAAATAAAATAGAATTCTTGAGCAGCCCCTAGCCACGAGGCACAACCTCACCAATGAAGTCTTCATCCCTGGCAGCACAGCTCCAGCACAGCCCTCTTGCTTTTTGTGTTAAATCAACTAAGCCAGGTGACATCATTTGATGCCATCAAGAAAGGAGCTGAATTTTATTTACTTATTCTGTGGGGATGTAAGGTTCCCTGCAATGTAGACAGCCCTTCATCTCACCCACCTGCACTATGTTTGCCATGAAATCCTCCCCTCCGCTCCCCTTCCCTTCCCCGGAGCTCAGCTGGCTTTCTGCTTTCTTTTGGGTTTTAATTAAGCTCCCCAATTCCAGAGTCACAAAAACAGCCTCGAAAAAAAAAGCCAGTTGCAATCCAGTAATGTGATGTTTTCCCTGGGGAAACAAAGGGCTTGGAAACCATAGGTGTGGAAGCTGTAAATTGCTCTATTTCTCTCTTTGTTTTTTGTCCATAGGTTGGTTGATTGTGAACGTACTGTGGAGGGCACCTGTGCACTGTCAGCAGAATGTAGGCTCTTCGGGCACTTCTGGAGAGCGTTGCCCAGTGTGCTGATTCCCACAGCCGCGTACTGCTGCACCTTGACAAATACCATGGTGCAACTGCACATCATCAGTACAAAACACGCAGCATACTGAAAAGTGAAAACATGGGAGAGAGTGAAATAAACACAATTCGGTATTAAAAATAATAAAGAGGTGGGAAATGGGGCTGCGCCGTTTTCTCCATTTCCATCTTCTGTCATTCAGATTCGTTATACATTTCTGCTTCAAGCGTTAATAACACAGCCAGTGCATTTCCAGTCTGTCACACAATTCAGAAGTCTTGTCCCAGCCACCAGGTCTGGCTGTGGGCTGAGTATGAAGGTGGGAAGGAGAGTGCAGGTCTGGGAGAAGCAGGGAAATGGAGAGCCCTAAGCTAACTGGTCATTGTAAAAAGATGGTGTTACTCTTCTAGTATTGAGATAAAGGAAGCACATGTCACAGAAGAGGCTGACGTTGTCTGCAGGGGAAGGTTATTCTTTTTCCTTTTTTTTTTTTTTTTTAAAAGAGACCCTTGTGTTGTGTGTGCATTTGTAGCTCCCAGCTAAGAGGTTGGAGCTGGAAGCTTATCAGCCATTCCGTCTCCTATCTGCTGATCTGCTGGCATTGGGGGAAGGGGAATGTGGGCAAACAGGCATTGAATTCCACCTCGATAAGCGGATCCAAGATGAGCTGTAGAGCAAAGCCGGGGAAGAGGCAGGAAAAGCTTTAGCCAACTGTCTCAACCCAGTGTTGCTCAATGCTCACCAGAGCAGAGGTCATCACCACCTATAACAACCCTCAAGAAGCCAGATGTATGCTTTCCATTCACCACTCATCTACAAAGTGTCTTTGGGTGAAATCCTGGCTCCTCTGAAGTCAATGGGAGCTTTGCCAATGACTTTACCGGAGCCAGGTTTTCATCACAGACAATTTTAAAGCAAGCCCCAGGCTTAAAGATAAAACAACAGCATGCTGGGAGCGGGCACAGGGAGCAGCGAGCTGAAGAGAGCAGTGGGGCTGCAGCAGCCACATACAAAAAGCTGTCAGCCTTACCGACAGGGCAGCTCCGCTGTCCTGTAGCAGGGCTGACAGTAAAGGGGAAACCTGGACAAACAAGTGAGCACCTGCATCCTTCAGCTGCTGGGACAGCTGGGGTGCGGGCCCCAGCTGAGCCACGGTGCTCTGACACCGGTGGCAGCAGCACTCACGCTTGGTTCATCTACTGCTCCCACCTCCGCCTCCTCCGCACTCCTGAAATACTTTATGGAAAGTATTGAGGGTGGTGTTACATCGCATTGTGTTGTGTTTTCCCTCCCTCTCTCTCCTAGCTAGCTTTGAAGGATGTCACCTGGTGGCGGCACTCATCCAAAATGAGGATTTTTCACACTTGAGCGGGTGCAATTAACGTCCTAATGCTTTCAGTCATCAGGACCACCCAGACTTCGCAGGGTGTCATTTCTCAGCCGGGCGGTGCTTCCTTTCAGGAGTGACTCTCCTACCACCAAGCGTAAGTACCCATGCAGTGCTGGGATGGGGTTTACCCTGCAAAGCACTGGGGACAGGAACACCAACAAGCAGGACATGCCAGCTGGGACGTGGCAAATTCAGCCCCACACACGGCTTGAGCACTGTAAGTGGCACAGTGACCACGGCGTGCTGCTTTGGCAGACAGGACAAGCAGAGCCCTGACGGACCCTGGAACATTTCCCCAGGAGACAGTCCTCAACGCATGGTTGCTTTTCCCTTCGCTTTTCAGTACATCTTCCCTAAAGGTTGTGATTCATCGATGAAGTCATCTGTCAGTTTAACAGTGTTTGTGAATTTCAGTTGGCATCTATGGCACACGTGCTTCCTGCTCCCCCCCAGCACAGCCACGCAGCACTGTCGCCATACACGAGTGCCGCTTTTGTCCCAGCTTTTTCAAGCGGGAGAGACTCTGGTTCCTTGCTGCCAGCCGCTCACTGCCAATAGTAGCACTGCTCCTTCCCTCTGTCTTTCCACAACAGCGTAACGCATAAAACTTAATGTCCCATGAGGAAATGCGCACCAGCTTGGGCCCATCTCATCTGGATTAAAGATGTCTTTTGGTTCAGTCTTTCATAAGGCGAGGGAGAACATACATTACCCAGAGATCCAGAGCAGATCCATGTGTGTGCTTCTCACCAGGCTGTCGCTGGGACTGTTTCGCATTACGGCCTCCTGTCTCCCCCGGCCATCGATTTGTGCCGCTGAGCTCTGAAATATACAACTCACGTGCCAAGTTTCCACTTTCCTCAACAGCCAGGAGCCACCAACAGCCACTAGGCAGGGACAGGCCCTGCCACACCTGGAGGACCATTCTGCCTTTTTGCTGCCTGATTTCCCCTGCCCCCTCCTTCCTGCCCGCTGCCACTGGCTGCCAGCATCCCAGCGATGGCAGCAGGACAGTCAAGGCCAAGCGATGACATCTGAAGCACATCAGTGTTTTTATCTCCTCGGTATTTTGATTAGCGCAAGGAATGTTTGGGTTAAAGAAAATACAGCCTTCTTTTAGAGCCACGTGACAGTCCCACAGGCTGTTCGGGCTTTATGTAATGTGGAATGGCTTTGTAGGATTTCCCTGCACATCCGAGCACACGGGTGTGACACTGGGTGCTCCTCAAGGAGCAATCTCATGAGGCAGAGGGGCCATGCTCACTGCGGCGCGCTCAGGACACAGATGTCTGTCCAGATCCTTCTTACCGCAGTGCTCACACAGACCACGCTGGTGGGTTTAAATCTCTTAAACCTGAAGGGTTGGGTTCTGCAGCTTTTGGTCTCATCTCTAACAGTGTTTCAGTGCCATTATTTTAACCACTTCCCTGTCTGACAGCTGACAGTTCACAGCGGTTACTATTGGAAGGGCAACCTACCTGCCTGGGAGGGTACTTGCCAGCATTCTGACTCGTGAATGCAGCCTTCAGACACACCAGACCTGTCCATGGCCTCCTGCGAGCTCCAGCTCTCCCCGTGCCCCAAGCACACGCTCTGCTGGGCCGAGGGAGGCAGGGCATGGCGTGCTGCAGGCGGGCTCCCACTCTGTGCCTTGGCTGCAGCTGGCACCACGCTCTGGAAGTGCATCTTCCCTTTGCTTTGCAGCAACACTGCTGGGGATGTCGCTCTCAGGCTGAAAATGTTTAGGGTGTAGACTGCTCCTTCTGCTTTTGGCCATTCTGGCACCAGCCTGACCTCCCAGCTGCCATGTACACCCCTCTGCCGCTCACTCGTGCAGGCCCCGGTCACGCAGATCCTCACTTCTATGTGTCACAGTCTGAACTGTGGAAGAACAACCACAAAGATTCCCAATCTCCCATTTTTGTTGAGCTATCTTTCTTTCTCTTTCATGTTCCTTTGAGCTGCGCTCTCGTTACAGTGACCTGCAGCACGTAGGAAGAGGTTTGGCTCTGCCAGATCAGACACCAACTTACAGCAGGCAATCATCTCTTCAAATACAACTTCATTTTAAACTTGTGGGCCTCCCACCTGAGAGCGAGTGAGTGTTCCGCTGTACTTCTGCAGCCAGCAAAGAGGAAAGGCAGCGAGAAGCCAGCAAAGAGGAGAGCCGTGCCTCCTGCAAGGGGACGCAGAAGCGGCATTTCCTGCAGCCCGGAGCCCTGCGCAAGGTGCAGCGGGTGCCCGGCCTGGGGGGCTCGATGTTGGGGCGGGGGGGTACGGCATGCAGCAGCGGAGCTGCGGAGAGAGAGAAGGGAAAGGGGGGGAGCGAGCAGGGGGGAGGACAGCAGGGGAGGGAGGCAGGGCACTATAAAAGCATCCGCAGCACACCTCTCCCGGCACAGAGCGAGGGGGCGAGAAAGTTGGTGCGGGAGCAGCAGCGGGAGGAGAGCCGCCCGCACACACGCACGGCGGCAGGAGAGAGTGCGGCGCTGCCCCTGCCCAGCCCTAGGAGGGAGAGAGAGAGAGAGGAGAGATGGAGCCAGGTACCCAGCTCCCAGCGAGGGCTTGCGGCTGAGCCTCCCGCGGCCCGGGGAGCCCGCAGCGAGGAGGAGGAAAAGGAGGAGGAAGAGGAGAAGGGGGCGGCGGGGGGCTGCCCCTCATTGCCCCCCTCTCGCCGGGAGGGGTCGGGCCGGGAGCCGCGGGGCGCCCTGACGGAGGGAGGGACGGACGGACGGACGGGGGGAGCGGCGGGGCGGGCGAGGACACGGCGGCGGG